>NC_041401.2:158074232-158399232 GCF_900747795.2 Erpetoichthys calabaricus | reverse complement strand
CACAAGATAAAACAACAAATAATGTGTTGTTATAATGTTTCCTATAGAGTACAAGATATAGTACAAGGTGAATAGAATTTACAAATCACTGCTTTTTGTTTTTATTAGCATTTTCAATACTATCCCAACTTTTTTGGAATTGTGTTTGTAAATAAATATATATTGTGAGAGCTATGGAGGATAGACAGGCATCCCAGTTAGACAACGGCATGACCTCTTGTCAAGATGGAAGATGCCAGGGGATGAATAAGCAGAAGCTGGAGGTCAGGAGCAGTTCCACCCCCATATGTTAGGTGGCAGTGTTCTCTGGAGATGTCCCAGCTTGGATAACTGCAGTGGTTCATGGGAAGTGGAGTTCAGAACTGCAGCCCTGTCGGAGTACCTTGGTGCCGCAAGGGGGCTTTGTCGGGGCAGGACTGCCTTGGTTCCCAAACAACCTGGAAGAGCTCCCCACAAGTCATGCTGGATCACCAGATGCCTTTCTTGGCCCAGCATAAAAGGGTGCAGAAGGAGAGGATAGAGTTTCATTGTTTTCTATGATTTTTGGCTGTGCTTCATTGTACAAGGTGCTTGGTGGACTAATAAAATCTATTATTTGAACCATTGGCTGTGTTGGGAGTTATTGGGTCTTGTGTTTGGGGCCCGTTGGCACCCCATACTAGTTATAGTATATAGCACCTTTTCTCTGTGTTTGCATGGGTCTGAACTTCTCTTCGATAGCACTCCTGTTCTCGAGCATATTCCCATAAATCCTGCTTCTCAGGCTCTGTCGTTATTTTTGAGGTGTCTTTCTCGCCTCCTGTCTGGTTTTATACTTCCCAAGTTTTGAAGGGGACTATATCAGCGTGCCTCCTAAGCTTTTTCTCCTCCTCGTGTGTCTGACACTCATGCTTCCTCTTTCATTGCATCACCAAAGTCAAACTGACTAATCACACTAAAGCCAAACTGACCAATTAGATTGCTCTGAGTGATTGGATACAAAGACCTTTGTGTTTTAATAGTGCAGCTTAAAAAAGTAAGGGAACACTTAAATCACACATTGGATCTCGATGAATGAAATATTCAAGTGGACAATCTTTACTGAGCAGTACTGTGTAATTTGTTGAGAACAACATGATGCTGCAGCGGTCAATGGAAATCCCAACTGAGGACTGGATACAACATTACACCGAACATCAGAGTCAAAAATTGAAATCACAGGCTGATCCAACTTGTGTGAATTTCATCACAGCAACTCATAATGTGACTCAGTAGTGTGTATGGGCCCCATATGCCTGTATGGACTCCTGACAACATCTGGGCATGCTCCTGATAAGATGGTAGATGATGTCATGGGGGATTGCCTCCTAGACCTGGATCAGGCCATCCGTGAGCTCCTAGACAGTCTTTGGTGCTACTTGGCGGCATCAGACACATAATGTCCCAGAGGTTCTCGATTGGATTCGGGTCTGGAGAACATGCAGGACAGTCAATTGCATCAATGTCTTCATCATCAAGGAACTGCCTACACACTCTGGTCTACAGAGGTCAGGCATTGTCCTGCACCAGGAGGAACCCAGGGCCCATAGCACCAGCATAAGGTCTGATGTTGGCTCTGAGGATTTCATCCTGGTACCTAACAGCTGTCAAGGTACCACAGCTTAACAGGTGGAGGTCTGTGCAACCCTCTTAAGGTATGCTTCCCCAGACCATCACTGACCCACTGCCAAACCAGTCATGATGGATAATGTTGCAGGCTGTGTAACGTTCACCACGGTGTATCGAGACTCTCATGTCTGTCACATGTGCTCAGTGTTCACCTGCTGTCATCTGTGAAGAGGACAGAGTGCCAGTGGTGGAGCTGCCAGTTGTGGTATTCTCTATTCCCTCAGTTGCAGGTGCCATCTCATACTACGAGCAGTGACAAGGACACTAGCAAAATGGAAAACTAGAGATGAATCAGTCAGGAAGGATAAGGAGAGAGCAATCATCTCTGGCCACTGTCTTCAAAACCATTCCCTTTTTGGGGTTGTTTTACTGTTGCCTCTACAGTGTACCTGTTGTCAGTTTCATTTGCACTAAAGCAGGTGAAGTTGATTCACAATCGCTTATGCCTCCAAACAGAACAGACTGATATCCCTGAAGGTTAATTGACTTGGGGTTAGGCTGTGAAGATTAAGTGTTCTCTTAATTTTTTTGAGCATTGTATATTGTAGATATACAGTTGTGAGTATGTAAAATACAGTTTATTCTTGTTATTTATTTATTAATTATTGTATTGTTTATTTGTATTATGTGTCTTCTTTTTATTAAAGTGTACTTGAGTGTAGCTATCATAACCTGTATGTCTTTACCATATGAACAACTGTAAACCTACTTTTGCCCACCCCTATATATATATATATATATATATATATATATATATATATATATATATATACACGCACACACACATGCATATTTACAAATACTATTTAATATTTACTAATATAATGTTTACTTCATCATAACTTTCTGAATTCTATTGGTTTTATTTATCTTTTGCTGGACATATATGTACCATTTTTTATTGTATTTCACATTTTTAATGTATTTCACTGAAGAAAGCTGGTTATCTCACGTTACAGTGGAAGACCATTTTCGTTTTTTTTATAGTATGTTTCTTCTTTGTTATTACATTCCAGTTTGCTGAAATTAATCAAATGCTATTGGCCTGGTCAGCCTATAAAATGCAGTTCCTTCAACTGAATTATAGTCTTAACAGTGTTGCTTGCAGAAACAAACAACTTTATAGAAAAAAAATATGAAACACTTTGTTACTCAGGGAAAATTATAATTAGCTTTACTGAAAAAAATGGTTAAGAACATCAGCCAAAACAAATATAAATTTTTGCTTAAGTGATGACTTTAGAATAATTCTTCAACTGTATAGGTTCATATTAGAAGGTGTTTGGGCTAGTGAGCAGGGGTATATTTCAGTTAATGGAGTCCTTTTAAAACAAAAATAAGAAGCTATTTTTTTTTTCTTTTTATTTTATTAATGATCACAGTTATGGTCACAGCATCACAACTGATCTGCTCCTGTCTCACATTTCACTGTAAAGAAATACCGACACTGCAGCAGATGCAAAGTCTCAATCATATGAACTGTGTGAGTGCCAAATATGCAGCATTCAGCAACTGGCCATTCATTACTCAGTCAGTGATATGGAAAAGAAGGATGAGGATTTTCTCTGAAGGCCAAACTAGTTTCAAATAAATTTTATTAAAGAAAGTGCATTATACTCCGCTTGACAGAGTACTTTATCTTTCTTCATGAAACTATATATAATATATACAGTGATCCCTCGCTATATCGCGCTTCGCCTTTCGCAGCTTCACTCTATCGCGGATTTTATATGTAAGCATATTTAAATATATATCGCAGATTTTTTGCTGGTTCGCGGATTTCTGCGGACAATGGGTCTTTTAATTTCTGGTACATGCTTCCTCAGTTGGTTTGCCCAGTTGATTTCATACAAGGGGCGCTATTGGCAGATGGCTGAGAAGCTACCCAACTTACTTTTCTTCTCTCTCTTGCGCTGACTTTCTCTGATCCTGACGTAGGGGGTGTGAGCAGGGGGGCTGTTCGCACACCTAGACGATACGGACGCTCGTCTAAAAATGCTGAAAGATTATCTTCACGTTGCTACCTTCTGTGTGCAGCTGCTTCCTGAAGGGCCATGCTGCACGGTGCTTCGCATACTTAAAAGCTCAAAGGGCACGTATTGATTTTTCAGTTTGTTTTTCTCTGTCTCTCTCTCCCACTCTCTCTCTCTCTCTCTCTCTCTCTCCCTGCTCCTGACGGAGGGGGTGTGAGCTGCCGCCTTCAACAGCTTTGTACCGGCGGTGCTTCACATACTTAAAAACAAACAGCCCTATTGATTTGTTTGCTTTCCTCTCTGTTTCCTTTGAAGAGGAAGATATGTTTGCATTCTTTTAATTGTGAGACAGAACTGTCATCTCTGTCTTGTCATGGAGCACAGTTTAAACTTTTGAAAAAGAGACAAATGTTTGTTTGCAGTGTTTGAATAACGTTCCTGTCTCTCTACAACCTCCTGTGTTTCTGCGCAAATCTGTGACCCAAGCATGACAATATAAAAATAACCATATTTACATATGGTTTCTACTTCGCGGATTTTCTTATTTCGCGGGTGGCACTGGAACGCAACCCCCGCGATGGAGGAGGGATTACTGTATATATATATATATATATATATATATATAAAACAAATATTTTTTTCTGTGTTTTTACATTTTAGATAGATAGATAGATACTTTATTATAGTCCCAAGGGGAAATTCACATACTCCAGCAGCAGCATACTGATACAAAAAACAATATTAAAGAGTAATAAAAATGCAGGTAAAAACAGACAATAACTTTGAATAATGTTAACGTTTACCCCCCCGGGTGGAATTGAAGAGTTGCATAGTTTGGGGGAAGAACGATCTCCTCAGTCTGTCAGTGGAGCAGACAGTGACAGCAATCTGTCGCTGAAGCTGCTGCTCTGTCTGGAGATGATGCTGTTTAGTGGAGGCAGTGGATTCTCCATAATTGACAGGAGCCTGCTGAGCGCCCGTCGCTCCGCCACAGATGTCAAACTGTCCAGCTCCATGCCTATAATAGAGCCTGCCTTCCTCACCAGTTTCTTCAGGCGTGAGGCGTCCTTCTCCTTAATGCTGCCTCCCCAGCACACCACCTCGTAGAAGAGGGCGCTCGCCACAACCATCTGATAGAACATCTGCAGCATCTTATTGCAGATGTTGAAGGACGCCAGTCTTCTAAGGAAGTATAGCCGGCTCTGCACAGAGAATCAGTATTGGCAGTCCAGTCCAATTTATCATCCAGCTGCACTCCCAGGTATTTATAGGTCTGCACCCTCTGCACACAGTCACCAGAAACGATCACAGGGTCCATAACGTATATATAAGTTTTTAATTAGTGCTAAATCATGACACTTCAGTGAGTGACAAGTTTTGACATAAACTGTAAAGAAGTATGCGAAGATAAAACTTTTTTTTTTTTTTTGGCATAAATATTCCCCTTAAAGAATCAATTATATGACAATGTTCTTGTGCATTTTCTCTGAGTATTCATCAACCCCATCAAAACTTAGGTTTTACGTGGATCAGTATTTCTGGGTTGGTGTCATCCGAGTGCTCATTGCAGTAAACTGGCGATTCTTCAAGGACTGGTTCCTGCTCTGAATTCCAAGTTCAACCTTTCCATCACCCTGATTCAATAGGTTTGAAAGATGGATGAATGGAAAAATCATTGATAGACAGCCATTATTATTTCTTATCATTTGTAGCTTTAGGATTTATGCTGTGTTCTGTTTGAAGTAGGAAGTTGGAATTTCCAGATCCTAGTCAGATTTTGCACCTGGAACGCCCCCTTAAATCGGAAGTCAGAAATTCAGGGCTGGTCTGCCAAGGCCAAGTTTGTCTGACTTCAAATTATGACATCAGTCTAAAATGTCAGTGTGCACCAAAACTTTAGTGAACACTACAGTGGTATACTGTTTATTAGCACTTCTCTCTATTTGTATCTCATTAAATCTGTTGTAAACACAGTACTGTCCAACTTCTCTCTGTGGAAATGTTGCTGCGGTGTTTGAATGTGCAAAATATCACATAAGGCGTTGTTATCAACTGCTGTTTATTCTGATGAAGCATGCACAATAAAGGTTTTCCTGGACACGTCCATGTTGATTTTCTGAATGTTTTACAGGAACATGGTCAGTTCAGGTCTGATGTCATTCCCTGGTCCAACATCCAATTTCCGAGGGAAATGGAATGCAGCATTGTTTCAGGACATTGGATGACTCACATAAGAAAAATAAGAGTACTTTTTAAAATAAATCTGACGCAGCTCATACCATATACATTGCTCAATCACGATTGACACTGTGTAGCAAAGTGATGAATGGTGTCTTATAAGATGTTTGGTCCCTTAATCCATCCATTTCTCCTTCTTTGTAACATCCTTGTTCATGCATAACAGGTTCATAATAGCTACTACACATTTATTTATAATTCATTTATAATCAACCCCCTATAAACATTTATAATCAACTCTTATAGTAAGTCTTACTGCCAGTCTTTCTAATTTACAGCCTTACATAAATAATGTGAGGAATCAGATTGGGACAGTCAGTTTGCAAGTTCTGACTTTACCGCAAAATCATTAGTCCTTTTACATACATATTTATTTGTAAAGCTGGTGTTGCTTGGTTGTTAGTCTTTGTTTGGTTTGCATCTGTCATGGTGTTGCATTTAGACTATGAGGTTCCACTATTTGTATCTTAATGCAAATCTTTTTGTTGAATATTAGCTTTTTCACTTTACCTCTTTACTGCAAACTGAGTAAACTTTTATTCACACCCTTCATCTTCTCAGATCTCCAGCCTGAAGAAGGAGCCTGAGTTGCCTCGAAAGCTTGCATATTGTAATCGTTTTAGTTAGCCAATAAAAGGTGTCGTTTTGCTTGGCTTTTCTCTACATTCATAATGGCTAACATGGTACAACACCCTAGTACTACTTATTTAATGTAAGTAAATGTAAGGTATTACACATTGGAAATAGAAATGTCAGATTTGAATACACAATTGGATGTCTGAACATGTGAAAGTACTGCTTATGAGAAGGATTTAGGAGTCATAGTGGACTGTTAATTATCTATAGCAACACAATACTCAGAAGAGATAAGAAGACTAAAGGATGTTAGGTTGTATAGCACGATGTGTGGAGGGGAGGCTGTACTTAAAATACAGTTACATGCAAAAGTATTCAATCCCCTTGAAAGTCATCATTTTCTGCATGACAAAACATTTGTACACACATTAGTCCATTCAGTATTTTAATGTGAACTCTTATGCTGTAACAATACATTTCCAATGTCAAAATAAACCATTTTCTGTTGATATATAACTGAAGATGGAAAAACTCAAAAGTTAGTGTTTGCATAAATATTTAAACCTCTGTGTTTTGGAAGGTCCAGGTTTGCACAAAAGACAAATTAATCACAAATGACACAAAGGTGACAATAATTTGACTGTAATTAAACATAATTATGTACTATATAGTCTTTTGTATCTCTTTGTATATAATAAGCACCCCTTGTAAGGGTCTTAGTCTTAGTTGGACAAACACTGCAAAAATGAAGACAAAGGAACATTCTGCTGATGTGAGAAACAAAAGTCATTCACACCCAGATAAACAGACTTGAGCTGGGAGAACTTCAGCTGTGTCGGTGGGGGGTGGGATAGCAGGCTGCTTGCTGCCTGTGCTGATTGACACATTTGCAAATCAAAGACGCTAATGAATAGGTGCGAGGGAATTTAAGGTGGCCTGGCATTATGATGTTTTTTGTAGAATTCAGGGATTCTAGTATTAAGATGTGGGAAAAGTTGTTACGGTCAGATGAGACCAAAACAGAACTTTTTGGCCAGACTTCAAAGAGATATGTGTGGTGTAAAACTAACACTGTTCATGCCTCAAGAAACACCATAACTGTGGTGAAATATAGTAGTGGCAGCATCATGCTATGGGGATCTTGTCAGGGTTGAAAGGACAATGGATGGACACACATGCTGCACACCATTACAGGAGAAATTGTTCCAGTCTAATATGAATCAGTGGCTCGGGAGAAGATTCATCTTTCAACATAATAGTGACCCTAAGCATTAGGCCAAAGTGACACTGAAATGGCTCAAAAAGAGAAAAGTGAATGTTTTTGGAATGGCCAAGTCAAAGCCCTGATCTTAACCCTATTGAGAATCTGTGGCACTATTTGATTACTGTTGTCCAGAGGTGTCATGCAAGCAAACTAGAGAATCTCTATAAATTCTGCCAAGATGAATGGGGAAGATTCACTCCTGAACAATGTGCAGAAGTGGTACATACTTACCCTAAAAGAAAGGTTTTTATTGCAGCAAAAAGGATTCTCAACAAAGTTGTAATGTGTAGGACTTGAATACTTATGCAAACACTTACTTTTGTGTTTTTCTTCTTTAGTTAAATATCTACAGAAAAGGATTTATTTTGACTTTGCGAATGTATTGTTACAGCATAAGAGTTCACATTAAAAATACTAAATGGAAAAATATGTGAAAAACTCTTTTGTCATGCAGAAAATTCAAGGGGATTGACTACTTTTGCAGGCCATTGCGTATAACATACTAGTGTGGCATCACCTGGAGTACTCAGTACTGTTTCGGTCATCATATTGCAAAACAAAGTGCTAGAGCAATTTCAGAGGAGAGCAACTAGGCTGATTCTTGGACTGAGAGATATGAGATATCTGGAGAGATTGGAGGAGTTGAACCTTTTCAATTTAAGCAAACAGAAATTAAGAGGTGACAACTTGGAAGTGTTTTAAAATTATGAAGGAATTTAGTACAGTGGATTCCAGTTGTTGCTTTTAAAATGATGTCTTCCACAAGAACATATTGACACGGTGAAAGACTTGTTAGGGGTAGATAAATTACCTGTTTGTGTTTTGGAGAGTGGCACATTGGGAAACTTCAAATGTCAATTTGATATTATTTTGGACAGTCCACGTAAGTAGGATGGATAGGCTTGTTGGGCTTTTTATGCAGTTTTGTGGATCCCAGACTTGTTACACCCATAATGCTGTTTGGTTTGAGCTGTGAATTTTGAATAAAATATTCAATCAAAAATGTATCAGCAATAGCTTTTTTATAATTCATGAAAAACATCAGATAAATTTACCTTTAAAATTTTTGGTTTGATAATCATAACTTTTTTCAGTCAGTCAGTCATTATCCAACCTGCTATATCCTAACACAGGGTCACAGGGGTCTGCTGGAGCCAATCCCAGCCAACACAGGGAGCAAGGCAGGAACAAATCCCAGGCAGGGCACAAGCCCACCATAGGGCACACACACACACCAAGCACACACTAGGAACAATTTAGGATTGCCAATGCAACTAACATGCATGTCTTTGGACTGTGGGAGGAAACCCATGCAGACACAGGGAGAACATGCAAACTCCACGCAGGGAGGACCCGGGAAGCAAACCCAGGTCTCCTAACTGCGAGGCAGCAGTGCTATCACTGCGCCACTGTGCCACCTGCTTTTTTCAGTTAATCTAAAAATAATGCCACATATTTTCAAAGGACACTTTACTTACATCTCATTGGTATATATTTGTGTTTATTCCAGTTAACTGTAATATTTTATAGTTTGTGTTGTAGTTTTATAGTTTTTGTTTAGCTGAACCAGCAATGCAACCATTGTTTCCAAAAGAGTCCAAGGGTAGTGTTTGAGAATTATTTATTCCATTCTCAGATGGTTTTTATTTTTTGATTAATAAAGGTGTCCTTCCATTCTCATCTTACTCCACTCGAGAGTCATTGGCAGTAACAGCATATCTCAGCAGCTTCTGATCCAAGGTTTGAAACAACCCTAGACAGGATGGCCGTCCATCAGATGGCACACTCCTGCTCACAACTCTAATTCCCCACTGTGTTAATTGAAGAGTTTCTCAATAATGTAACTGGCATGTCTATGGAATCTATGCAATAAGAGAGAAGGGAAGGGGCAAGAGGTATAAATGTGTTCTGGACCACAAAACATATGGATTATGTTCTTGGAAAAAAATGACAAACTGACAAAGATTTGTCTTGAAAGAATAAAAGAACTTGGAAGCCATATAAATAAATTCCAAGTTTTATTCGCTGTAGCTCTGGCTTCTAATTACAAAACTGGTTAGAACAAAAACCTGCACCCACTGCAGACCTCTGGGACTGGAGTTGAGTACCCATCCCATAAACTGTATTGGGAAAGCATGAATACAGTTCATTGCAGTGTTCAATTTATGTACATACACAAACTAAAAAGAGAATTGCCCGCTAACCTAACGGGGAACACCCCACTCAGATACAGTGGTGTGAAAAACTATTTGCCCCCTTCCTGATTTCTTATTCTTTTGCATGTTTGTCACACAAAATGTTTCTGATCATCAAACACATTTAACCAATAGTCAAATATAACACAAGTAAACACAAAATGCAGTTTGTAAATGGTGGTTTTTATTATTTAGGGAGAAAAAAAAATCCAAACCTACATGGCCCTGTGTGAAAAAGTAATTGCCCCCTGAACCTAATAACTGGTTGGGCCACCCTTAGCAGCAATAACTGCAATCAAGCGTTTGCGATAACTTGCAATGAGTCTTTTACAGCGCTCTGGAGGAATTTTGGCCCACTCATCTTTGCAAAATTGTTGTAATTCAGCTTTATTTGAGGGTTTTCTAGCATGAACCGCCTTTTTAAGGTCATGCCATAGCATCTTAATTGGATTCAGGTCAGGACTTTGACTAGGCCACTCCAAAGTCTTCATTTTGTTTTTCTTCAGCCATTCAGAGGTGGATTTGCTGGTGTGTTTTGGGTCATTGTCCTGTTGCAGCACCCAAGATCGCTTCAGCTTGAGTTGACGAACAGATGGCCGGACATTCTCCTTCAGGATTTTTTGGTAGACAGTAGAATTCATGGTTCCATCTATCACAGCAAGCCTTCCAGGTCCTGAAGCAGCAAAACAACCCCAGACCATCACACTACCACCACCATATTTTACTGTTGGTATGATGTTCTTTTTCTGAAATGCTGTGTTCCTTTTACGCCAGATGTAACGGGACATTTGCCTTCCAAAAAGTTCAACTTTTGACTCATCAGTCCACAAGGTATTTTCCCAAAAGTCTTGGCAATCATTGAGATGTTTCTTAGCAAAATTGAGACGAGCCCTAATGTTCTTTTTGCTTAACAGTGGTTTGCGTCTTGGAAATCTGCCATGCAGGCCGTTTTTGCCCAGTCTCTTTCTTATGGTGGAGTCGTGAACACTGAGCTTAATTGAGGCAAGTGAGGCCTGCAGTTCTTTAGACGTTGTCCTGGGGTCTTTTGTGACCTCTCGGATGAGTCGTCTCTGCGCTCTTGGGGTAATTTTGGTCGGCCAGCCACTCCTGGGAAGGTTCACCACTGTTCCATGTTTTTGCCATTTGTGGATAATGGCTCTCACTGTGGTTCGCTGGAGTCCCAAAGCTTTAGAAATGGCTTTATAACCTTTACCAGACTGATAGATCTCAATTACTTCTGTTCTCATTTGTTCCTGAATTTCTTTGGATCTTGGCATGATGTCTAGCTTTTGAGGTGCTTTTGGTCTACTTCTCTGTGTCAGGCAGCTCCTATTTAAGTGATTTCTTGATTGAAACAGGTGTGGCAGTAATCAGGCCTGGGGGTGGCTACGGAAATTGAACTCAGGTGTGATACACCACAGTTAGGTTATTTTTTAACAAGGGGGCAATTACTTTTTCACACAGGGCCATGTAGGTTTGGATTTTTTTTCTCCCTAAATAATAAAAACCATCATTTAAAAACTGCATTTTGTGTTTACTTGTGTTATATTATACTAATGGTTAAATGTGTTTGATGATCAGAAACATTTTGTGTGACAAACATGCAAAAGAATAAGAAATCAGGAAGGGGGCAAATAGTTTTTCACACCACTGTATAGGGAGGATATGCAGACCCTGTTCAGACAGTGACCTGACTGTGGGATTTCAACCCAGGACACAGAATTCTTCAGACTGGATTGTCAACCATTGGGCTTCCATGCAATGCTTTCCCTTATAGTAATATGTCATGTCAATTTCTAATCCATTTAATCCAGGCCAGGATCTTTGGGAGTGCTGGAGCCAATACCAGATAGCATAATAAAAAATTCTCAAATCAACTTAATCCAATTCAAGATCGCATACACTTATATGATTAGCAAAATTAATTAGTGTATCCATGTCACTTTATCCAAGTGAATGTGTGTAATCCAATTTGAGCATCATGGTGAAACCCAAGTTTAATATTATAATAAAAAATAAAGATATATTTAAATTCATGTAAAGAAATATTAATACTTTTTATAAAAAGTTATCCATTTTCAACCGTAATTCTTCCATGTCAAGTCATAAATCCAGTCCTAAGAGCAATGGACACAAGGCAGTAATGATGCACCTTAATCTGTAAATTCCCTACTACAGAAAAGTTGCACCATACACCATTCCAAGTTAACCCCAGATTTACGTCCCAGACATTTTAAAAATTATTTTACATCCATCCATCCATTGTCTCCCGCTTATCCGAGGTCGGGTCGCGGGGGCAGCAGCTTGAGCAGAGATGCCCAGACTTCCCTCTCCCCGGCCACTTCTTCTAGCTCTTCCGGGAGAATCCCAAGGCGTTCCCAGGCCAGTCGAGAGACATAGTCCCTCCAGCGTGTCCTGGGTCTTCCCCGGGGCCTCCTCCCGGTTGGACGTGCCTGGAACACCTCACCAGGGAGGCGTCCAGGAGGCATCCTGATCAGATGCCCGAGCCACCTCATCTGACTCCTCTCGATGCGGAGGAGCAGCGGCTCTACTCTGAGCCCCTCCCGGATGACTGAGCTTCTCACCCTATCTTTAAGGGAAAGCCCAGACACCCTGCGGAGGAAACTCATTTCAGCCGCTTGTATTCGCGATCTCGTTCTTTCGGTCACTACCCATAGCTCATGACCATAGGTGAGGGTAGGAACATAGATCGACTGGTAAATTGAGAGCTTCGCCTTGCGGCTCAGCTCCTTTTTCACCACGACAGACCGATGCAACGCCCGCATTACTGCGGATGTTGCACCGATCCGCCTGTCGATCTCACGCTCCATTCTTCCCTCACTCGTGAACAAGACCCCGAGATACTTGAACTCCTCCACTTGGGGCAGGATCTCGCTACCAACCCTGAGAGGGCACTCCACCCTTTTCCGGTTGAGGACCATGGTCTCGGATTTGGAGGTGCTGATTCTCATCCCAGCCGCTTCACACTCGGCTGCGAACCGATCCAGAGAGAGCTGAAGATCACGGCCTGATGAAGCAAACAGGACAACATCATCTGCAAAAAGCAGTGACCCAATCCTGAGCCCACCAAACCGGACCCCCTCAACACCCTGGCTGCGCCTAGAAATTCTGTCCATAAAAGTTATGAACAGAATCGGTGACAAAGGGCAGCCCTGGCGGAGTCCAACTCTCACTGGAAACGGGTTCGACTTACTGCCGGCAATGCGGACCAAGCTCTGGCACTGATCGTAAAGGGACTGAACAGCCCTTATCAGGGGGGCC
The DNA here is from genome assembly GCF_900747795.2 of Erpetoichthys calabaricus. Lineage (NCBI taxonomy): Eukaryota > Metazoa > Chordata > Cladistia > Polypteriformes > Polypteridae > Erpetoichthys > Erpetoichthys calabaricus. Next base: position 158,386,057 of record NC_041401.2, on the reverse strand, counting down.
GGTACCCCATACTCTCGGAGTACCCCCCACAGGATTCCCCGAGGGACACGGTCGAATGCCTTTTCTAAGTCCACAAAACACATGTAGACTGGTTGGGCAAACTCCCATGCACCCTCCAGGACCCTGCTAAGGGTATAGAGCTGGTCCACTGTTCCGCGACCAGGACGAAAACCACACTGTTCCTCCTGAATCCGAGGCTCGACTATCCGACGGACCCTCCTCTCCAGGACCCCTGAATAGACTTTTCCAGGGAGGCTGAGGAGTGTGATCCCTCTGTAGTTGGAACACACCCTCTGATCCCCCTTCTTAAAGAGGGGGACCACCACCCCGGTCTGCCAATCCAGAGGCACTGTCCCTGATGTCCATGCGATGTTGCAGAGGCGTGTCAGCCAAGACAGTCCTACAACATCCAGAGCCTTGAGGAACTCCGGGCGTATCTCATCCACCCCCGGGGCCCTGCCACCAAGGAGTTTTTTGACCACCTCGGTGACCTCAGTCCCAGAGATGGGGGAGCCCACCTCTGAGTCCCCAGGCTCTGCTTCCTCATTGGAAGGCATGTTAATGGGATTGAGGAGGTCTTCGAAGTATTCCCCCCACCGACCCACAACGTCCCGAGTCGAGGTCAGCAGCGCACCATCCCCACCATATACAGTGTTGACACTGCACTGCTTCCCCTTCCTGAGACGCCGGATGGTGGACCAGAATCTCCTCGAAGCCGTCCGAAAGTCATTCTCCATGGCCTCCCCAAACTCCTCCCACGCCCGAGTTTTTGCCTCAGCAACCACCAAAGCCGCATTCCGCTTGGCCTGCCGGTACCTATCAGCTGCCTCCGGGGTCCCACTGGACAAAAGGGTCCTGTAGGACTCCTTCTTCAACTTGACGGCATCCTTCACCGCCGGTGTCCACCAGCGGGTTCGGGGATTGCCGCCACGACAGGCACCGACCACCTTACGGCCACAGCTCCGGTCAGCTGCCTCAACAATAGAGGCACGGAACATGGCCCATTCGGACTCAATGTCCCCCACCTCCCTCGGGATGTGGTCGAAGTTCTGCCGGAGGTGGGAGTTGAAGCTACTTCTGACAGGGGGCTCTGCCAGACGTTCCCAGCAGACCCTCACAACACGTTTGGGCCTACCACGCCTGACCGGCATCCTCCCCCACCATCGAAGCCAACTCACCACCAGGTGGTGATCAGTTGACAGCTCCGCCCCTCTCTTCACCCGAGTGTCCAAGACATGTGGCCGCAAGTCCGACGACACGACCACAAAGTCGATCATCGAACTGAGGCCTAGGGTGTCCTGGTGCCAAGTGCACATATGAACACCCCTATGCTTGAACATGGTGTTCGTTATGGACAATCCGTGACGAGCACAGAAGTCCAATAACAAAACACAGCTCGGGTTCAGATCAGGGGGGCCATTCCTCCCAATCACGCCCTTCCAGGTCTCACTGTCATTGCCCACGTGAGCATTGAAGTCTCCCAGCAGAACGAGGGAGTCCCCAGAAGGTATGCCCTCTAGCACCCCCTCCAGGGACTCCAAAAAGGGTGGGTACTCCGAACTGCTGTTCGGTGCATACGCACAAACAACAGTTAGGACCCGTCCCCCCACCTGAAGGCGAAGGGAGGCTACCCTCTCGTCCACCGGGGTAAACCCCAATGTACAGGCTCCAAGTTGGGGAGCAATAAGTATACCCACACCTGCTCGGCGCCTCTCACCGGGGGCAACTCCAGAGTGGTAGAGAGTCCAGCCCCTCTCAAGGAGATTGGTTCCAGAGTCCAAGCTGTGCGTCGAGGTGAGCCCGACTATATCTAGCCGGAACCTCTCAACTTCGCGCACTAGCTCAGGCTCCTTCCCCTTCAGAGAGGTGACATTCCACGTCCCAAGAGCCAGTTTCTGTAGCCGAGGATCGGACCGCCAAGGTCCCCGCCTTCGGCCACCACCCAACTCACACTGCACCCGACCTCCTTGGCCCCTCCCATAGGTGGTGAGCCCATGGGAAAAATTATTTTACAGAGTTATTTAATTTACATGTTCATTAGAAGTATTGAGAATGCCGTATGTTTCTTCCCTATACTAAGGCTGGGCAGCACAGTTGCCCCAGTTGACAGATTTTTTAGACCTGGGCTGTACCCCTACATCTTGAAAATGAAAGGTTTTTTGGTCTGATATGTTTTGGTAGAAAGTAGGAACCACTCATCTTGTCAAGTCAGACCAGAACTAAATTACAGGTGGAGTGAATGCTTACATAAGATGGCAAAATATTCTCTGAGTTTGTCTTTTCTTTTTGCATAAGTGGCCATGATCCTTTTGACTGATGCTCACAAAAGCTGCCCTCCTGTCAGCATAATGGATTACGTTTTGGAAGTGCCTAAGATAACATTCTCGTGAAGAGATGCCCTTCCAGCATTTCAAACCATCTTTTGCCCGTGCTTTGGAGTCTGTGAATGCGAGCAGTGTTGATGGAATCATGCTGTTTTTTTCTTCAGTTGGCAGAATACCAGTAACCACAGTCGGTGTGCGGAGGGAAGCTTTTTTTTACTGTTAGCTCATGAAAATGCACTTGACGGTCAGCATGAATCAAGATCTTCCTGCAACACTGATCACTGAAGAAAAACATTTGTGATGCAGCCAAATGCACTTGATGATGTTATCTCCTTGCTGGCATGTATGAAAGAAGGTTAAAGAGGAGTTCTTTATAAAGTGAAGAACACAAATAGTTATTTTTATTATAAGAAAAACAGTCCAAAATATCTTCCAGTATTTATGTTGCCTAGCTGGTATCCTGCCCGGATTTTATTGTTCTATTCATTTTGTCAGTGTGTCTCTGACTTCTTGAAACAGTGATCTGGTTGAATGCAGGTTTAATGAAAATCTTAATGCAATCAATATTTTTTAACTCCCAGATATTCTGATATGTTTTAAATGAGTCCTTTGTAGCTGAAAAGCTCATGATTTCCAGGAAGTCCTATGTAATCAGTTTCAGAGTGTTAACCCAAATGTTCGGTGTGTTCAATGGTAGGAAGACAGAGCGAGGGACAGGTAGTGTCAGAAATGGACCATCTTGAGTCTTCCATTTACCTGGACTTTGCCTCTGCCACTCCTGTTTGTGTCTGTTGCTTAGCAACGTTTAATACGAAGCAGTCACAATGGAAGTGTTTTGAACATCAATAGGGTGGTCAAGCGTAGTGGCTTCAACTGAACATTGCATTTCTTACTGTTGTAGCAGCCCATCCTAAGCTACCCTGTGTGGTTGTTTGCAGCATTGTCTAGTGCTTTTTATCTTGATTTAGTTTTTTTAAGTTTTTGAGTTTAGCCTAGTGTGTTTGATAACTGTTTAGGATTTCCAGTATTTGAATACTGTTGTTGTGTCTGGTAGAATTGCAGACTTGATGGAATGAGCTCCCTGGAGTGGCCAGTGCACTGTGCTGGCAGACTAAGCACTTGCCAGAAGGTTTTGGCTGACTATGTGCTGTGACAGCAGCTGTTTCAGAGAGAAGTGGAAGAGCCTTTTCTCAAGTTTATGAAAGGCTCTTTTCGAGGATTTAAATAGGTGGACTGCAATGAGAGTCTGTGTATGAAGGGGAGTTCCTTTGGGAATGGAAGCAACTGGAGAGTCCGTGTACTAGAGAGTAGTTTACTGATAATCTGTGCTTGCAGAACTTAGGAGAGCATGCACTGCGAGGAGAGGCCAGTGAAGTGGCAAATATGTCATGATCAAGGAAAAACACTTGTTGAGAACATATCGGGGGGTCTGGCCACACATCCGTATATGTGTGAACAACTTTGAGTAAAATCATCCTGGATGCATGTAGAGGGGATGGGGATATGTAGAAAGCAATGTTCACAATGACATGCCCCAGTGTCTCAGTAAATATTTTTTGTTTTTGAGTCATGCTAAGCATGCTAAGGTTAAGCAGTTGTTTGCATTAAGTAAAGCAATAAAAAAAAAAAATAACTACATTAATCATTCATTTTACTGCTGAACTACTCACCCTATGTGATGTGTGTGCCTCTCCCTTGTCAGTACTCATTTCACCATTTTTGAATTTGCCTTTTTGCATTTGGGCAATTTACTGTACCTCATACTTTTTCACTCACAACCTATTGTGGATTTGCTATTGGATAATTAATCTGTTTTAATACTAATTTTGTTTTATAGCCTCCTTACTGTATGAGATCATGGGTTCACATCCCTGGTCCTCCCTGCGTGGAGCGCTTTGAGTAGTGAAAAAAGTGCTATATAAATGTAACAAATTATCCATCCATCCATTATCCAACCCATCCATCCATTTTCCAACCCACTATATGCTAACTACAGGGTCACGGGGATCTGCTGGAGCCAATCCCAGGCAACACAGGGCACAAGGCAGGAAACAAACGCCGAGCAGGGCGCCAGCCCGCAGGGCACACACACACACACTAGGGACAATTTAGGATTGCCAATGCGCCTAACCTGCATGTCTTTGGACTGTGGGAGGAAACCGGAGCACCCGGAGGAAAGCCACACAGACACGAGGAGAACATGCAAACTCCACGCAGGGAGGACCCCGAAAGCGAACCCTGGTCTCCTAACTGCGAGGCAGCAGCGTTACCACTGCACCACCGTGCCGCCCTAACAAATTATTATTATTACTTAATACTCATGTCTGTTTCTGCTTGTCACAATCTGCTGGAGAACTTTGGTGTGCATGGTCAACTGCGCAGATATAGTGAGCCAGTGCACACATGGAAGGTAGTGCTTCTGTTGGGTCAAGACAGGTGGCAGAATACCTTAAACTGTTCAGCCAGCATGTTCTTAAAACCTGGGTTATCAGGGGACAAAGGTGTCTGATGATCAAGATATACACGTATGTGTCATTGGTCTAGGCTTCAACTGGATAGATTCAGATGACTGAATAAGTAATAAAGATATCTTTGGAACACTTGACAGATACCTCACTATGTGAGGAACCCAAGTATGAGTTCTAAATAAGTTTACCTGTATTACAGTGAGGATTTAGGTAAATTAAGTCTTCAGTCAGGGCCAGCTATGCATGAGTTGGAGTGTTACGCCGGGTTTATACTTCACGCAACGTGATGCATGCTGCAGCGGACGCTCCTGCTACGCAAGTGTTGTACTGTTTATACTTGCGCGCGTATTTTACGTAAATCTGGAGGAATCCAGCAGGTGGCAGTACGAGATATCATCACGGTGAGAACAGGTTTGACTTTGCTGTGTTGTGAATTGCCTGGAACACCCATTAAATTCCGATGACACCTTACTGCAATATCTCTGAAAAGGATGTTTAATGATTAAAATGGATGTGTCCATTTCAGCTAGCATTGGGCATGAGGCAGAAACAATCCCTGGACGAGGCATCAGCTCATCGCAAGGTGAATACAAGCACTCACATACACTAGCGTCATTTTAGTGTCACCAAATCTGCATATCTTTGGAAGGAAACCGGAGCACACTGCGGAAACCCAGCAGGAAAACATGCAAACTCCAGGCAGGGAATACCAGTGTCGTGACTCCCTGCAAGATAGCAGTGCTACCGCTTTGCCACCGTGTCACCCCCATGTGTGTAATTATTAACGGTGTTCATTATTTAAACGAAATTAACGATTTATCTGTAAAATGTAACATACACACTTTAATGCATTTCATCATGAAAGTAATGTCAAGTATAAATCTTAGGATTCTAAATGTGCAGAGAGTTGGAATATCATACATTTAATGTGTTCTGTGTGGTGATCTATTGCTGTTTGCCGGTGCTGTCAGGTCCAGAGGAAGCCACAGAAAAAAAAGACGGCACATAAGACGGTATGTGATACTTTTAAAATGTGTCATGTCATTACGATCGGGAATATGCGATGCTTGAATATAAAAGCACCACGAATGCATTTGTATGTTGACATTTTGCTTCACCATATCGAACCATTCATCAAACATCGAAGCGTGCACATCGATCTCGTAGGATCCGCAAAGCGACTTTCTGTCACATGTAGATAGTAAACAGAGACTCTGTGCCCCCCGACTTTTTGCCGGTACTGCAACTCGCACATGCGTCTCGTTAATTTCTGTGGACCTGCTCAGAGGACGCGTCAAATGAACGCTGGGAACGCGTGGCAGCCATGATGCATGCACCTTCTGAGCGTGAAGTATAAATTAGGCCTTAAAGTGGGGAGCAGACCTGTGAAGTCAAAGACTTAGACCTTCCAAGTACCACACTTTCTTGTTTTCTGATTTGTCTTGATAGTACCAGTGGTCCAGAAGCTGTGCTTGGGACAGGTGTAAAAGCACAACTCTCAGCCTGGGGGACTTTGACAAAGCCATATAGAATGACTGTCAAACTGCTCCAAAGATGGTCTGGTTAACCAATGGACATCTCATAAGAAGAATGGGGCAAAATTAGCCCATGACCAGAGGGAACATTGAATTCAGTCACCAGGACTTTATTGATTTCTTGATTCAATTATAATCTTTTTATTTGATGCCAGGATGCTATCCTAGGAAAGATGGGCTGCCATATTTCTCTAGGTACATCTAGTGAAGGAGTCGGAATATTGTATTTCAGGCTCTTGACCCTAATGGTGTGGTGAGATTGACCAGCACATGTTACATTTTTAATAGCTTTGCAGGACTTGTACTAGGCCATATTGGTTGAGCTGGCATGTGAGATTTTGAACATGGGTCTTGGTTCACCAGTCCATCTCCATCCCATTCCACACTTGCAGCTTAAATTCATGGTTGTGATGAAAAAATTAGGATCACGGATTAGGGTGTCTGAAAATCTCAGAAACCTTGTAGGCTGCCGGAGTAGAAAGTTAAAGTGGCTAGGACATTTGGTGAGGATGTCACTCAGAATTTTGCTCACTGCAAAAAGAGCTGGAACTCTACGACACAGTCAGACAGTAGCTGAAGAAAACTGACAATAAACCAGAAAACAATTTCTTTTACAACTGCCTCCCAATCGGTTGCGTCCAAGGGCTTGCTGCTCCAGAGGTTGTGAAAGTGCAGAAAGAACGACTCCTGGGAATTCAAATGGAGATTGAAACATTTTTGGCAAGCTTAAGCAATTTAATTTACTTACTTGAATAATTTCAGAGTAGCTTTCTTTATGAAACTCCCTCTAACAGTACTATTAATCAGCAGACAGTACTACAAAGGCACAAGGAGTTCTCATTATGTGAAATATTTGGTCATTGTACTGCAAACAAAATTAAAATCATGATGAAATTTTGACATTTTCACTTGCTTTAGATGATACTGCAATAAAGTTAGCAAACTGCTGTAAAATGAGATTTGTGTAGATTTTAACAAATCAGTAGCCTCAAAAGCAGCACAAAAGATTTGTGGGAGTAATGGTGGTCCTCTGGTGCTGCTTGTGTATCCCATGGCTTATTAACAGGCAATCAGCATATTTCAGCCTGGTGACTAAGAGCTATTAAAATAAAACATAAATTAGTAGAATACCTGTAATGGGTTGAACTGCCTGTATTCCTCATACATTTTCTTATTTTCTTACATTGTGATTCACTTTAAATAAAGCTGTACAGAAATACAGTGGTTGTTGTAATCTGAGAGTGAAATAGTTGGTAATATAGTCACATTTTAGATACTGTAAAATGGTAACTTCCAGGTTCCGAGTACATAACATAATATTCTCAAACATCCAATTCGTGGTCAATTCAATTCAATTCAGATTATTTTTGTATACTGCCTTTCACTGAGTGTTGGCACAAAGCTGTGACAAGTTCACAAGTTAATACAAAGACGAGCTTTACAAATTACTCTTTACATGCTTAGCACAGATAAAAACACAGATTTGTTTAAACAGACAGGAAACACTGTGGCTCAAAACATATTAACATAAATGGAGTTCAGCAACATCTGTGCATGACTCCTTCGTTGAACTATGTCCATTTGACAATAGAGGAGAGAAAAACAAAAATTCCACTTGGCAGTATCCCTGGATAAATATACCTTTGGGGGTCCTTGATCAATCATAACAGATAAAGTGAAAAGACAAAGTTGGACATAGTTTCAGTCCTGGGGAGACCTCTGCCAATTGGTCACCAACCTGCTCTTGGAAATTCTACTGTAGAGTTTGCTCTGGGCTGCCTAATCTAATGATAGGTCTTTACATCCATTGATTCCAATGCTCCCAGTATCTTAGATGGCTTTCCATTGGCTAGACAAGAGCTTGGGTTGGAGCAGTGACATTAAGTGTCAAATCAGGATACTGACAAAAGAGATGGTCATAATGAGCTGGAACCTATCCTGACAACACAATGTCACGCTTGCTGCATTTTCCAAAAACCGGAAAGAATCCTTAGTTGTGAGTATAATCACAAAGTTAAAATAATCAATGTTACAGGGCTCATGCTTTAGTTTTTCATAGCTCTTAAAAAACTTGAGACAAGAGTGAAATAAAACACAAATATTAGCAGGGGAAATATTAATCACATAGGCCAATCAAAATATTTTTTATGCAGTATATTTAGCTTTTTCCAAATTGAAGCGGTCACTCTAAGTCCAGTAGGAACTACTAGAATTACTCCTGAACGTCTGGAATGTGCCTCCTGATACTATCTCACTGCCTCCTGCCCTGTGACTGACCTTACTACTGATACGCAGCAGCTGTGCTGGTTATTTAAGAAGATAAAGGTTCACTGCTTCCATGTATCATAGTTAAACAATTGCAGATGTTCTTCTGGTTTAGAATAGCATATGAGATAGAATAGCATACGAGAATCTCGGTAATGCAGGATATATAGGGTTTAAAAATGTTTGGGCACTCTCAGCACCTCTACGATATAAAAAGTTAAACATTACTCCTTTTTTGACATGCATGTCATTTAGTGATTGTGTGTTTTGACAGGCTTAAAAAGATGTTAAAATATGTATCAGTGCTGAAGATTGTCCTACCTGATAATATTAGCAGCACTTTCTGTGGCAAATGTCCATTCCAAACCACTTCTGTGGACAGATAGGAGTATTTCTAATCTCACATTTGGAATTTCCTCTTGAAGAACTGCTCTAGAACAGAATTAATTTATGCTACCTTTCACCAGATTTGTTTTTATGTACTTGGTGTTCTGTGGTGGAGCCTAACATCACTGAGATTTTGATCAGGCATTCACTCCTGGCATTAGAATAGGATCTTACTATGAACATCTTATTCCAACAACAGACCCTAGTATCATACTCTGCTGAAGTTATTGATGCTTGCTTGCTCTTTGTTTATCCATCCATCTGTCCATTTGTTCATTTTCTTACTCTTACGTAGTTCTTAGTTAAAGGGTCTAGAGCCTATCTCAGCAACATTGGGCTTAGTGTAGAAACCCACTCAGAGGTTTGTCAATCCATCACAGCGCAAACACACACACTTTTCCTTTCAACAAATTGAAGCTTGCTCCTTATTTATGACGCTAAGGGTGACAATGAATTAAGTTCTCCTATGGTGCCATATTGTTTTCTTACTGGTGCTGCTGTTTTTGTTGACATTTGCCATGCAGATATCAGGCAAGACAATTTGGTGTGTACAATATGTGATGTCATTAACCTGACTGTATACAGGTCAGAATGTACATTCCTCTGATCGTCTGATAAACCTTTAGTGATTATTATGTCTTACTTATATATTCTGGTTATGATTTCTTCTTCTGTTCTTTGACTTTATTAATTGTCTGTTTAATTTGGCTCTGATTACGTGCCTCAGTTTGACTATGAAATCCTACAGTGTATCCTGACTTTTATCATTGATTCACATCCTATGCCCGTGTTTATCAAGCGTCTCAGAGCAGGAAAATGATCCTAACTGGCTCAAAAAATCTCAAAGTGATGCAAATTTGTTCCTACTCTAAGGAATAGTTTATTATTAATTTATAATTTTTAGTAATAGTAGTTTTTAATTAGTAGTTTATTAGTGGTTTAAAATTTATGAAACTACTCCTAACTTCATCCAGATTCACCAGGAACTTGCTAGGGGCAGCCAAAAGGTGGTGTTCAGGCATAGATTGGCACACACATCATGGGAAAAGGCTGACCATTTTAGAAACGCTAGACAACAATAAACATAAAAAGATACTGATTTGACAGAGGTGAATAATATTTGTACCAAATGTTGTATGGTATGTGACGGCTTCATCTATGCTGAGAAGCCACATATGGTCAGCCAGAATTAATGTTTTGTAACACTCCGCTTTTCGGACACAGGGAAAAGGCAGTTTTGCAGCAGCAATAATTTGAGTATGTCACAGCTAAGCATTTCTTGAATTTTGCACCAAACCTTGAATGTCTATACAACACATGTCATGATCTGTATATCATGCGTTTGCCTACCACTTCACCTGTGGTGATGTTAAAGCAAGCTGCATTCATGCAAATTGGTACACTCATAAAGATCACGTGTGGATGAGATGAGCACACATATGTCATTTGTAATCGATGTGATTGTATCAACACACAGGTGCTCTTGGATGCAGACTGTACTGTAGTAGCCAGCATTTTACCTTGAAGATAAGCGGGGCAGGGTAGGTGATTAACAGTGAAATGTCACACATACACTGAGGTCTACTAATCCCAGAATCCCTGGAACATTTGCTTTACACCTTACAAGCCAAGAAGATTTGAGAAGGCAGGTAGAGATGCCCATGGCATTGGATAAATAGAGCCTTGCAGAAGATAACGGTGCCATCACAGACATGTCTTGTGATTCTAGGAGACCATTGGGAACAGTGCAAGAGTGAACACAACTTCAGTAACAGTGCAGAAATTACAGTAGCTAGTTGCAGTATAACTGTTAACTTTATTAGGCTTTTCCCATGGCCATAACTGTGGGAAGGTGATTCTTCTGAAAGTATGACTGTGGGTCATGCTGGTTATCGAGCTTGACTCTCATTTGTGGTGTGTAGAACAGTTTTTCTATCTTGATGTTCATTATAATATTATTGGTGATGTTGCAAAGTGACAACAATTATGTGTATCTGTTTTCCTCCTTCTTCTCTATCTTCTTCTACTTTGAATAATATTATTATTATCTTTGTAGTGAAGCCTCTGTGATAGGATCAGAAAACTACAAAATGTCATCATGAGTGTTAATTTGCAGCAAGGGGTGCCATAAAATCATTTACAGAATGGGACCTTCTACTTCTTGGAACTAGGAGTAGGATGCTTGGTAACTCCTCATGTCCTACTATGAGACAGTACAAATTCTTATCCCAGTCTAACTTTTAGTGCAATTCCTACAAATTATTCTGAGATGCCTGATAAATATGGGCCACAAGCTTTTTTTAATTTAATTATTTCACATCTTCACAGTTTCAACTTTTGGCTAATTATTTTGACTTCCAGGCTTCTTCACATTACCTTTTCTTTTAAAACTGCTGCCCAGTGTAGGCGGTGCACTCAATGTAAGTTTGAGCAAGTAGGTAGTTGTATTAAAGAAACAGGTTTCTTGAATCACTTGTTAAGCATATTTAGACTATAGTTCATTATACGAGAGTTGATATTTGTAGGGTGAATACAGCAAAGTTTTGTGTTGGCATTGGTGTTATCCTTTTCTGATCTCAGTTTGTGATCTCGGGTCACCCTGCTGTTCCACTTGGCTGTTAATTCATACTGCAAGGGTATAGTTGTTTGTAAGCTTCTGCCTCCACTAAAGTAACCTGCCCTACCATTGCATGCAATAGCAGTAGTTTCACATAAAATGTAAATACTTTGGAAGTAAAAACAAACTTATTTAGTAAACATTTTTATACAGAACATTGGTAGTAAATATTTAAAGAGTCATCCCTTAGTACACTCTGTTGAATTGATATATGCAATATTGTGCTTCTTGTTTTATATTTTTTTTCCTGTTTTGGGCTGGTAATTAGCTTTATGAAGCTGATATTATCCCCTAGCAAAGTTGACGCAAAATTTTTTAGCGCACTGCCACCCATGCTATGACCGGCAGGAAGTGAGGCACCACAGCTGCTGGAATGTAGTGATCTGGCTGTTACCAGAGTTGGTTTGCAGAGCCGTATGATTTCACACATGGCAGCTGCCGATCTACAGCACTACCAATAGACAGACAGGCTCTTTTATTCATGAATAGCTGGCTAGTTGTGTTTTTCTTAATTTCCATGAATGTTGTTTGTGTCCAGTTATGTACTTACTCTGTACGCTCATTTATTTTGATTTGTTGTTTGTGTAACTGAATAACTTTTAACTTCAAGAGAAGTTAAAACAGGACATGGTTAAAAAAGGTGTTAAGATATGGAGGCATCTGACCACAGTTGCACATTGTTTTGTTGCTTTCCTACATTTTCCTCTGTTTATTTAGATACAGTATTTTCTGAGAAAAAAGAAACTGCCTCTTTGTTTCATGTTTTATTTTTTAATTGATACTGGTGTTTCTAAATTGCCCCTAGTGTGTGTGTGTGTGCGCGCCTTGTGGTGGGCTGGCGCCTTGCCTGGGGTTTGTTTCCTGCCTTGTGCCCTGTGTTGGCTGGGATTGGCTCCAGCAGACCCCCGTGACCCTGTAGTTAGGATATAGCGGGTTGGATAATGGATGGATGGATGATATTGGTGTGTTTTTGTTTCTGAATTAGATTCTCAGTTCTTTCTTACACCTCAGGCCTTATTTGCTTTATTGCTTAAACCTCCGTTTATTGAATTTTCATTATGATGTTGTCTGCTGCTCAGGCTATTTAACCTCTTTTACTTTCTAACAAGTCAAAAATACACCATTCAGAAGTTTTTTGAAAAAGACCTATAGTTTTATTTTATTTTTTTGACTAACTAGATCATTTCAAAAGTAATACACAGTAGCCTTTGCGTTAACTGTGCAAAACTGAAGGTTATTTTGGAATATTCTATGGTGAAGTGTGTTGTGGTGTGAAATATGATTTGATAAATATTTTGTATGTTTTTATTTGTAACTTAGACATAGCAACGTAATATCAGTGTTTTATCATTGATAAGAACAGCAACGGTTTGATGTTTAACTACCCCTCTCGCCTTTTAGGACTGAGTCAGGATAGTGAATAATTTTATGACAGGGTTAGGGGAAATGCCTAAAACCAGTTTGGCAAGTTATTCTCTGCAGGACTCTCTGATTCAGACCCAACTGGAAAGCCAGACTATCTAGCCGGCAAGTATCAGCTCAACAAATGGTTTTGAGGGCAGGTGTGAAAGGTATTGTGTGTCCCCATTGGCCTGAAGTATGGCTGTTCGGGATTGGTTTGAATCAGAGGCCATTCTGTAGCATTATGCCCTATTGGTATAAGAATTTGGACAAAGAATGTATAAATTTGGTTGCTTTACCTGTCTCTCTGTCTCATACCATCATGACAAAGGAGTATCTCACACATCATGGACTGAAAAGAAGACCACACGGAGAAGCACAACTCGGCAGCCATATTGAGACAGGGATGTGGCCTGTTCTGAAGAAAGCTGACTATAAATGATGACTTAACTAGAGACACTTTAAGTAACTAACAAGTCTGTGTGCCACCTGAAATTACACATCAACATTTACCAGATTGTATGGTTGCCAATATTCAAATGTACTTTGCTTATTGTTATTATTTTATGAATATTATCAATAATACATTATTTAACTCCTGCTTGTCCAATTACTCTTTGTAATTGCTTGAGGTTATAGATGTAGAAGGGAAGTGGGGGAAAAGATATAAAGTACAACACTTTATAAAGAGTGGTACGTCTATGGGATTTGAGGTATTCTGACAAAGGCTACATATTAAAGAATACAAAGGGGAAAGCAGAGTAATATAGAACTCTATCAAGGCAAGTGTAATTGTTATTGTAGAACTACTGCACACCATGAGCTAAGATACTTAAAAGGTGTAACCAGTAGGGGGTGTCACTGAGCCCCCAGACCCCAGACACAGTAATGCACCCCACAGTCCTGGGTTCAAATGAAAGACTTTCTATTACACACAGTACCATAGACAATATGCACAGCCAATTGTTGCACAATTCCAAGAACAGATAAATCATTTTTCTCCTTCTTCCCACTTGGTGAGTGTTGCCCACTGCATCCCGACTCTGACTCCTCGAGGTGACACCCCCCCCCCCCAACTGTGCCCTCTAATGGCATCCAGGGAAAAAGACAGGACTGAACTTCCAGATTCCAACTCCCATGTGGGTGTCCAACCAGGGATGCCTCAAAAGACTGCTGCCACCTGTCATTATCGGAGATGGATCTGCTCCGGGCCTCCAGCTTCTGCTGGTCCGTCCCTCATATCCTTCCGGCCAGGCAAGGAGTCATTCTCTTGTCCAGCTGGGATGGCACACTGTCCTCCTTGGTACACAAAAAGATCAGAGCAGTTTTAATTTTCCTTTCTCTTTTTGTGTAAAACTAATGTCCAATTAAGAATTCTAAGTTAACTTTAAGAAATCAAAAAGTGGTATCCACTTTGGTGGTAATCTTGGCTTACCAGAAGGAAGAAGCAGTAAAGCTGGGTAATTATTATCATGGGAGAAAGCAAACAATATGGTCATGCCCAAAAAAGGCACATGATACTTTAATCTTACCTTTCCCTTGATTTTGCATTCTTGTCTTGTGTTCTGTTTTTCTTTTTGACAGATCAGGGCACAGAGTATTTCCTGGCCAGGAGAAGATAATGAATTATTGATGACAGAGTAGGTGACTATGTGGACTGTGTGGGAGGGAGAGGAATGGGTTGACTCTTTGACTGATTCAAGTTTTTTTTTTTTTTTGCTTTGTTATTAATTAGGCTTTTGATAGCAGAGATATATTCGATAATTACCTAATTTGTACGCATTAATGCAGTTGTAAAGCCTGTGGTTCAATTGGGGTCAGGCTGACTCAAAGCATTGAACTCTGTCTGTGTTTGCTATCTCATCCCGTATTTTCCTTTGGTGGTTGTGACAGTCGAAATGTGTGACTCACAGATGTAATTCATGCTGAAAGGCTAAAGGATTTTTTATTGCCTGCTCAGCCAGCAGTATATATTCACTTCTTGCATAAATTTGAAATGAACCCAGACACTACAGAAAGACCTTAAGCATTAGGCTGCTCTCAGATGCAAGTGCCTTGAATTATGCCTTGAGAGCAAATGTCAGGGTTCTTAGGATCCACTGTAAATGAATTGCAGATCCATGGGCTCCCATATCACGTATCAGTGGAGGGATGAAAGGAAAAGTTTTCAGATAAGTTAAATTAAAGGTATAAAGCATTTTTGAAATGCCAGCTAAAACTTTAGGTACCAGGTTGGCTTCAGTTGAAAGGTATCCTCCAAAATGAGCCTCTGTAGTATTCAAGGAAGTCTTGCTTCAGAAATGGTTGGCCTGGTGAGTAGCTCAAGCATAATGACAAGAAGGAATTCTTAAACAGAAGTGCACTTATTAACACTAAGCTTGACTTGAATTCAGTTGTTTTTTTTTCCTTTCTTTGTGATCCAAAAGCCAAGTCACAAAATCAAGAAGATATTCATCCATCCATCCATTATCCAACCCGCTATATCCTAACTACAGGGTCACGAGGGTCTGCTGGGGCCACTCCCAGCCAACATAGGGCGCAAGGCAGGAAACAAACCTCGGGCAGGGCGCCAGCCGAAATCAAGCAGATATCAAAGTATAAAATGGCAGATAAAGTGTAGCAAAAGTAGGCAAAAACCCTTAAAATGCTTGACTCGATTCAAAAACCATTTAACGTAATGATGCTTTTGCAGAGACTGAATGTTGGGGCATGGGTTAAAACCACTACTGTCTTTTTATTTTCCTTGCCTTTCCTGTTATGTGACTGCTACAGGCTTAATGTTGTCTGGCAGCACAGGTAGGTGGTAAAGCTAGACAAAGGAAGGGACCAGTGAAATAAATTCTTAAGATTAACAGGGTCCAGAAAAATGCCACCTCCCTCCTTTTTTAATTTATATATATATACTGTAACTGTTTATCTGTCTATTTTCTTTGGTTTTGTTAGTTCTAAATAAACGATAGTGATAGAAACAAAGATTTAATATTAGACACTCGCATGTGCATGTATTTATAAGGTAAGAGAAGAGGATGTGCTTTCCTAACTCAAACTAATGAATAATAGAGATTTTATTAAGAAAGTTATAAAAATGTACACCATAATGGGTGAACTAAAGGAGATAACATAACAGGTGCAAATAAACAAAAGAAACAAGCCCCAATATCTTCTCTTGACTTCCAGCCACAGATTTTGATCTTTTACTCTAGCCCACAATTAAATATCACTCAAGTGCCACAAAGCAACTTTCTTCCTCCCTCCAGCTGAGACTCTATTCAAGAATGCCTCCATTGAATAGAATCCATAGGTCTCTGGATTGAGGGGGCTTTACATTTAATCCTGAAGTCACTTCCACCCAAGAATTAATTCCGCGCAATCCACATAACGTGCCCTTTGATGGCCTGTGGAGACCACTGCATCTATGTGTCTTATGTAGTCTTTAAAGAGTCAGGCCTCTAAGCTGAACTACTGTATATACTCACGTATAAGTTGGGTCTTGAAACCTGAATAACCAATCATAAAATCAGACCCCGACTTATGTGCCCGTTCAAAAATGTGATGCTTAAATTTTTTTTTATATCTTCTTGCCTCCTCCGATCTCACATCAGTTTCATAGTCGCATCGAAGTTTGTTGCAGCAGCGCAGTTACCAATTTCTTTCGCAATTTCAATGACTTTTAATTTAAAACCAGCTTCATATTCTGATCAAACACTCCATCGTAGATGCTCTTACAATAAAGGTGTATTAGTGTGTGAGATACAAAAAACACAAAACAGTGCAAGTGTCGCTTCGGAATAGTTTGAGTATTACCATGTGGTCACGTTGTCACAATACAAAGAAAAAAAGGCAGTGTGCTCTGCTGTTACTCTCAGGTGGGCGTTCGTTAGTATATCATAATCTCTTGGACCAATGGCGCGAGTTTTCTGCATTTGACTTATATGACCAACATTATAAAATACTGGAAATTATACGGTAAAATCAATCCCCGACTAATCCGCGGGAGAACTTATCCGCGAGTATATATGGTATTTATTAGGGCAACATGGTTGTACTCCAACATCTGTTAGACTGTGTGTCACTATCAAATGAGCTGGAAAGAAATTGCTTGCTTTCTGACTACAATTACTTTTAATGGGCTTCACGCTCCCACTGATTTGTGCTGCTGTCTATCAGCAAGGAGTTGTGCAAACCCAATGCCTCTTTCTCACTTTAGATGTAGCATCAGCTTTTCCTCTAGCATCCCGGGTGAAATGTACTCAGTTCCACATCTCATCCCCCCCTACATTGACACCCAGGTAGCTTACCCTCATAGGCTGCCAGTATGCATGTATGGCATACTCTGTCATCTCTTTCTACAGCTCTGTTTTTCTCTTTGGATTTTGCATGGCCCTGTTCTTTCACTTTGACATGTTTTTCCCTGTCAACCCACCCTAATATGTAAAATGCTGGTTTGTGGAAGTTTCACATAATTCAACACCTTGCCTATCGATAGTCTTCTAATATCTAATTTAATATCTAATATCTAATATACAGTTTCCTTTAGTTAACATTCTATGGGCTCTCATAAAACAAAGAATTGTCTTGAATTTTTATGAATTTTTTTTCTTGAAGTTATCTTTCCTAAAAGCATGATGAAAACATCAGTCTGTCTGGAAAGCTGACTGTATAAACAGTAAAGGTCATGTAGTTTTGGAAGCCATGTCAGCAGTTCCTTCCTAGGCTGACTTTTTGTGTCTTAAATGCTGCACTGTTTATGCAGACTGTCATTATTTTAGGCCATGAAATGTCCAATCCAGCATTGTCTCTTTATAAAAGTACATTTCATTGCAAAGTTGGGCACCTCCAACACCTCATAACCACAAGCAATTCAAGCAGTGTTGGTTGAAGCCCATAGCGGGTAGTTGGTATTATTACAGGGTGGTCCAGATTTAACTATGCAATTATTGTATTGCATTGCATTAAAAGTTGCATAGTTAGATCTGGACCACCCTATAGAATGCGACCTGTTGGTGTCTGTAGTGTGTGCCGCGTCAGTATATATATATATATATATATATATATATATATATATATATATATATACAGTGGTGTGAAAAACTATTTGCCCCCTTCCTGATTTCTTATTCTTTTGCATGTTTGTCACACAAAATGTTTCTGATCATCAAACACATTTAACCATTAGTCAAATATAACACAAGTAAACACAAAATGCAGTTTTTAAATGATGGTTTTTATTATTTAGGGAGAAAAAAAATCCAAACCTACATGGCCCTGTGTGAAAAAGTAATTGCCCCCTTGTTAAAAAATAACCTAACTGTGGTGTATCACACCTGAGTTCAATTTCCGTAGCCACCCCCAGGCCTGATTACTGCCACACCTGTTTCAATCAAGAAATCACTTAAATAGGAGCTGCCTGACACAGAGAAGTAGACCAAAAGCACCTCAAAAGCTAGACATCATGCCAAGATCCAAAGAAATTCAGGAACAAATGAGAACAGAAGTAATTGAGATCTATCAGTCTGGTAAAGGTTATAAAGCCATTTATAAAGCTTTGGGACTCCAGCGAACCACAGTGAGAGCCATTATCCACAAATGGCAAAAACATGGAACAGTGGTGAACCTTCCCAGGAGTGGCCGGCCGACCAAAATTACCCCAAGAGCGCAGAGACGACTCATCCGAGAGGTCACAAAAGACCCCAGGACAACGTCTAAAGAACTGCAGGCCTCACTTGCCTCAATTAAGGTCAGTGTTCACGACTCCACCATAAGAAAGAGACTGGGCAAAAACGGCCTGCATGGCAGATTTCCAAGACGCAAACCACTGTTAAGCAAAAAGAACATTAGGGCTCGTCTCAATTTTGCTAAGAAACATCTCAATGATTGCCAAGACTTTTGGGAAAATACCTTGTGGACTGATGAGTCAAAAGTTGAACTTTTTGGAAGGCAAATGTCCCGTTACATCTGGCGTAAAAGGAACACAGCATTTCAGAAAAAGAACATCATACCAACAGTAAAATATGGTGGTGGTAGTGTGATGGTCTGGGGTTGTTTTGCTGGTTCAGGACCTGGAAGGCTTTCTGTGATAGATGGAACCATGAATTCTACTGTCTACCAAAAAATCCTGAAGGAGAATGTCCGGCCATCTGTTCGTCAACTCAAGCTGAAGCGATCTTGGGTGCTGCAACAGGACAATGACCCAAAACACACCAGCAAATCCACCTCTGAATGGCTGAAGAAAAACAAAATGAAGACTTTGGAGTGGCCTAGTCAAAGTCCTGACCTGAATCCAATTGAGATGCTATGGCATGACTTTAAAAAGGCGGTTCTTTCTAGAAAACCCTCAAATAAAGCTGAATTACAACAATTTTGCAAAGATGAGTGGGCCAAAATTCCTCCAGAGCGCTGTAAAAGACTCATTGCAAGTTATCGCAAACGCTTGATTGCAGTTATTGCTGCTAAGGGTGGCCCAACCAGTTATTAGGTTCAGGGGGCAATTACTTTTTCACACAGGGCCATGTAGGTTTGGATTTTTTTTTCTCCCTAAATAATAAAAACCACCATTTACAAACTGCATTTTGTGTTTACTTGTGTTATATTTGACTAATGGTTAAATGTGTTTGATGATCAGAAACATTTTGTGTGACAAACATGCAAAAGAATAAGAAATCAGGAAGGGGGCAAATAGTTTTTCACACCACTGTATATACACACCGTGGACTTTAAGGAGCCCACACCCATTGGTGTGAACACTTTTACTTTCATAAACAGCACCCAGCAGGTAACAGTGCCCTCTCAGTATCATCAAAGTTTGCTGACCATTGGTTGGGTCCTGCTTGGTGTCTGGAGTGCATCTCTGACCTTTCATAAATGACACCTCTTAGATGATGGTGTCATAAGCGGCTTACCTACGTCGCCTAATGAATTGCACGGCTCTGAGTCCATGTTGTATTTGTGAGTACCGTACATGCCATTTCATCTTCTATTGTGATATTGCGCATGGTTATGCTTATCCTGTCACCTCACTGTTGTTATACCAGCACAAGGAAATACAGAGGTGGTTATTTTTGTAAGCAATATGTAGCACTCCACTAAAAGCTGACATAAGTGCACTTTTGAATTTTGCAATTTTTAAACCTGCTTAATCAAATTCAAGAGTATGGGGGCTAAACCAATCATGACAGCACTGGAACAAAGGTATGAAATACGGGAGGTTTCAGGATGGTCTGGGACTCCTTATTAACCCCATGGTCTTCCTGAAAGTCTGAAAACCAACATTTTGATGGGGTCCCTGAAAAAAAATGTAAAGCATGCTATGTTATAAATAAAATTAAATAAAAATTAATTGCCCAGATAAATAAATACAAATTAATTGCCCAAAATATTGCAGCAAAGTACAGAAAGCTCTTCACAGGCAGGACTGGAATCCAGCGGTCTGTAAGTGCTTCATGGCCTGAACAGGGATAGTAGAGTGTCTGGCAAGGACATGAAGCATATCCTTTAAATTGGGAGAATTTGTGAAAAAACAGAAGAGGCTTCCATAAGAAACAAAGAAAGTGGAGTTAAAACTTGCCTAGGTTGGGCCATCACCTCACTGAAGATGAACAGTGCAATGCCGACTGCAGATACTACGATAGTGACAGTGTTCAGGCTCAGTAGAGTCTGAGGGTAGCTGAGTCTTGTTCCCAGTCCATACTGTATTTGTCGTTTTGTCAGTCCTCGTGACCTGTAAAAATGGGAAGATGAAATCATTGATATGGTTAGGCCGTTATAATATGATGCTGCTGTTTACTGTTGCTTAGTCATCAAACCAGTTATTGGAATGAACCAATGGCAGTGGTACAGAGAAAAATTCAATGCCTAGGAGTCAGCCAGAGTTTTCAGTTGAAGATGTGCAGTTAAGTGGGAATCATCATTCAGAGGGAATGGGTAAGAATGGAGCAGCTGCTGCAGTTTTTCACACACAGCATCTAAGTGTGTACAGTCATATGAAAAAGTTTGGGAACCCCTCTCAACCTGCAAAATAATTTATTCCACTTTCAACAAAAAAGACAACAGTGGTACGTCTTTCATTTCCTAGGAACATCTGAGTACTGAGGTGTTTTCCGAACAAAGATTTTTAGTGAAGCAGTATTTAGTTGTATGAAATTAAATCAAATGTGAAAAACTGGCAGTGCAAAAATTTGGGTCCCCTTGTAATTTTGCTGATTTGAATGCATGTAACTGCTCAATACGGATTATTTGCAACACCAAATTGGTTGGATTAGCTTGTTAAGCCTTTAACTTCATAGACAGGTGTGTCCAATCATGAGAAAAGGTATTTAAGGTGGTCAGTTGCAAGTTGTGCTTCCCTTTGACGCTCCTCTGAAGAGAGATAGCATGGAATCCTCAAAGCAACTCTCAAAATATCTGAAAACAAAGATTGTTCAGTCTCATGGTTTAGGGGAAGGCTACAAAAAGCTATCTCAGAGGTTTAAACTGTCAGTTTCAACTGTAAGGAATGTAATCAGGAAATGGAAGGCCACAGGCACATTTGCTGTTAAACCCAGGTCTGGCAGGCCAAGAAAAATATAGGAGTGGCATATGCACAGGATTGTGAGAATGGTTACAGACAACCCGCAGATCACCTCCAAAGACCTGCAAGAACATCTTGCTGCAGATGGTGTATCTGTACATCGTTCTACAATTCAGCGCAATTTGCACAAAGAACATCTGTATGGCAGGGTGATTAGGAAGAAGCCCTTTCTGCACTCACGCCACAAACAGAGTCACTTGTTGTATGCAAATGCTCATTTAGACAAGCCAGATTCATTTTGGAACAAAGTGCTTTGGACTGATGAGACAAAAATGGAGTTATTTGGTCATAAGAAAGAGCGCTTTGCATGGAGGAAGAAGAACACCGCATTCCATGGAAAACACCTGCTACCTACTGTCAAATTTGGTTAAGGTTCCATCATGCTGTGGGGCTGTGTGGCTAGTTCAGGGACTGGGGCCCTTGTTAAAGTCGAGGGTTGGATGAATTCAACCCAATATTGACAAATTCTTCAGGATAATGTTCAAATATCAGTCACAAAGTTGAAGTTATGCAGGGGTTGTATATTCCAACAAGACAATGACCCAAAACACAGTTCGAAATCTACAAAGGCATTCGTGCAGAGGGAGAAGTACAATTTTCTGGAATGGCCATCACAGTCCCCTGGCTTGAATATCATAGAAAATCTATGGGATGATTTGTAGCAGGCTGTCCATGCTCGGCAGCCATCAAATTTAACTGAACACGAGAGATTTTGTATGGAAGAATGGTCAAAAATACCTCCATCCAGAATCCAGACACTCATCAAAGGCTATAGGAGGCGTCTAGAGGCTGTTATATTTGTAAAAGGAGGCTCAACTAAGTATTGATGTAATATCTCTGTTGGGGTGCCCAAATTTATGCACCTGTCTAATTTTGTTATGATGCATATTGCATGTTTTCTGTTAATCTAATAAACTTAATGTCACTGCTGAAATACTACTAGTTTCCATAAGGCATGTCATATATTAAAAGGAAGTTGCTACTTTGAAAGCTCAGCCAATGATAAAAAAAAATCCAAAGAATTAAGAGGGGTTCCCAAACTTTTTCATATGACTGTATGTATCACAGAAAGTGTGAAACTGGTCAGAAACACAAGGTGGTGAGGATTTTGTTTGACAAGTGCATATCCAAGTATGATGTGATTTGACTACTTAAGATAGGCATATCCTAAGTGATAGCATTCTTCATAGTTAATTTACTACATATTCCACATTACCAAATTAAGAGTTTGGTGTTTAGCAAACACTGGAGCACTAATGGAACACTCTGTTATCATGGGGTATTTTGCATAGTAAAAACAACAATGATGCCTGCAGCATAGAGATGTGTAATCCATGATGTTATTTATTTGTTACAATTATATAAATAATGGTGTCATCTTTTGTTTTTAAAATTCAAATGTTGGCCCACACACCTCCTGATTCTCAGTTCCCTTCTTTGTTTTTCAGCACATCATTGTGTACACATCTTATGAACCCACATACTTAATTACTGGGTTATGGTAAGCCCCAGTCTATTCTGAAAGTTGAACGAAATTTTGACAGCATGGCAGTCTGTCAAAATTCGTTCCTGGGGGCAGATTTAGAGACACCTAAAATACATGTTTTTGGAATGTAGGAGGAAACTCTGCCAGAGAAAAGACACACAGAATCTAAGAGAGGCTATTAATTTTATAGTTAGTCACCCTCTGAAAAATGGCATTCTCTTATTCCCGTACTTCATAATCCTGTTCTCTCAAATGATGGCCCTGTGTATTTCCTTCTTGGCAGCATATGGGGATTAATGTTCTGGGGGATTTGTTTGATACTTCCGGGCTCATGATGTTCCAGTCTTTATAAGCTGTTTAACTTTCTTGTTCTACCTACAACTCCGATCAGGGTTTCTTTAACTGCTCCCCTACCAAACCACTTCTTCTGGTTTCTGTTTTGTTTTTTACCTTCCAAGAAACCTGTTTCTACCATCTACTGTTTATTTTGTAAAGCATCTTACAAGCTCCTTTCCTTTATTTTTGTTTGGTCCAAACAACTTTATTCTGTTTCTTCCACCCTCTCATGGGATACGTTTTCTCCAATGTTAAGTTTTACTCCATCCCAACTGTCAGCACATGCAATTCATAATTCTGCATAGACGTTATCCTGCTCCCCATAAGCATCATCTGATGGGCTTCACCCAGATCCTCTTTGTCAAGTATGTCTCCTTAACTTACCTGGCACTCTTAGTCAAGTGTTCTGACATTGTTTTCTTGCCTTTTACTTCTGGAACCACATATGTCACCTACTGTCTTCTTTTCTTTCTTTAAATATTCATCTGCTGCTTAAAATCTTCCTTTTTTAGGACTCTGTATGCTTCAACTTAAACTTTCTCAACATAAATTATTCTGTCTTGGTACACTGGCAGCCAAATTAATTCCTGACTTCCACTGAAAGGCATCTGAGCGTTGAATTGTGAACAATTGGCAGTCCTCCTTCTACAATTTAGTACACCTTGAATAATCCATAACACGGATTAATGATGCCTCCAGCAATTCATTTGAAACTTGGACTACTGCTGTTCAGTTGTTTAAATCCTGTTGTTCAGCAAGGAGTGACTTTGTTTTTCTGTTAACTGTTGTTTTTTTAATTTATTCTTTGCTGTTGTGATTTGACTGTGATATAAACCAACGGGCAAGATACAGCAGCAAGGCAAACAAGGGGAGGAGGTACTAAACTTTTATTCTGTAATTATAGTCTTTGACATTCTTAAATTTTCTTAATTAGTTATGAGCAAACCCCACTGAATTCAAGATGTTCATGAACTTCATCATACTCAGCAAAATGCACTAAAGTCAATGAAGAAGGAGAACCTGAACTATTTTTGAGTGGATTATAATGGTGCAGTGGTCTTTGAAGAAGTGTCCCTGATGGTGCGGGAAATGCCCGCCAACTATGCTGGGAAAAATATTCTGTCAAAAAATTTCACTTGCACTGTGAATCAGCCGTGATAACCACTGTGCCACCATGTCTCACTGAGATAAAATTAATGGAATTAAATATCAGAACAGTAATATTTCGTGCAGACGGTGGCAGACATTAAGCATAAATTTAGTAAAGCTTGACCCCATAGATACGATAGCATGTAATTCACATTTCTTGAACTGAAAAGTACAGTTTTTATGTTTTTTTCCCCCGTGACAATTTTGCTCGTTCACAACCACGGCTGTCAAATTAGTGCAATACTAAAGTGCATGGATTTTTCACTCCTTCCTGTTTGCATCAACTGCATAGCACTGTGGGTAATACAATTTAAGGGGTAGAATCATTAGTATACACGGGTCACGTAGAAGTCCACACAAAAGGACATTAACTTTAAGCCATGAATACACCAACACATTTCTAATTTCCTCCTGCATGTATGCTTTATCTTTAAATGTATTTGCAAGTTTTCTGCTAATTTTTAGTCCACTACTAGGATCAGCATTAAATACTTGAGGGTTCTGCCTCCTCCAATATTGGCTGCTACAACCCGGTAATATTACACCGGCCTTACAAAGCATTATGAGGCACTTGCAAGGAATGGTTTGTCTAAGCTAATCACACATAAAAATATTCGGCAAACAAGGTCACTAGCGAACACTGCATATTCGCTGCAAGAAACACATGGCAAGTTTTGCTGATTAACACTATTCTTAATGCACCAAAAGCAGAAGACAAAGTAAATTGATTTGACAGATCACTGATACAACGTCAATGTGAACACCCCAAGCCCCTCTCTGCCCAATGTCATTTTGACAGACCATATCTATACACGTTCATGAGGTGTACATGCAAAAAGTATAACAATGGTTCAAGGGCTTCACTTTTCGCAAGTAAAAAGTCCAGAAAATGACTATTTTTCGATTTGGAGTTTTGATGTTTTATCTTGCCACACTGCCCTTTTAAGTTTCATTATTGCTAGTTTAGCCTTCTAATATTATCTCTCTGCTAGACATTTCTTGTTTTGTGCGTTTAGCTACTGTTATAGAGATCAGAAGTTCAAGTAAAACAAAATAAAAATAGTAAAAGTCACAGTTTTACTATGCAGTTATCATCTAGAAAATGCTTTTAACATTTTGAGGTGCACAGAATATAACATAATAAAATCTCATTCTACTACACTTGTTAAGGGGAAATTGCAATACATTTGAGGTAAAAATATCTTCTTCTTCTTTCGGCTGCTCCCGTTAGGAGTTGCCACAGCAGATCAACTTTTTCCATATCTGAGGTAAAAATATAAACTATATAAAAATATATATATTTTACATTTTGCACATTGTTTCTAATTTCAGTTATACAAATGGAACATAGTAAGTTCAGATAGAAAATAAAAAATACTCTACATAGTCCAGGCGGTGGTAATAAAATTAGCCCTCCAAGGTTTGACTTTGTTGTGCAAAGGCAAAAAATGTTAAGTCTAAGGCAGGGGTGTCAAACTCCAGGACTGGAGGGCCGCAGTGACTGCAGGGTTTCATTCTAACCCTTTTCCTAATCAGTGACCAGTTTTCACTGCTAATTAACTCCTTTTCCCTTCATTTTAATAGCCCTGTTTTTAAGGATTCGGTCCTCTGAATTGACTTGTTTCTTCATTAAATGGTAGCCATACAAAAATGAGACGTGAAATGAGCCAACAGATGAGCAGCTAAACTGGGATTTTAAACTCCAACCAATTTCACTCCAACCAGTTTATTAATGAGAAGCTGATTCTTGCTGTTAATTAAGCCCGTTATTTAATTTTGTGGCCTGTTTCTGTTCTCATTCTGCCACAGCAGACATTTCCAAAACGGTTGATTTTCTGTTCGTCAAAATGTTTTGGTGACCTGATAGATCAACCTTACCGAGACCTTCACTTTTCTTTATTTTCAGATACTGTGTGAACGGGCACAGGTGAGCTGGTCATGTAGTGACTCGTTGTGTCTCATTATTGTTTGGCTGCTAATTAAAAAAAGAGACAACTAAGGGGCCTGAGTCAAGTTAATTAAAACTAAAGCAAAAGAAGTTAATCGGCATTAAAAACTGGTCACTAATGAAGAAGATGGTTAGAATGAAAACCTGCAGCCTCTGCGGCCCTCCAGGCCTGGAGTTTGACACCTGTGGTCTAAGGTGAAAGGTGATGAATATGTTTGATTTTTTAATTTTCTTAGATAACACTGATTTAAGTAACTTAAATATTTAACAAACCTATAACTGTGTATTACCATATTAATTATTTACTACAGCCTCTCTTATCAAAGGACTTGTATGTTATATCCATCCATGCATTATCGATACCTACTTTGCCCAAATCTGGGTCTTGGTGACCCTAGCCTTTCCAGTACAAGGCAGGATACCAGCCCTGGATCAGCCGCCGGTCCAGTGCAGGGAGCACATTTAGAATGTGTGTTAGAAATGTGGGAAGGCTTGTTATATTTCTGCATTCCGCATTTGTGTTCGTATTTCCTGTAAAGTTTTTGCTCTCTGTCAGTGATTGTTTTGTGAGTTTTCTCCGAGTGTAAGGAAGGCTGATAGGCGACTCTAAATAAGCCCAGTACAAGCATATGTAGGCATATGGAGAGTGTGCCCTGCCTGCAGTAGACTGGTACCCCATCCATGACCACTCCCTGCCTTGCACTGTTAAGATAGACTTCGGGTTCCTGTGATTCAAACAAAAGAATGCATACCAGTTGACGTTATTTTTAAGAGAAGCTGAAATATTAAAAAAAAATAACTTGTCAGTTTTATATGCTTCAAAGGACACAATTCCTCCTTGCCGGAATATAGTGGTACTAACACAGAAGCTATGTAGCAAATGCATTGTTTTTTCTGTAAATCTAGTATGCTATTTTTTGACACAGTGCCTGTGATAATTGGATTCTTTTAGTCAGCTTCTCTTAATCAAGATTCACAATCTCAGAAATTTTGTTGTGATTTTTTTACAGGCCAAAAATGAAAAGAAAAATAGAGATGTCGACTCCCCCTGCTTTTCAAATGTGCTAAGTGAATCCTCCCACTCTTACAGCTCCCTGCTCAACAAGGGTTGTCTTAGAAGTGCGATGTGCTTACATCACTACTGCAGTAGGTCTGCTTGTGTCTTGGACTGCACTTATTTAGCAACTGGACGGACTATATGATATGCTCCATTGAGATAATCTGCTTTAGGCAAATATCGATCCACATATAAAGAATATCTGGCTGCCTAATGCATTGGCAAAATCTAGCACATATTGAGTGTCTTAACTTGTTTATCCATTTTATATCAGAATGTGTAGGTAGCCATTCACAAATCATTTCATTTTTCAGTGAACATTTTAAAAATTTCTTAGAAATTGAAATGTAATATGTTGTTTCTGAGGATAACAACAAATTAGAAAAATGCAGTTGTTCACTTTTGATATTAAGAACACTTGAATATCTTGTTTAGGCCAGTTCAAGGTTGTGGGTGGCTGAAGCCTATCTGGGCAGTCACTCACACGGCAGACTCACACAATCAGTCATCGAGCCGCCAGTCAACTTAATGTGCACATCATAGGGATGAGAGACAAAAACCTCAGTATGTGAATATAAAGCATACAGATGCAACAGTTTGTTGTGAGACAGAAATTCAAACCCGGGACCTTGTCTGTGTCACAGGGAGATGCCTGATTTTAAACACATTCAAACGAAGGGTAACCCTTTGCTCTCTTTTGTTATTGACAGTTGCATTTAATGGCGCAAATTTCAGTTCTGCTTTGCTCTGTGTATTTTCCAGAAAGGATGATGATAAAAAAAAACTCTGATATGAACTTCTTGTTACAGTATGTTACCACATGTCAGCAGAGCAGCTTTTGTGTACTGCTAGCATTAAGAATTGTGCAGATATTACATCTTTCGTCCCACAATAAATTTATCAGCTCTTCCATTGTGGAAAAAGGTGGCACACAGTAAATAAATACTAAATTAAATTAATATCTTTTCACCATACCATTAGATAGGGGCATTTTCAACCTTAGGAAAAAACTCCAGAAAGTTGAGTAGAAGTTGTGGAACATGTAATGAAGATGATGTTGTAGAATCATTAAGTGTCAGGATCATCTGCAGGTTTTATTTATTGGTTTGTACATTTTTAGATAATTCCACATTTTGTTTCCATGCAAATGAAATGAGGAAAATTTCCTTTGCTTTGATGATGATCTTGTTTTTACCTCACTTTGCAGGGTGGTCACTACAATTGATGACATACCAGATGTCATCTTATTTAAAGGTGGGGGGTTGCAGAAATTAACCATCTGTACTTCACTTAAAAACAAGTTAAGCCTGCACCATGCATAATGCATGCTGATCCTAGAGTCATATATTGCAGCTAATTACAGAGACTTGCAGGGATGGGGACTTGAAACTCCTTTTGTGTGCTGCCCCTTGGGCCTTCTGTTTTAAAGGTTAATGGTGGTAGATTTATCTAAGCCACTGCTGGTCTTTAGTTTTGAGATTACCAAATACTTCCTGATAAAGTTTTTATTCAGAACATAGTTTATCTGAGTATACTGCTAATTTCCCTTTCCCTGGTGTCTGAATGAATGAAAGCTGCAAAACCACCAACAAATACAATTGTGCTATGCCCTACTGCCCAAATATAGTAAAGGAAATTTTGAGAATGATATTGAAATCAAACAGTGATTGGTGTAAAAATCAAGAAACTGAATGTGCTGTACTGTGTGCATCACATTAAAAAATGAAATGAAATTGCAAATGATTAATCAGTCATTCAAAATAAAATGCTTATTTCACCCTGAGAAGTACTGGAGGTGTTGTTTTGGAAAAACTGTAGCTTCTTCCAGTTTTTATTGTTATGGTGTTATCCCCACTGACTATAGGGTGGTCCAGATCTATGCATCTTTTAATGCAATGCAATGCAATAATTGCATAATTAGATCTGGACCACCCTTTATAGTACTGACTGACTGTTGTGAGCTGTGCTCATTGCTGTAGCAGCCACTTAATGCAAATATATTTCTCCACACTGACATTCACTTCAGTGCACGCACATGTATGATGGATTCAGTCATGCAGAGCTTGCTCAGTCGATATGATTACATACATTGAGGCTTGATGCAAGATTCAATGTGAATAATGCCCACCAAGCAGCAGTAAGCTAGCACGTAGAATGCATCAAGTATCTAACTGATATGGCAGTGTCGGACTTACCTACGCAGTAAAATTTTGAAGTTTACAGGTGAGAAACAACAGACTTAATCTGAAAGAAAAAAGTTATTTTGTTTAGTTCTGCTTTTATTTCTTTACTGATATTTCTGTTTTTTTTATCAATATAAAAAATTTCTTCTGATCAATTGTCACATACCTATCTTATGGTTTTTACATTACCATTTCCTTTACGAAATAAGATTAAAACCAGCAATTGTGTTCTTTTTTTAGGAAAAAACATTCTCCTTAATCACAGCGATTACAGTGAATTTATCTTCAAAAAGAATAGCACACTCACACCACTTTAAACAAATTCAACCCACGACATTATGGTGGTGCCAGAAACATTTACTATTAGAACTACGCATGTAGGCCTCTTTGGTGTGCCTCCACACATCTGTCCTTTTGCAGAAAAAAGGGTGAAGGATGATTAATCTGACTGTATAATAGTCCTCCACAATGTTGCTACTTGCACTTTTAACAAAACTGCCTTTGCAAAAATACATTTTAAGTGGCAATTGTGTGTGGAAGACAGCGTGCCTGACTAGAGTTAGATATGCTTGTCTGTTCACTCCTTGCAGTGAAATTTGCATTTGGTTCATTTAAATGTGCACTTTATCATGCTGACATACTATCAGGATGTTTTCTTTTATTTGAATACTCAGGAGATTCCTTTTCTTGAGCCTCAGGCACTACAGTGGACTTACAGTGAGCATGATAGTAAAAGCTTAATACCTAATAGTTGTATTATTGGGTTCAGAACTGGGGGCCGACAGAAAGGGACGGCGGAGTTATTGTTATAGAGACAGAGGTCAGGACACGCAATGAGTATTCCATGAACGAAGCTTAAGGAACAAATAGTCACTAAGACACTATGTCTATGAAGGTTACAGTAGTGAGAAGACTTTGTAACACACCAACGTGAATTTATCACTGTGGTAGATATAACATACCCTACCATAGTCAAAGCCCACCTAATCCTGAAGAGCGTTGCATGGGGGCTGGAGCCTATCCCAGCAAGCATTGGGCACAAGGCACAAACAATCTTTGGGCAGTGTGCCAGTCCATCACAGGGTGAACACTCACACACATATCAGGGCCAATTTAACATCGACAGTCCACTTGACCTGCATGTCTTTGGACTGTCAGAGTAAACAGGAGTATCCATGCCTGCGGACTCTACGCTGGGAGGACCAGGGATGTCAACCCTGCTTTCCTTACTGTGAGGTATATTGAATTGTAATCCTCTTCATCTAAAAAGAGCAGCATCAACACAATGAATATGACATTAATTGTTTTTATTTAAATTTTTTTTTTTATCTTTCAGGGGTCACTATAGATTTGAGTAGAAGGGAGAACAGGCCAAGCAGTGAACCATATACAGTAATCCCTCCTCCATTGCGGGGGTTGCGTTCCAGAGCCACCCGCGAAATAAGAAAATCCGCGAAGTAGAAACCATATGTTTATATGGTTATTTTTATATTGTCATGCTTGGGTCACAGATTTGCGCAGAAACACAGGAGGTTGTAGAGAGACAGGAACGTTATTCAAACACTGCAAACAAACATTTGTCTCTTTTTCAAAAGTTTAAACTGTGCTCCATGACAAGACAGAGATGACAGTTCTGTCTCACAATTAAAAGAATGCAAACATATCTTCCTCTTCAAAGGAGTGCGCATCAGGAACAGAGCATGTCAGAAACAGAGAGGAAAGCAAACAAATCAATAGGGCT
Source organism: Erpetoichthys calabaricus (assembly GCF_900747795.2). Classification (NCBI taxonomy): domain Eukaryota; kingdom Metazoa; phylum Chordata; class Cladistia; order Polypteriformes; family Polypteridae; genus Erpetoichthys; species Erpetoichthys calabaricus. The sequence goes on along the minus strand of NC_041401.2, from coordinate 158,354,594 downwards.
GTTTGGCTTTTAAGTATGCGAAGCACCGCTGGTACAAAGCTGTTGAAGGCGGCAGCTCACACCCCCTCCGTCAGGAGCAGGGAGAGAGAGAGAGAGAGAGAGAGAGAGAGAGAGACAGAGAAAAACAAACAGTCAAAAATCAATACGTGCCCTTTGAGCTTTTAAGTATGCGAAGCACCGTGCAGCATGTCGCTTCACGAAGCAGCTGCACACAGAAGGTAGCAACGTGAAGATAATCTTTCAGCATTTTTAGACGAGCGTCCGTATCGTCTAGGTGTGCGAACAGCCCCCCTGCTCACACCCCCTACGTCAGGATCACAGAAAGTCAGCGCAAGAGAGAGAAAGAAAAGTAAGTTGGGTAGCTTCTCAGCCATCTGCCAATAGCGTCCCTTATATGAAATCAACTGGGCAAACCAACTGAGGAAGCATGTACCAGAAATTAAAAGACCCATTGTCCTCAGAAATCCGCGAACCAGCAAAAAATCCGCGATATATATTTAAAAATGTTTACATATAAAATCCACGATAGAGTGAAGCTGCGAAAGGCGAAGCGCGATATAGCGAGGGATCACTGTACTGCAATTCCCTTTTGCCAATTGATTTAGGATTACAATGCTGCAAGGCTCAATGCCACAAATAAAAGCAGCCTGTTCATGAAGGCCCGGTCCGCCATTTTACTCCAGCCAAGTTGCAGTTCTAGGTGAGGTGTTGTTCTGTATATAAAATGGGCAGTGCGGTCTCCCACAGCAATAATATTTGCATTACAGTGCATGTCCATGCCCTTGTTTTCATTAATCTTAATTTGACTGATTAATTTTTGGCAGTTATTTTGGAGTTGTTAGTAATAGTGTGCTTATTATGAACAATAATTTCAGCTTTATATTGTATGATGTTTGTGTTTGTGCAAATTGTATTTTATTCAGCTTTATTACTTGTTATTTATTAGTAGTTATTATTTATACTAGGAGGTTTCTCTTATTTGTTGTGTTGGCAACAGTAGTTTATACTCATAAACTCCATGAACAATACCATCGTGCAGGACATTAGTTTGACTGTAGGATACTCTCCTGGCAAATGTACCACCTCTGAGGGGGCACTCTGCCTTGAGATTATCACCATTATGCCTTCAATATAAAGTCGACTGGTTGCAGTGGGAAGACCCAGCCAAGTACGGATGGGGTCCCTGAACTATAGGCATATGGAAATGCACCTGAGGGCACTGGGGAGCTCTGTGAGAATGCCCCCCCAGGGTTCCCAGTGCTATTTCTGACCCCAAAAATGGTCTCAGTACCATCTCTGGATGAAGTTCCTGGCTGGGGCTTAAAAGCATCTTTCAGGCACCAGATGAGAGCACTGGTGTTGACAAGAATGGTATTGACTGGTATGGTGGAAAGAGAAGATTAGAGAAGATACCCCAAGGTGCAGCCTTGTGTGTAAAGGCAGTACACATTGCACTCATTTGGTAAGGATAAGTCCTGTGTGGTTGCAAGTTTTGTTATTTTATAGTACTTGCAGTTGTCTTGCTGTGTCTTATTTAACACGTATACTTATGTGTATTCTATATTGTGTTCATAAGAATTATTTATGAATACAGTTTGAAATCACTTCATTTTTTTTGTCCAGCAGCATGTGACTCACCAGTACAAGAAAATCCTCACATATGATAACCCATTTGGATCACCATGAAGTCTAGTGACACAAAACAACAAACTTTTTGGGGTTCCCCAGAATTTTGGTCCCTCTAGACCAGAACAACCCTGATTTATATGCTAGGATCCTGTTTGTGGACTTCAGCTCGGCGTTCAATACTATCATTCCAGAAGTCCTCCACACCAAACTCACTTGGCTCACTGTACCAGCTCCCATCTCCCAGTGGATCAAAAACTTCCTGACAGATAGGAAGCAGCAAGTGAGACTGGGAAAAATCACATCCAGCACACGAACAGTCAGCACTGGCGCCCCCCAGGGATGTGTCCTCTCTCCTCTGCTCTTCTCCCTCTACACAAATGACTGCACCTCAAGAGACCCGTCTGTTAAAATCCTGAAGTTCGCAGATGATATGACAGTCATTGGCCTCATCAAGGACAGTGACGAGTCTGTATACAGATGAGAGGTCGAACAGCTGGCCCTCTGGTGCGGTCAAAACAACCTGGAGCTGAACCAGCTTAAAACTGTGGAGATGACAGTGGACTTCAGGAGGAGCCCCCCAGTGCTGCCCCCTCTCACACTACTCAACAGCATTGTGTCTGCTGTGGAAAACTTTAGGTTTCTGGGATCCACAATTTCCCAGGACCTAAAGTGGGAACTAAACATAAATACAATTGTTAAAAAGGCCCAGCAGAGGTTGTACTTCCTGCGCCAGCTCAGGAAGTTCAACCTGCCTCAGGAGCTGCTCATCCAATTTTACTCTGCAGTAATCCAGTCTGTTCTCTGTTCATCTATCACAGTCTGGTTTGGCCCAGCCACAAAACAGGACAGGAACAGACTTCAACGGACAGTCAGGATTGCAGAAAAAATCATTGGTGTTGATCTGCCCTCCATTCAAGACTTATACAGATCTCGAGTCAGGAAACGGGCAGAAAACATCATTGCAGACCCATCACACCCTGGTTACAACCTTTTTCAACTTCTTCCCTCTGGTAGGCGCTACAGAGCACTGTACGCCAAAACTACCAGACATGTGAACAGTTTCTTTCCTCAGGCCATCACTCTCATGAACACTTAAGTCAATCTCACAGCATCAGGGACAATACTAGGTAAAACCGGAGTCCAATTCCTTGTATGTGTACATATACTTGGCCAATAAAGCTGATTCTGATTCTGATTCTGAGAAAGAAACAGAGGTTATAGGAGAGCAGGAAGCAGCGACGAGAGAGAGCGCCGGTGTGGGTGAGCGAGAGAGCGCGAGAGCACACGAGTGTGTGCTCGCAGGCAGGCAGCTGGAAGGTGAGCCCAGAGAAGGGTTTTTGGCCAACACTCGGTGGGGCAGAAGGAAGCAGTCGCTCCAGCTGAGTGAGCAAGGAGCTGGAGTGACTAGATGATGGACGGCTGGCCGCGTAAGGCTGTGAAGGCAGCGGGAGTCGGGAATAAAGGAGGCCTGAAATATTTTTAATTGCACTGCATTGTTTTTTGCATTATGTATCCATCTGCCATAAAAAACATAAACTTACTGTGGGATATAACATAATAGCATTTTTTTGCAGAAAATTATGCCCTTATGGTAAAGAGTAAAAGTTTAAAAAATGACTTGATATTGTGCATTCCACACCATTTGACCTCGGGGGTTCAGCCCCAGATGAAATACAAGGGTTCAAAGTTACTTCCTTTCACAACTTTGCTTATGAATTTGATGTTACTCTTGATTTTTGATCCTTTACTAGATATCTAGCCCGCTATGGCTGCCTATCAGAGGGTTAAAAATGACAAATTTCTATTACAGTCAAGAATATTTAGACTTTAAATATTTGAATTGAAGAACCCAATTTAACATTTTAAATATATGAAACGACTATTCTTGTTTATTTTGTACTTCTACTTCATGAAGTAAATCGTTACATTTCTTATAAGCCCCACAAATTAAGGCAGCTTACACTTTCTTCTTTTATAGTTTTGCCTCATTTATTGGGTTTAGGTTGAAGACCAGAGGGTTTAAGATATCTCTTAAATAGATTACCAAAGATAATCATGCTGATCTGCGTGTTAAGAGTCAGGTGTGGATGTTTGAGCTTGAGAGTCCGACAGCAACAGATGAAAGAAGCATAAAAATGAGCAGAATATTAGTGGAAACACTCACCTTAAATATTCCCTCAGTTAGCAAATCGATTCACATCCTTTATGAGGTAGGAATTAAAGGGCTTGTATACTCCAGGAAAGCATTACAAAGCAGCCAGGGATGCTAACAGTATTCTCTGACAAGTTAAGCATGCACCTGCTGCTACAATCATATTCACCATTTGTGGCTGCCCTTTTCTTGTGTTTACCCTATCAATACAGCATCTTAAACCAGGGGTTTTTAACCTTTCTCCCACCTCCTTTCGGACATGATGGTGGCATTGATGAGTTTCATTTCAAGGTATGCCCATGCATGTCACTGCTCATGCTGAAATGTTAAATACTCATTAAATCAGGAATGGGTCACTTTGGTTTTTAAATACCTTTTTTGAATGTACTTTATGTTCCTACAGATATCCTTATATTTCCACCATAGTGGCTACTACTGAGTCATATTATTGCATAAAATATTATCATTGAAAATTTCATAATATATACTGTACTACTCAAAAAATTAAAGGAACACTTTTTAATCAGAGTATAGCATCAAGTCAATGAAACTTCTGGGATATTGATCTGGTGAGTTAAGAGAGATTCCAGGAGACAGGCAGTTACTCTTGGAGAGCTGGACAGGGCCATAGAAGGTCCTTAACCCATCAGCAGGCCCGGCATCTGCTCCTTTGGGCAAGGAGGAACAGGATGAGCACTGCCAGAGCCCTACAAAATGACCTCCAGCAGGCCACTGGTATGAATGTCTTTGACCATACAATCAGAAACAGACTTCATGAGGGTGGCCTGAGGGCCCAACGTCCTCTAGTGGGCCCTGTGCTCACTGCCCGGCACCATGGCACTTGATTAACATTTGCCATAGAATACCAGACAAACAACTGAGTATGATTTTGAGTTGCTGCAATGAATTTTTGGTAAAATGGACTAGCCTGCCACATAATTTTTTCACTTTGACTTTCGAGGTGTCTTTGAATTCAGCCCTTTGTAGGTTGATCATTTTCATTTCCATCAAATGATGTAGCATTCTTTCATTCCTAACACATTACCCAGTCCATATCAGTATAGATATCCAGAAGGATTTTTTTCCCATTGAGATCTGATGTGTTTTAAAAGTGTTCCTTTAATTTTTTGAGCAGTTTATAATTGCGGTATTATTCTTATGACATATCAGCCACCCTTATACAGTGCAATATGTAGAATGCTTTTATAATACAGTACATCTTCAAGAGTTTAAATCCTAAGCATGGCTTTTCATTACTTAGTTTTTTTAATTTATTGCTTCTATTACAGTGGTCACTGGAATCAGTATCCAAACCCTAACATTCATTCACCCATGTGACACGATGCTCCTAGTGGATTTCATATGGCTATTAGTAATATAACATAATACGGCATGTAGATAATCACACTTTTATGTTTATGTCTCAAAATATTTGTTTGTAGTTCTATCTAATCAAATAAATTCTTATTTCCAAATCAAGTGTGCAGATTTATATGCATTTTCATAAAGGTCCTGAAATAATTTATACTGTGCTTATTTATTTTTATTTCTAGTGCCATTGTCTAAAGCAGTGTTTCCCAACTTCGGTCCTGGGGGCACACGGTGGCTTCAGGTTTTTGTTCCAACCAGCTTCTGTTTTTAATTGGACTCCTGGGCTAATTAAGTGATGTGTTATTTCCCAAGTTCTGTGTTTTGGGAACAATATAGAAATTAGAAAACTAAGTTTGGTAAAAAAATATACTGTATATATATATATATATATATATATATTAAAATGTACCAAGCAGTTATATGGGAATACTATAATGTATTTTTTTCTTTTTAACAATATATTCATCTTGATTTTCATTCCACTTTTCTAGGTGTTCTAATTTTTTAATTAATCCATTATTTACTAATTAGTGGGTCTGATGCTAAAGTAGTTGCAGCCTTTGATTATTCAATGTTGTTAGCCAGCGTGTCTGCTCTGCTCATTTTTAATTGTCATTAATAAGATACAACGAAGGGGAAAAACTGCACAGAGAAAGGGCAAAATATAACGAAATCAACAAAAGAGAGTTAAGCATTTAAATCTATAGCAAAAGCAGAAATATTTCTAAATGTCTTATAAATGTAAAAATCATGCTGCTGTGCTTTTCTGAATGTACAATAAAAGAAAAATAATACCAGCTAACCCCTCCTTTAACCGCCACCTTATCGTGGTGGAGGGGTTTGCGTGTCCCAATGATCCTAGGAGCTCTGTTGTCCGGGGCTTTATGCCCCTGGTAGGGCCACCCAAGGCAAACTGGTCCTAGGTGAGGGATGAGACAAAGAGCGGTTAAACAAAACCTCCTATGATGAAAAACAATTTTGGACGGCGTTTTCCCTAGCCCGGACGCGGGTCACCGGGGCCCCACTCTGGAGCCAGGCCTGGAGGTGGGGCTCGATGGCGAGCGCCTGGTGGCCAGGCCTGCACCCATGGGGCTCGGCTGGGCACAGCCCGAAGAGGCAACGTGGGTCCCCCTTCCCATGGGCTCACCACCTATGGGAGGGGCCAAGGAGGTCGGGTGCAGTGTGAGTTGGGTGGTGGCCGAAGGCGGGGACCTTGGCGGTCCGATCCTCGGCTACAGAAGCTGGCTCTTGGGACGTGGAATGTCACCTCTCTGAAGGGGAAGGAGCCTGAGCTAGTGCGCAAAGTTGAGAGGTTCCGGCTAGATATAGTCAGACTCACCTCGACGCACAGCTTGGACTCTGGAACCAATCTCCTTGAGAGGGGCTGGACTCTGTACCACTCTGGAGTTGCCCCCGGTAAGAGGCGCCGAGCGGGTGTAGGTATACTTATTGCCCCCCAACTTGGAGCCTGTACATTGGGGTTTACCCCGGTGGACGAGAGGGTAGCCTCCCTTCGCCTTCGGGTGGGCGGACGGGTCCTAACTGTTGTTTGTGCGTATGCACCAAACAGCAGTTCAGAGTACCCACCCTTTTTGGAGTCCCTGGAGGGGGGGGTCCCTTCTGGGGACTCCCTCGTTCTGCTGGGAGACTTCAATGCTCACGTGGGCAATGACAGTGAGACCTGGAAGGGCGTGATTGGGAGGAATGGCCCCCCCGATCTGAACCCGAGCGGTGTTTTGTTATTGGACTTCTGTGCTCGTCATGGATTGTCCATAACGAACACCATGTTCAAGCATAGGGGTGTTCATATGTGCACTTGGCACCAGGACACCCTAGGCCTCTGTTCGATGATCGACTTTGTGGTCGTGTCGTCGGACTTGCGGCCACATGTCTTGGACACTCGGGTGAAGAGAGGGGCGGAGCTGTCAACTGATCACCACCTGGTGGTGAGTTGGCTTCGATGGTGGGGGAGGATGCCGGTCAGGCGTGGTAGGCCCAAACGTGTTGTGAGGGTCTGCTGGGAACGTCTGGCAGAGCCCCCTGTCAGAAGTAGCTTCAACTCCCACCTCCGGCAGAACTTCGACCACATCCCGAGGGAGGTGGGGGACATTGAGTCCGAATGGGCCATGTTCCGTGCCTCTATTGTTGAGGCAGCTGACCGGAGCTGTGGCCGTAAGGTGGTCGGTGCCTGTCTTGGCGGCAATCCCCGAACCCGTTGGTGGACACCGGTGGTGAAGGATGCCGTCAAGCTGAAGAAGGAGTCCTACAGGACCCTTTTGTCCTGTGGGACCCTGGAGGCAGCTGATAGGTACCGGCAGGCCAAGTGGAATGCGGCTTTGGTGGTTGCTGAGGCAAAAACTCGGGCGTGGGAGGAGTTTGGGGAGGCCATGGAGAACGACTTTCGGACGACTTCGAGGAGATTCTGGTCCACCATCCGGCGTCTCAGGAAGGGGAAGCAGTGCAGTGTCAACACTGTATATGGTGGGGATGGTGCGCTGCTGACCTCGACTCAGGACGTTGTGGGTCGGTGGGGGGAGTACTTCGAAGACCTCCTCAATTCCACTAACATGCCTTCCAATGAGGAAGCAGAGCCTGGGGACTCGGAGGTGGGCTCCCCCATCTCTGGGACTGAGGTCACCGAGGTGGTCAAAAAACTCCTTGGTGGCAGGGCCCCGGGGGTGGATGAGATACGCCCGGAGTTCCTCAAGGCTCTGGATGTTGTAGGACTGTCTTGGTTGACACGCCTCTGCAACATCGCATGGACATCAGGGACAGTGCCTCTGGATTTGCAGACCGGGGTGGTAGTCCCCCTCTTTAAGAAGGGGGATCGGAGGGTGTGTTCCAACTACAAAGGGATCACACTCCTCAGCCTCCCTGGAAAAGTCTATTCAGGGGTCCTGGAGAGGAGGGTCCGTCGGATAGTCGAGCCTCGGACTCAGGAGGAACAGTGTGGTTTTCGTCCTGGTCGCGGAACAGTGGACCAGCTCTATACCCTTAGCAGGGTCCTAGAGGGTGCATGGGAGTTTGCCCAACCAGTCTACATGTGTTTTGTGGACTTGGAAAAGACATTCGACTGTGTCCCTCGGGGAATCCTGTGGGGGGTACTCCGAGAGTATGGGGTACCGGCCCCCCTGATAAGGGCTGTTCGGTCCCTGTACGATCGGTGCCAGAGCTTGGTCCGCATTTCCGGCAGTAAGTCGAACCCGTTTCCAGTGAGAGTTGGACTCCGCCAGGGCTGCCCTTTGTCACCGATTCTGTTCATAACTTTTATGGACAGAATTTCTAGGCGCAGCCAGGGCGTTGAGGGGGTCCGGTTTGGTGGGCTCAGGATTGGATCACTGCTTTTTGCAGATGATGTTGTCCTGTTTGCTTCATCAGGCCGTGATCTTCAGCTCTCTCTGGATCGGTTCGCAGCCGAGTGTGAAGCGGCTGGGATGAGAATCAGCACCTCCAAATCCGAGACCATGGTCCTCAGCCGGAAAAGGGTGGAGTGCCCTCTGTGTTGGTAGCGAGATCCTGCCCCAAGTGGAGGAGTTCAAGTATCTCGGGGTCTTGTTCATGAGTGAGGGAAGAATGGAGCGTGAGATCGACAGGCGGATCGGTGTGGCGTCCACAGTGATGAGGGCTCTCCATCGGTCTGTCGTGATGAAAAAGGAGCTGAGCCGCAAGGCGAAGCTCTCAATTTACCAGTCGATCTATGTTCCTACCCTCACCTATGGGTAGTGACCGAAAGAACGAGATCGCGAATACAAGCCGCTGAAATGAGTTTCCTCCGCAGGGTGTCTGGGCTTTCCCTTAAAGATAGGGTGAGAAGCTCAGTCATCCGGGAGGGGCTCAGAGTAGAGCTGCTGCTCCTTCGCATCGAGAGGAGTCAGATGAGGTGGCTCGGGCATCTGATCAGGATGCCTCCTGGACGCCTCCCTGGTGAGGTGTCCCGGGCACGTCTAACCGGGAGGAGGCCCCGGGGAAGACCCAGGACACGTTGGAGGGACTATGTCTCTCGACTGGCCTGGGAACGCCTTGGGATTCTCCCGGAAGAGCTAGAAGAAGTGGCCGGGGAGAGGGAAGTCTGGGCATCTCTGCTCAAGCTGCTGCCCCCGCGACCCGACCTCGGATAAGCGGGAGACGATGGATGGATGGATACCAGCTAATTAAAGGAGATCAGTGCTATCAGATGTTGTCACTGATTAGGAATCTGGTTGGAACAAAAACCTGCAGCCACCGTGTACCCCCAGGACCGAGGTTGGGAAACACTGGTCTAAAGGAGTGTAATATCTTATGATTACATTTTCTTAGTTTTTGTACTAGTGTTCTGCGAATGTTTGATTAAAGTAGTTTTTAAGTTACATAATATGCAGTAGAGTATATTGTAAGAAAATTAGCAAGCATACAATAGATAAGCATATCTTGTCACATAATGTATATGGTTTACGTTTCATCTGAAACAGAAGGGGTTAATTTAGTTTGCTACTGTTTTTTCAAACAAGAACGGAGAAGCTGTTTTTCCCTGTATTTAATTTTAGCTGTACTTACTCTCTCCTAACCTTTGTAAACTTTTTAATCACTTCTGGTGTTGCTCTTGTTAAATCCAGATTAAACAATGCAGGGAAATGAATCAGTGTGTGTTCACGCACACCCACTACAGCTGAAGCATACATTAGATGTCTGGTCTGTCTGTCAGTCCTGTCGTGGTCACTAAAGGTCAGGCATAAAGTGCCTTGAAAACTATTTGCCCCTTTCTGACATCCTCTATTATTTCAGTTTTTTGACACATTTTTTTCAGATTATACGTAATATTTGGGCATCTAATTGAGCCAGTATTTTTTAATTTGCCTTTTATAATTAATATAGTTGTACCACCTTCTGATAGAATTACAGTAACCAAACATCATCATCATCACTAGTTTAACACTTTTACACAGTTCAGCTTGTTGCCCTCCAAATCTATTTTGCTAATCACTGCAACTAAACGCTTCCTATAATTCAATATCAGTCTTTCACATCACTGAGGAGAAACTTTAGCCTTCACTTCCTTTCAGAACTGTTTTAACTCAGAGACATTGATATGCTTCCCAGTATGATCTGCTCGTTTCTGTTCTTGCCATAGCATTTTAGTTGAGTTTACATCTGTACTTTGAGTAACTTTAATTTTTCTTGTTTTCGGCCATTCCCTTGTAAATTTGCATTGGTATTTTGAGCAAGTGTGGGCAGTACACTGGTAGAAATGAGACCTTGGTAGAAATTTGTCAACTGGTGTAAACTGCCACGTATAATTTCTACTGTGGTTGAGCACATCGGGAAGCTGCCTTTGTTACTTGTACTTCTGACACGGTGCAGCATATGCCAGTACAACTGTGGTGGTGAAAGTCTGTACAGGCTTCAACTTACTACAGCTAAATTTGAATGTTCACATACAATTAAGTAGCATATAAACTACATGTCCTAAAAGTGACAGTGTGTTGATTTCAGCAGTTGAAGTTATTTCAACACGTATGTATTTCTGAAGGTAGAACGTCTGTGTTTTTCCCAGTTGATTCTGGGGTTCGTCAGGGGTGTGTTCTTGCTCCTACCATGTTCAATGCTTGCATGGACTGGGTGTTGGGTAAGGTCATGGGGTCCAGCGGCTGTGGGGCATCTGTTGACGAAGAGAGATTCACGGATCTTGACTTTGCTGACGATGCTGTCTGCAGAGAGAGTGTCGACCTTGTCGAGAGGTTTACTTACCTTGGCAGCAACATTCATGTCTCTGGTGACTCTTCCTATGAAGTCAGTAGACAGATTGGGAGAGCATGGGGGGTCATGAGGTCGCTGGAAAGGGGTGTCTGGCACTCCCGATATCTATTCAAAAGGACAAAGGTCCAAGTCTTTAAAGTCCTGGTGCTTCCTGTCTTGCTATATGGTTGCGAGACATGGACACCATCCAATGACCTGAGACGAAGACTGGACTCCTTTGGTACTGTGTCTCTCCGGAAAAATCCTTGGGTACCGTTGGTATGACTTTGTGTCGAATGAGCGGTTGCTCATGGAGTCCGGAATGAGGCACATTACCTGCATTGTGAGGAAGCGTCAGTTGTGGCACTACAGCCATGTGGCGCGTTTCCCCGAGGGTGATCCACCTTGTAGGATCCTTATTGTTGGGGACCCGAGTGGCTGGACCAGGCCAAGGGGTCGCGCACGTAACAACTGGCTGAGGCAGATAGAGGGTCATTTCCGGAGGGTGGGACTGGACCGGGTATCTGCCTGCGGGGTTGCCAACCGGGATCCTGACCTGTTTTGTCATGTGGTGGGTACGGCAATGCACTGTACCAGTGCATGCTCCCTAACTTGACTTGACTTGACTTGTATTTCTGAAGATGCATGCTATAATAATAATAAGCATGGACAGTGGAATCAGATGGCAGTAGAACTCCAGCTACTTTTGTTAAAATGTGCACTTTGCTTTGTTATTGTTGCTGCTCAGCCTGTGAGAGAAGGGGCAGGTGAGTCACTGCAGGGGGAAAGGAAAAGCTGAAGGATCTTAAAAAGAGGAGCAGTAAACAGTGCAGCAGGTCGACTGTCTGACTTAGACTCTGAAAAGGAAAGGAGTGTGCCTGTGGTGTGGCATAAAAGCTTGTGAGGACAGTGATCCCCATTGAAAGGGAAGAGTGGGGTCTTCCTGAACTAACTATGGACTTGATCAGGGTTCTTTCTTAAAGGGGCAATTAACAGTCCCTTCAAGGATTGTACAACATCTGAAGGTGTCTTTGTGTAAGTCCTTCCATTGGCATTCCTAGGGCTCTTATGTTTTGTATGCTGTGTGACCTTATAAAAAAATCACAATTTTTCCGGGCACAACTTAAAACTATAGGCGTCGATTCAATGCAATTTCTGTAGAATGCCCATGTATGTATTTTACAAGCATTAAATGACTGAGCAGGTAAAAAAAAAGTGGAAATGTGAAAAATTAGCAAATATAGTTCTACAGAACCAATGGCAGTTATTCTGTACTGCCAATAGAAAATACATTTATGATGTGATTTAATGTTTGCATGCAGATACTTTCCACAGTCTATGATAATAACAATACAGTAGCCCTGCATTAAGCAAAATAAGCACATGCTTTGGGTGCCAAGGGGAAAGGGGCACCACAAGAGAAAACTTCAAGTATAAATAAAGTTTTAAGTAGGCAACACTTAACATTATTTTTACATATTTTGATCTATGTACAATAAGTTGAATTGTATATCATCAAAGTTAGAAAGTAATGGAAAGGAAGATATTTTGTTTGATGCAAAAATAGATACGTCTTTAATAGAAAATCTTTTTAAAAAATGGTCCAACATCAGTTTTTGCAAAAAAAGGATTTTGAAAATTGAAAAGTATGCTCCCTTAATTTCAGTAGTGTTTCAAGTTTCAAAGTTTTGTTTAGTAGCCTGTGTTGTAGGGCTTGTTCTGACATTAACAGTATTTTGTCAGTGAAGATGGACATTTTCTTTGGTTCTCCTTTATGAAATTTTTCTTCATGCTTTGAAAGACAAAACTAAAGTCTAGCTGGGTTTGCTGGTTTATGTCACTTGGAAGCCAAAGGAATTAGTAAGAACACCCTTTTTTTGAATACTTATTTTTTATCGTGAATCTTATTCATTTTTTTCTTTATAGTCTATACAGTACACATTTCCCGAACTTCTGTGCCTTAAAATGGATGTGCAATATATATTTGTTTATTTCTTTTCAGTTCTTATTTTATTATTTTACACAGTATGGATATTTTTGAATTACTTGAGTTTATTAAAATGGTCCTTGAAAAAAGAAACATCACAGTAGAACTACCTACTCTTAAACTAGGAAACTGGGCCAACAGGAGAACCTAAACTGGAGTCAGTCTGAAAAGTATATGCATATAGATTATACTGTGATATATACCGTAACTGTGGCTATTTTTAATTATATTGTGATATACATTTTTGGCTTAACTGCCCAACCCCAATTTTGAGTTACTGTCTTTCTGCATGACCCAGCTACGCTTCAGCTCTTGGATGGATGACTGGACATCCTTAAGAAATTTCTGATTAAGAGAGATTCAAAGTTCCTTTAGTTTCCCAGGTCCTGAGGCAGGAAAGCGTTCCCACAATACTCCACTACCGTCAACCGAATTGATCCTTCATTTTAAACTGGGATGTTTATCTGGGGCTTGCTTGTGTGCTGTTATCAGTTTAAAAAATAACTTCTTTTAAAAAAGCATTCTGTGAAACAAAGTATCAGCCAGGTTAATACCTGGGTAGAAAAAAGTCAAAATGTAGCCCAATTTGGAGTGGTCATGTAAGAGCAATGTAACAGTACACCAGGGACCAGATTTAATATGTCATGGAGCACCAGTGTTAATAATTAAGTTTTATTCTTAAAAATCAATGAAGCGAAACCTTTCGTTTTTCCTGCTTGCTCAATCCTGTGTCATGTTATGGACAGATCTGTACTTTTCTCTGGAGGTCTCATGCTGCCTGTATAGAGCTTCAGATAAGGTGTATAGTTGGAGAAAGATAAATAAGTCTTTTATTAAAGAATTATGATTTCCTTAATGAGTCCTTGTAAGGTGATGCTAAAGAGACACATCAACTTCAGGTCTTTTCCACATACTGAGGTGGTTTCCTCCTCTTTGATAAGGCTTCAAAGCAGAACCTCAGTTTAAAGGTCATATTGCAAGTGCCTTATAGGGTATATTGCTTTTATGTGAATAAGTAATTCAATGAGTAATTTCATCCTTCAATTTACTGAACCCTCTTAATTCAATTCTAGGGTACTGGGAAGCTAAGGACCTCTTTAACAGCATAGTGCACAAAGCCATCATAGGCAGCACTCATGCTCAGACCCTCATTTGTGGCAACTCCACGAAGACTGTGACCAGACTGCAAACTGAACAAAGTAAGTGGCTCTTGATGATCACTCAAAGTGAGTATGAAACCTCTCAAGGTCATATTTGGTATTTTGGATGATGAATGAGTCCAACTGTATAGCCAAAAACCTTGTAACACAGGGAACAGAAAATTTGGTTTGGCGGCAACTTTCAGAAATTTGGATTTTCTTCTGTGCCCTTCTTTCACTGTCAGTAGTCTGCCTCATCAGAGAGGCATTTTTTCAAAAATAAAGTGACTTTTGAAGAAACTATTAGAGTCTTCCAACAACTAATATTGGCCCAGCCTTTTTTTAGTTAGGTTGTATAGGGAATGTTCATGTGAGAAGAAGAATCAACAGATTGAGGTTAATCAATCAGTTAATTAATCATCTCATTTTTGTTTGGCAATAACAGTAATTAATTAGGTAATTTGCCAAGGCTCTCACTTTATTTTCTATACCTTTATTAGAAGGATTTGCTTCACATTGTTAGACTCATATTGAATTAAATTAACTGAAGCTCTTCAATTTAAGAAACAGAATAATAAAAGTTTAATATATATGAGGATTACAGAAATCTGATAAGTACCAGTCATTTGGCGACATAGGCAGCTGCCTGGGGTGCTGATTTAGCAAGCCAGTTTTACTTTGTCTTGGATGGTATCTGCCACGCTGTACATGCTCCTTAAGAACACATGCCTTCTTTAACCAAGATGTAGGATAAAACGTTTGTTCTTTGTTTTTCAAAGAAATGTTTCTGCTGCTAGACTCTCAGATTTAGCCCTCTTTAACCCCTTTACTTTTATCCTTGAGATAACTCGTCCATCGCGTTTCTATTGAACTGCAGGTAGTGGTGGAGGGCAGCTGTTGGACGTCATTTGTGGTAAATACAGGTTATCAGAACAGAAAGCTCATGAAGAGAAAAGTAATTTGTCTTGTTATAATAACGACAGCATTATAGATTATAATTCTAGTGAATGCAATGCATATGACGGTGATGATTTTACATAAATGGTAAAAACCTGATGCCACTTCTGAATGGGCGTGGTTGGAAAAGAGCTTTGGGCAACTTTCAAGGCTGCCATTCTTTAATTTCCAGGGCGCAAGTCAGATGTATCAGGTACAAATTTCCACTTACAGACTTTCAATCTAGTCATAAGTGACAGGAGTTAGATGTAATTGTTTCTGGGCTAAATAGACATGCACAGAAACTCATTCAGCACTGCACATTGAAACAGATTTCCAGGGAGCTCATTTGGTCTTATTTCAGTGGTGTTGAGCTGCTAGCTTTCTTTGCATTTATTATATGTAATATTTCAAAAGCCTGACATTGAAATGTACTGTTCAAGAAAACCTTTACTTAAAATTTATGGATCATTCTATATGTGGATCACAAGTGAAAAACATTTCATTTTAAATGTCAGGAGTTTGAATTTTGTTGATATTTTATGTGTCACTTCACACAGTAGTTCAGAAGTCATCAGTTAGTCATTTTCCAATCCGCTATACCCTAATACAGGGTCACAGGGTTCTGCTGGAGCCAATCCAGCAAGGCAGGACCAAATCCTGGGCAGGGCTTCAGCCCACCGCAGGGCACACACACACCAGGGACAATTTAGGAACGCCAATGCACCTAATCTGCATATCTTTGGACTGTGGGAGGAAACCAGAGCACCGGAGGAAACCCACGCAGACACGGGGAGAACATGCAAACTCCACGCAGGCAGGACCCGGGAAGCAAACCCAGGTCTCCTTACTATGAGGCAGCAGCACTACCACTGCGCCACTGTGCCGCCAGTTTAGAAGTCCTTTTTGAAAATAAAATCCTTCTCTACACTTCACATACCTAAGCAGAATATTGTTGACAAATAGTATTCTGTACCTCATACAACCACTCAACTGACACTATCTCTGTATACTGAACAACTAGTCAAGTTTGTTGGTAGCTGGAAAAAAGTCCCCATGATGTGAATACTGGTAGTAAACTAAACCAGCTTATGTATTTTTATTTTTATGGTACTTTTAACATGCTATTTTAATTTATTTTTACTTCTTCTTTTCTCTATCTTAACAGCTAAAAATACGTAATCTCAGTGAAGCCAGACATATAATATATATGTCTGGAGACAACCATGAGTGAATTTTGCTTAAAAGTTGGTGGGAATAGTTAGATTTCTACATGTTTCCAAACCAATCTAATGCCTTATGAAGGTGGTAGTTCAGAGTAGGGGCTCTAATTTTGAACTGCAAAGATCAGAAGTGCTCTTGTTAATCTGGTCCTTCAGACAACAAGCTTCTAAATATGACGAACCAACTACAGTCAAAAGGTCTTCTAAAAAGTCCTATTAGACATATAAATGTGCAGAGAGCACATTGCACATTTAAAAGTAAACATAACCTGTTCTAAAACTAAACATGAATGAAATTAAAAACCTTTCTGTAACATCAGACTACATTCAATGACATCAATGAATGAGTGGTAAACATGAATGCTATATTGTTGGATGTTCTATGTGTGCTCTCTGTTGTTCATCGTTATGACCATAGTAGGAGTCGATGTAAGTTTGAAAGAATTGGCAGCTATGCTTGTGCAAAATATGCTTTTGAAGTAAATGGTGTGTCACACTCCATCAAAAGAGAGCTGATAGTGTAGAGCCACAGGAGATGCATAATTCACTACTTAAAAGAATCGAATCAACAAATCTGCTTAATAGCACCAGTAGATGCTCAAATGACGCTGCACATCAATCCTCAATCAAACTTCACATTACTATCTAATTGGAAATGCAAACATGCCATGACAGAATACCTGCAGTGTTTTTAACACATTGTATATCCTTTTAACAGTAGGGGGCGCCACCGAGCCCCCAAAAACCCGACACACAAGACCCAATACAACTCCAGGTTCAAATAATGGATTTTTAATCTGCACAGATTCAGTGGTACAATAAACACAGCCAATACAGATTTAAATGTGCTCTCTTTCTCTTTCTCTCATCCAGTGAGTGGCGCCCGCTGCCTCCCAACTCTTGTATTTGGCTTTATTTTATAGTCGACACATGAACTGCTTTTGGTCTCCGCTCCAAGTTGTTCTCTGTACTTCCGGGTCCTGCGGGAACCATGGTAGTCCTCCCCTGGCATCAGCCTCTGGTGGTCCTCAAAGACCCTGAAAGGTTTGTGTTTCTGGACTCCATTTCCCATGCAACCCTGCAGGTGTCCTAATTGAGTTTAGCCCTAAGGAACACTGCCACCTGCCATGTGGGGAAATTACCTGCTCCTGGTAAACCCATTCTCCCAGTCCTTCCATTATGGCCTCCTGGCCGGGTATGAAACCTTCCTTCTGAGTACCCACAATCCATAGACCATAATGCTGATAGAAACTATATTTGCTATTGTTATGTCATATAGTGATGTAATAGTTAAAATGACATAAAGAAATTGTAGAAGACAGAAGCACTCTCAAATGTCTGGAGCCCAGTAGATGTGGTGGTCTATATGTGTGTGTGTCTGGCTTCACTGTTGCCGCTCTCATTACGACATGCAAATTAATTATTAAGCTTCAGTTACCTTATGCTACTGAGCTCATAAATGCAGTTTTAAAGAGCAGTTTTAACTTTTTATTTTCTCTCAGTGTCAAGTCTTTTGTTTAGTATCTTTTGCTCTCTCCCTGAAACCCCAGGGACAGTTTAAAATGCATGGACTAGAGGAATTGGGGGCGGGTGTTTTAGGATGAAGCCCTGTGATTGTAGCGTTTGCCACACAGGGCTTCAATGCTACTCACTACACACTTTTTAACAGTTTATCCCCAGACTATGTTTCTGTTTGAGAAACACTTCTGACCCTGCAAGACTAAATCATACCTGCTATTGTGAAAATCACTAGATGGTACAATAACTTATTTTAAATGTTTACATTTACATTTATATGCTTAGCAGATACTTTTATCCAAAGCGACTTACAAAAGAGGTCATCATTATTGAGTAAATATCAGTCTGGGAACAAGTGTTGAATCACAGGGTTACAAAATTGACCAATTGAGCTACAAATGACCATCTCAGAACAGAATACAAGCGAGTTAAAATTCCTAGATTACAACTAATATTTTTCCTTCCTTTCTCCTTCTCTGGCTCTTTATCACAATCGATAGTTGATGGATTAGACTCACATTGATTTTAATTTTTAATGAGTTATTGTGCTCTGATGGCTGTCAAGTACTATTCTAAGCTTTGACGTTGCATGCTTTGTCTGCCTCTCTATCATTCATTTTTTTAGATGCTGTTTCCGTGGTTTTTGCTGCTATACATACACCTACTGCATCCTCGCGTACTATTTGCTGTACTTATGTGTCGCACTTATTGACGTTTAAGCAACTACTATACTATGATGTTACATATCAGTTTTTCAGTGGTTCTCTCAAAATGCCTGGGGGCCCCTGAACAATAGTTTCAGGCCACGGCCACCTCACTTCCAAGTTGCCCGTGTACATAATTGTGCTATCTAGACATTATAAACATCATCCCATTCTGTAGTGGTCTATGAGGTTTTAAAGAAAAGATTTCATATTCATCAGAAAGCTACTCTAATGTCATAAGAATGAGTCCTACTAACTAAGCAGGCCATACCGTACCAACCATGAGGTTGGCTGGTCATATTTTATATGATGATATCATAGAGGACTTTGCAGCAAGGAAGTCCAGGAAGGTAAAACTGTAAAGTACAAGAGATAGTGTCAAATCAGTCCTTAAATTTTGTTAAATGTCAGTTGTGAAATCTCTGCCATTACTGTGTTATATTTATGCAATGTAATGTGTAATGTAAATAGTTCCAGAGGTAATTGTGTTCTTTAATTTATTCTTACATTTATATTTTTAATTGTCCAATTGCTTCTATTTAAGATATTTATTATAATAATATTTATAATTACCTTACATGCAGTTCGCTCATATTTAGTTTGCTGTCACTTTGGTTTATTGCTGTGGTTGGAACCATTTTTTTTCTCGCAACCCAGTTTTGGCTTTTTTGTGGAGCATCATCCTGGGGGATCCATCCCCTTGTATCCCGCCACCCCCTTGGAGAATCGCTGTTGATTGTTGTCCATCTGGTTTCCCATTGATTGTGGCAACGCACCACATCACATTCCACAAACCATTCAGGCCCTTTTCTGATTCAGTTTTATTGTGATCCATGACTCAGCATGACTCAAGTTCAGGCATTATGTGGGACAAAATGGGTCGCAGCCCATAGTTTAAGAAACACTGGTCACTTAGCTGTTGTATTGAATGAAACCATCTGTGCTTTTGGATCCATTGTTTGTGCATTTATTTTGTCATTTTGTTTATTGGGGGGAAGGGTTCAGGGGACAGTGGTAAACCTTGCCTAAGGCTGCACATGAGTTTTGACCAGTATTGAATATGATAATGATATGATAATGGCATATATATGTAAAACACACAGGCACAGATAAACAGTCATATGGGACCAAGTCTTTAAGGATGATGTCCAGTGCTGTGTGGAGCTGTATGCCATTGCTCTAGATTTAAACGGTAGACTCTTCTTGTGTTAGAGCGCACTCTTGGCTTTTGCAACATGGTCCTTGCTATGGTGTGGTGTGTTGTGATGCTGTCTTCCTCAGCACGCTGTTAGGTTCTTTGCTGTGTCCTCTACAACTTTATAGGGAAAAGCGTTTTTCATTCTAGTACAAGAGAGTAGGTGCTGAAGTTCCTTTCTTGAAGTAATAGATGCTTTTTAGACTGGATTCAGTTACTGGCATGGCGCTATGGATCTTAGAGCTATTTCAACATGTCTAGCTCCAAGTCTGTATGGAGAGTAGCTTCCAGGCCAAAGACAGTATGTGAGCTTTTTTGATCCACAGTGATTAAATGGCTTCTCACTCCAAGTAGAGCAGATTGTCAACTTTCAGCTCCCAAAGAGACAGAGAAGGTGAATACACCTAATTTTTCAATGACGGTGTAACATCTGATGATTGGATCAAAGTCCCTTTCAGTCTCAGGTTCAGTACCTGCTCATAGGTTTATTATTTTGTCCATCACATCCAGCCAGAGTTCAGTTTGTGGTTACAAGACTAAAATGAATGTACTTTTGATCATGTTTTTGTTGGAAGGAGACTCTGCAGAGGTGTCAGCTGTGATTGTACTTCATATGATAACAAAGGTGTTAGAGGTGTCCAAAGTTGTGGTAAAGCTGCAGTTTGGCCGTTCACTTCAGTGTTCACCGTGGAATGAAGTAAAACTGGATTTCTTCATCCATCTTAAATCTGTCTTAATGGGCCATTTGTGCCACTAAAAGGCTATTAAAATGGTCAATACCCACTTTGTCATTCAATTATGAGTTTATTTATTTGGTAAACTGCTTCCTCTAGTTCAGCATAGTGCAGCCTGGAGCAGTGGGAGTCAGGTAATCTCATTCAGCTGTCTGTCAGATGGAGTTGGCCTACACCATCATGGCCTCAATGCTGGTCATTTTTGCTTTAGTGTGCACTCGGGGACTTGGTGCAGCATATCTCCCAATAAATATAGAATTACTTATGGAAGCAGTGATGGAACCTTTCAAAATTATTTGTGTTACAATTGCAGGTGAAGCCAATCTCTCTGCCATTTTGAAAAGTAGCGTTGTAAATGGCCATGTGGACTATTATGTTACAGAAGCTTGAGACCTAAGTTCTTAACAGCAAATTAGATAGAGGAAGGCATACATGAAGAACTGTGATTATAGAACAAGGCTGCAGAGGGCAGTGATCTCAGGTTGTAGTGGTCCCAGTTCCACAGCATTAAGGTAATCTAACCTATCAAAATCATGTAAATGCTGTCGGCTACCTGGCTTTCCCACTGTAACAGGTTTAAAGCACAGGCTTGTGTCAAATCCCCATCTACTCCCTCTTGAGTTCTAAGGCCTAATTGTAAAGAGGAATCCGCAGAGTAACTCCAGACAAAATAAGTAACTATAGCTCTAATCAAAATATAAAGAAATGAAACAGCAAAAGT
Source organism: Erpetoichthys calabaricus (assembly GCF_900747795.2). Lineage (NCBI taxonomy): Eukaryota > Metazoa > Chordata > Cladistia > Polypteriformes > Polypteridae > Erpetoichthys > Erpetoichthys calabaricus. Next base: position 158,333,573 of record NC_041401.2, on the reverse strand, counting down.
GTAGACTCACAAAAACAAATAACATAGAAATTAAAATTAGAAAATTAAAATGCTGCTCGACTACATGGTCCCTATCATCAAGCTTGTGAGTGCTGCATTTGTTTAGAATGGTTTGTGTTTTTAGAGCCTTTATATGCACAGAGCAGAAAGTGAATGCCTAAATCAAGGTGATGACTGAGGAGGAGTGCACTTTGAATATGCTTCTGGAAGTGATGAAGAGGAAATGACGAAGATTTTTGTGGTAAAGGTAATTTACATTAAATATATTAATGGGACCATACATTATGTAGAGACCTTCATCATGGCTTTGGAGCCTTTGTTACACTCGCCATTGGATATACCTATTACACCCTCTGAGAACAGATGATGCCCAGATAATGCAGTAGGTACCTTGCCTTCAGCACAGAAAGGGCCATATCTAAGTTTATACCCCTCTATTGGATTCTTGGTCTCCTAGATTGACTTTAACATCATTGTGGAAATTCTTTAGTTGCATTCTTGTTTGCTGTCGATATTAGGGATGACTTCAAACTAACAATTAAACTTATTAACTGTGTATTAAGAGCAGGCTGTCAGCCATGAGCCTTTTCAAAGCAATGTGTTTCTCACAAACTCCTTGCTATATGGAAATTTTACAGAGGTTGGGAGAAAGCACTGATACAGTGCGTTGATACACCCACTACACGAAGAACTACCTCAGGAGCCAAATTAGGACCCAAGCACAGCCTTGCAACAAGGAAAAAAAACTCGTATTTCATGCATTCCTAAAGAAGTCATCCTTATTTTTTATTTCAACTACAGTGCCTCCTGTGTATTTCTATAGCTAGGGCCATCACTCTAATAAAGCTTCTAACTGGAAAAGGAGGGTGAGTTGTGTTTTTTTTTTATAGTACATTAGCCTCAATTAAATCAAGTGGATATAATATTTATTTCATTGTAATTTTAGTGTCAAAGGAAAGTGAAAATTGGCTAAAATGTATTTAGGTTCTACGAGGTTGTTTTAAAACGTCAAATTATATTTTTGTGAGTCTGAATGTGCAAAATGAGGTTCTTCTGCAAGGCTGCTGAGTCAGTCCCACAACAGAGCAGTTAGGGCCTGTAGTTAGGATACACTCTGGTGTCTACCACGTGAAATGTACATGGCACAGCCGGCTAGAAGAGGACTGTGGGGCAGACTCAAAATATGCTGGAGGGATCATATGTGTTGATTGTCCTGGGATCAACTGAGTGTCCCTTTGTCTGGAGAAAGTCATTGTTATGTCATGCCCTTACTGGGAGTAATTGAAAGAAAATCTCATTTGTTATGTCCTGGGTATCATAACATTATAAAATGAATAATAGTATTACAGTATAATATTCAGTAGCACAGTTGAAGACAGAGATTGCAAGGAGATCCCAGTTTATCGCGTTACAATACAGAGCTATGCACTGAACTTCTCCGAGGCCAAAATCTCAGTTTTTCTAACCAGAGTTCAGGTTTATATGGCATTCTAGGAACCGAGTCTCGGTGAATAACTGTGTTATTAAAGTGTGCCTAAAGTGAGAACACAGAATTGTTTGAAATAAAAATGGCATTTTCAAATCTATCAATATTAATGTGCATTCTAGGGTGGATGAGCATATGCAATGATTTTTGGTAATTCTTCCACTTTTAAACAGTAACATCCAGCAACTTTTTAACTGCAAAATGTATTTTTGTATAAATTTAAACCTTTTGTTGTATATACTCTTTATTATATTGCTTCAATTCACACATGATGTTTTTTTAAAGCAAACCTTCAACAATAAGTAAAGTTATTGAAATTTTTACTGGTGATTCAGATAAAGTATGATAAGGAAACATAATATAGAGCCATATAAATAAAAATAAAAATACTGTTCTATATTGTGAAACTTTACAAGGAATTTGTTGACTTTGTAATTTGTCATAATCCCTCACGGTGAACTAATTTGGATAGGCTAGGTTTACTCACTGCTTATCATGAAACAGACATGCAACGCATTATCAAATCCATTTTAATTGGTAATTGAACTGGAGTCTAGGCACTGTAAAATGGCAAGGACTTTTTTTATTTTGTTAAAAAAAAAAGGGATTTGGGGCGGCACGGTGGCGCAGTGGGTAGCGCTGCTGCCTCGCAGTTGGGAGACCTGGGGACCTGGGTTCGATTCCCGGGTCCTCCCTGCGTGGAGTTTGCATGTTCTCCCCGTGTCTGCGTGGGTTTCCTCCGGGCGCTCCGGTTTCCTCCCACAATCCAAAGACATGCAGGTTAGGTGGATTGGCGATTCTAAATTGGCCCTAGTGTGTGCTTGGTGTGTGGGTGTGTTTGTGTGTGTCCTGTGGTCGGTTGGCACCCTGCCCAGGATTGGTTCCCTGCCTTGTGCCCTGTGTTGGCTGGGATTGGCTCCAGCAGACCCCCGTGACCCTGTTCGGATTCAGCGGGTTGGATAATGGATGGATGGAAAAAAGGGATTTGAAAGCATTTGGTCCAGGCGGGGGGATGGGGGACTTTTTTAACAAAAGTCTCTTTGAAGCACCACCAGTCATTCATAATTTACATTTTTAAACATATCTTAAATAACAAATCAATAAATCACCATGCAAGCTTCTGTAAATAAATTAACGTAAATTTCTTTAATGCACGAAAGTAATCAAGCTTTTCTTGGAAAAAAGCTTGAAGAAACATTGATATATCCCAATGTATTCAAATTTTATATGTAGGTAATGAATGAAGAAAGCACACAAATAAACAGAGGAAATGGCTGTAGGCCAACCACTACTTGGTGGCCACTTCAAGCGCTCACATCTGTTTCCAAGTAAATCTTAATGACTGTTAATGCTGCAATGCCATGACAATGGCTTCAACAAACATAAGCTATGTAACTAGAAGGATACATGTGTAACTCAGTAGGTTCTAAAGTGACTTTCCAAAACAAAACGTGATTATAGAAAAAAATACAAAACAAACATTTTTTTAGTTACAATTTAGGTTATTGGTAATGAAGGAGTTTGCAAAAATTATGGACGATCAATGAAATTGTATACTGCTGTTAGTTAAAAGAGATGACAAGTCGTTCCTAATCTATACAGGAAGGTTTTCATTTATTATGATTGTCTTTATTCTGAATATAAAACATGTGTGGCGTTACTGCAGTCATAATTGACTAGAAGAATATAAAAAAGAAAAACAATGTTACATATTTTAGGTATATGCCCAGTTCTACAACTGGATATTTAAACTACCATTCAAATAAGTTATCTAGCCCTCGTAATACGATGTTGTGGCCAGTTGTGTGAAAAAACGGCGCTTAATTCTAATTTCTTGCTTTAGAGGAAAGTGCTCCTTCTCCCAGGTAATCACAATGATTTTTCTGACTTTTTGATTAACTCTGGTTTTTGTATTCAGTCTCATTTATCACTGTCTGAAACATGAAGATGTCATTCTACTGATTCATTTTCTAACCATGCTATACAGTAATTCCAGATTCCATTTATCCATCATATGCTTGATACTAATGTTTTAGCAGCATACGGAGTGCATTAAGAGACAATTGCAAGAGCAGAGTTTCAGTTAGGTGATAGTCACCATTTTCACTAAATAACACACTAATCATTTAAAGGTGAATGGGTTCTTTCAAAGTAAACTTAGTATTACAATGAGGCCTTTTAATATGAGTTAATGAAGAGCATCTTAATGTAATTGTGTTTGATTCACTTGACGTCTCTCAATACTCAGACTGTCTTTTTAATAAACGTCTCATTACATAGCAAGTGGCATAGAGAAACATTAAATTATACTATGTGTTGATGGCTGGAAAAGATATTTCAACAAAAACATGATTTTTTTAAGATTCTCTTTAATCATGCATATCTGAAATTGGTAATTGTAGTTTTCAAGTTTTTATTCTTTAAAAACAATTATTTTTGTTGCCTGTTATGTGGATGACATGAGAGCACAGTGGGTATGCTAGTGCTTCATGGATTTTCATCAGTTTTGCATCAGTGCTATATAAAAGATTTGGAGTACAGAGCAGCAGTTGATGTTACATGCCAATTCAATATAGTTGAGAATTGGTGAAATTATTTTTGTTTGCCCATTTTTACCTGAAGGAAGGCAGACAGGCAGTAACATTTAAATTGGGTGTGCTTGCATATGGTATGAGAATATGATCATTTGTCTTGCAGTGCTAACTTTGATAATTCGGATGCAATGAAAACATTTTCTAAACCTGTATCTAATGTTGCAAGTCAGTAGTTATTCAGGTCTAATGAACAAATTCAATTTTTATTTAACACCATCACAATGTTTTAGTACTATCTCATGATCAGTAGGACAGTACTATTTTTTTATTTTCTCTCTTTCAGCATATTTACAGCTTCTTAAAAATGTAAGTCATTACAAGAATACTCCAATGTTCTAATGTTATATTAATTATAGGATTGTAAAAGCTATAACATGCTAAATGCAGGAACCAGCCCTGAGTGTGTTACCTGTCCATCTATTAAAATAAAGGCTTGGTGTTCTAAACTAATTTGATTTCAAAATTGCTGCTTCACAGTAAATATCTTACACTAAAGGCTTAAAAGAAAATGAATAGCAGTATGCTAACCAGTTAACCTATTGCAGAAGTCTATTTAGAGGGAGAAACTGACCTCTGATTAAGTGGAATGACCACTAAAGAAACATCTAGAGAAAGTTTCAATGATCAGTCTGGACTGACCTTGGATTCTACTGCTGTTCACTACTTCTTGTGAATGAGCTAATCAAATTCATAAATAATGAAATGTAGCATTTTTGACTGGAACCAAAACAATGGGCAGTAGTACAGCTGGAATAAGATGCGTCCAAAACAACTGGCAGAAATTTACATATATATTTCTATTTTTAGCCTATGAATTTTGGTGAAAAGCATTCTAATTCAAATTCACAGTTGTACTCCATGTACTGCAAAATAAGCCTACAATACATTCACCATTAGAGTCACCATCTAACCTAACGTGCACTTCTTTGAGGATGTGGAAGATAAAACTGCAGCCTATACAGAAGTAGGGCCCAGTCCTGGGTTTGAAGTCGAGCCTCTGTGGCATGTGTACTCTTAAAATAATAAACTGATTTTGATCTTGAACATGCCTTGTGGCTAGAAGACACTACGTTGTCTGTGTTGATTTTGGCCTTTTTCACATAGTATCGCTGCTGAACTGGGGATGAGCTGGCAATCAGAGAAGGTTTGTTTCTTCAATGTCACATAATACACAACCCACTTGACATATAATTCATAACAATCCAGCAATAACCACTCCTAGTTGTCTAGGAGAAGACCACAAAATGTTTTTTTTTTTATACTTTAATGGTGAGCTTGGGGGCCTCATTGTGTTGTGTATGTATTATGTAACCTGTTGCTAGATGAATATGAATTCCATTGTGCAAAAGCCATTTAGCATGAATTTCAAACTTTTTTTTTCTCTAGACGTGTTTACATATATAAACTACTTTTGGACAGGAGATTTTGCCACATGGATAAAGGAGGTCATATAAAATGTGAATCTGGAGCTTTTGTCTTTGAGTGGCATGCCTTATGATTTGTAACACTTGATAGAGAGACCATGTTAAATGCATGTTGATATATGGGTGACAGTGTAGCCCAGTATTCATTAGCTGCCGCATAGGTCCAGGAGACTGGGATTCAGCATTGACCTGATTGCTGTCTGTGTTGCTGTCTGTATCTGAATTCAGCACTATGTCTTTACTCCACAGACCTGTTTTAGTGACCTTGTAAGCTTGTTGTCCAGTATGTTTAAAATACCTAACTTTTATCCATTAGCCAGAAGCAACTGCGGGTGCTTTCTCAATCAATGCTGGTCTAAAAGCACTTGAGAGAATTATGTTAAGAATGTGGGCACTACTGTTTAATCTGGTGTTCCTGTGCAAGGCAGCGACCATGTTTGCTCCTCGGTCAGTAATAGTCAATTGTGAAAACTAAGTTTTTCAAATACTAAGCGCAAATGGTTTTACCCGTTTTAATTGTGCTTGCTTCAGACTGGGTCACAAAAATCACCCTTGACATAAGATTGTAGCTGTCATTAATTTAATGAATGGTAGCAAATAAGAAAGAGGTTTTCTTAAAGTTTTCGGTCCAAATATCAGTTGTGACAGCACACCCATAATTATTAACGGTCTCAAATATGTCATATACTGTATCCTTTCTCAGTTTTTGGCCTTTTCTACCACGTGCTGTGATACAGCTGTCAGATAGGGCAGTATCTCTTTAAACTTGAGTGGTGGGGTGGGATTCTTCCAGTTGAGCAAGATAAGACCTGGAGCCCACCCTGGATGGGGCATCAGTCCATGGCAGGACACACTTGCACACACACACCTACACTACTAATATGGGGCCAATTTAAAGTTGCCAGATAATTTTGAAAAGGAGTATCCTAAGAAAAGCTCATATAAATGGCGATTAGGCCAGGGTTTGAACCCAGGACTCCAGTGCTGTGAAGCAGAAACAGTGCTAACCACTGTACCACCATGCAAGCTATATGAAAAAAAGCCCAGGGTTAATTATGAAGATGTTAGTTTATGATGCAGTGCCACAGCCTTGTTTTATGTACAGCACACTTGTAGACTGGAGTGTTAGGTCTTACCTTTGACATGGAACACGTTTAATTGTTTCCCAACCACTGTAGTTCCATCCAAATTGCTGACTAGAGTTAAGTTGTTCATTTATGTATTTTCAAAGTGTAATTCTTCATCACGGGTGGAGTGATGCAGTGGTTCCAATCAGATTTTAAGTACAGGTATCATGGGCATCTGTGTCTGCACTCCTTGTCTGTGTTAAATTTTACTTCAGTTACCCCTTACATTCCATGCAGAAAAAAAATAAATTAAAATGTGTTCTATTGCTGAATATCCATCCATCTATCCAGTATCCAACCCGCTATATCCTAACTACAGGGTCACGGGGGTCTGCTGGAGCCAATCCCAGCCAACACAGGGCGCAAGGCAGGAAACAAACCCCGGGCAGGGCGCCAGCCCACCGTAGGGCACACACACATACACCCACCAAGCACACACTAGGGAACATTTAGAAACACCAATATCAATTACAAAAATAAAATATGAAACAAAGATGCAGTTTCTTTTTTCTCAGAAAATACTGTATTTAAATAAATAGAGGAAAATGTAGGAAAGCAACAAAACGGTCTGCAACTGTGGTCATTGCCAACACAGGGCACACACACACATACCAAGCACGCACTAGGGACAATTTAGGATCGCCAATGCACCTAACCTGCATGTATTTGGACTCTGGGAGGAAACTGGAGTACCTGGAGGAAACCCACACAGACACGGGGAGAACATGCAAACTCCATGCAGGGAGGACCCGGGGAAGCGAACCCAGGTCTCCTTACTGGGAGGCAGCAGCCCATTGCTGAATATTTTACAAGTAAATTTATGTTTTATTTTTTGTAATATTATATTTTAAAAAAATATGGCCCATGAAAAGTAATTTTAAAAAGTAATTTTTTACATTTTTCTCATGTCTGAGAAAATCTGAGTTCCTTCAGTTTTTAGCAAAATTAAACTTTCGTTCTCATGTGGAAAACTGGACTGATCATGACATCACTGAGCACCTTGATCTGCTGTATTTATCATGGGCGGCTTTTAAGCCAAAGTTGCTTACAGCTTCTAATCTTTGAATTAAGCATGCTTCAGGGTAATCTTGTAGAGTTGTTTTATAAGAGATTGACAGGAGAGTGTGAGAACTATTTACCCTGTTGCTTTAGATTACTGGTGTTGTGTTTTTTTTATGATTTCATTACCACCTCTCTTATTCAGAGGCCGTCTACCATTAATCAACTCCTTTTTCTTCATGATGATCTTGCATAATTTTTCTTTTGTCTTCAATTTATATCCCGGAACTGTGTTCATTTTGATATCTTGGTAAATATACTTCATATATTGTAATCTCACCTCCTGAAGGTCAGAGGTTAGAAGGCTGGTCACAATCACAATGAATGAGTGCATGGTAGTCTCCAGCCCATTGTAGACCCCCCCCACACACACACACACAGCTTACACTGTAGCCCAACTGAGCACCTTGTTCACATTTAGAGGCAACTGGAGTTTGGAGAAGACCAAGCCAACACATACTGTAGTGGATGTGCAGATTTAACACTAAATGCATTCCAACTGAATTGAATGAAGCATCTTGAGTCACTGAGCTTCAGAGATGCACAAAAATGTACAGAACACAGGTACAGTGTTTCACCTTACCAGTAGCTCATTTCCCATTATCCTTCTCTGAAAAGATTTATTGCAAATAGTTTGCTGTTATTTTCTAAGATATTTTCCTATTAAAAGGTGAGACTATATAACAATTCTTTTGAGTATGTCTTTCATGAGAGTAACATACAGTACATTTTCCTCATAGCCTGTCTTCTATACCTGCTTATTCTGCTTCAGAGGTGGGAGTAGCTGCTGTGATTCCCATCTGCTTTGGATGAACATTGGACCAACATTGGACAAGGTGCTGGCCCATTTCAGGGCATACTGAAGTAAACACCTAGAACCACACATATTAGAACAATATTATCGGCCTACCAAATGTGCACATCTTTGGAATGTGGGAAAATAGTATGGACCTTAGATGAAGCAAACTCCTCAGTCTGAATTCAAATCCCATGGTGTGTAAGTGAGCAGTAGCGACTACTGCAACACCTTGTGGCTTGTGCAGCTACTCCAAATGTTTATTTAAGTATAAGTAGAATATAGAAGAGCAAAGACAACAAGCAGTGGGCAGAGCTGGGATTATGGTCTCACATTGCCAGGTCAATGGTCTATGTGGAGTTTGCAGACTTCTCCATGTTCATAAGGGTTTCTTCCCACATCCCAAATACATGCAGGTTTGTTTGATTGGCTCAGTATGAGTATATCTGCGATGTGTGCTCTTCAATGGACGGGCTTCCTGTCCAGGGATTGTTTCTGCCTTGAGACCAGTGCTAGTGCGGTAGGTACAGGTTACTTGTAGTCATGAATGTGGTTAAAAAGTAGAAAATATGGATAACAAGGAGTTAAAAATAAGCCAAACAAAATGTAATAGTAGGACTCTAACTCAGAATAAAAGGTTTTTAGCAGTGCAGACTTAAATGCATTACGGCCACTCAGGACCAGGGATTAATTTTACCTCTTTAGAAAGTGCTGATTGCCACACATATATAATATTCATTTAAGATTAATTTTGCCAGAACAGCAGGCAATCTATGTAACTCACTAAAATATGGAATTATAAATCATTAAAAGAAAATCATTACAGTAATCCCTCACTATATCGCGCTTCGCCTTTCGCGGCTTCACTCTATCGCGGATTTTATATGTAAGCATATTTAAATATATATCGCGGATTTTTTGCTCGTTCGCGGATTTCTGCGGCCAATGGGTCTTTTAATTTCTGGTACACGCTTCCTCAGTTGGTTTGCCCAGTTGATTTCATACAAGGGACGCTATTGGCAGATGGCTGAGAAGCTACCCAACTTACTTTTCTCTCACTCTTGCGCTGACTTTCTCTGATCCTGACGTAGGGGGATTGAGCAGGGGGGCTGTTCGCACACCTAGACGATACGGACGCTCGTCTAAAAATGCTGAAAGATTATCTTCACGTTGCTACCTTCTGTGCAGCTGCTTCGTGAAGCGACATGCTGCACGGTGCTTCGCTCTCTTAAAAGCTCGAAGGGCACGTATTGATTTTTAATTGTTTGTTTTTCTCTGTCTCTCTCTCTGCTCCTGACGGAGGGGGTGTGAGCTGCTGCCTTCATTGTAACTGCTTTGTGCCGTGGTGCTTCGCATACTTAAAAGCCAAACAGCCCTATTGATTTGTTTGCTTTCCTCTGTCTTTATGACAGTCTCTGCTCCTGATGGCGCACTCCTTTGAAGAGGAAGATATGTTTGCATTCTTTTAATTGTGAGACGGAACTGTCATCTCTGTCTTGTCATGGAGCACAGTTTAAACTTTTGAAAAAGAGACAAATGTTTGTTTGCAGTGTTTGAATAACGTTCCTGTCTCTCTACATCCTCCTATGTTTCTGCGCAAATCTGTGACCCAAGCATGACAATATAAAAATAACCATATAAACATATGGTTTCTACTTCGCGGATTTTCACCTTTCGCGGGGGGGTCTGGAACGCAACCCCCGCGATGGAGGAGGGATTAATGTATAACAATTTAAAATAAAAAAAATAAATCTTTAACACTAGAATTATCAAAGCCTACGAAAAAACTCGTAAATCTTAAATCCACCTTAAATCCCTTTGCACCTCTCCATCAGCATCTTTTGTCCTGTAAATGTGTCGATAAGCAGCAAGCAGCCTGCTATCACATCCTCCACCGCCGCACAGTTTTCTCAGCTTAAGTCTGTTTACCTGCGTGTCAGTTGCTTAGAGTTGTATAGAGTGAGAAGTCAAGCAAAATTACATCTTTTATAAATACTATATCGTTATTTGGAACACATGCATCTCATGTGTGTTCTGTGTCTACAACAATCTATGTAAACACATCGTTAAAACAGAAACATTTTTCATGTTTTAGTAATAATTGACAAAATGTAGACATGAAGTGTATAATGTGTGAAGCCTGAAGTACAAATATCAAATAAGCACTTTCACAAAAGGTACAAATATAACAGAACAAGTGCGCGTCTATTCAAGAATATAACTGCAGAAAACGAACCCGCGTTAGGGTGCAACATTCACTCCCCTTTGATATGACCATTTCTGTGGCGCAGCGGTATCAACTGTTGACTGGTAATCAAAACTTCATAAGTTCGACCCCAGACGACTCAGTTTTTAGAAGTGAGCTGCTCTTATTCTTACTATTTTAAAATAAATACATTTGATTTGAGTCTATAACAGCCGGTGTAAATTTATGATACTTGTAAAGGTTAGCTTTGTTTTTTTTTATTCAGTTTTATTCTCTCAGTCGCTCTTCTTTGATTTCTGCAGTTATATTCTTGAATAGAAGAGCACTTGTTCTGTTATAATTGTACCTTTTGTGAAAGAATTTCACTTCATGTCTACATTTTGTCAGTTATTACTAAAACATGAAAAACGTTTCTGTTTTAATGATGTGTTTACATAGATTGTTGTAGACACGGAACACAATTGAAATGCATGTGTTCCAAAAAATGATACAGTATTTATAAAAGGTGTCATTTTGCTTGACTTCTCACTCTATACAAATCTAAGCAACTGACACGCAGGTAAACAGACTTGAGCTGAGAAAACTGTGTGGCGGTGGGGGGATGTGATAGTAGGCTGCTTGCTGCTTATCGACACATTTACAAGACAAAAGATGCTGACATACAGGTGCGACGAGATTTAAGTGGGTCAGATTCACGAGTTGTTTCATAGGCTTTGGTAATTCTAGTGTTAAGAAAACTTTTTATCTAGATCAATCAATAAGTTTATAGTAGACACCAGTCACCAATTTGTTAGCAATACGGTCATTAGCTGATTAGTCTAAGTCACTAATTGCTGATTAGCTTGTTCTCTAATGTGACCTCTTAAATCCAAAGGGAACGTACAGCATGCTATCTTTGAGTACTCTGAAGTGATCTCTGTTTTATTTGCTCTCAAAGGGATTTCATGTTTTTTGAAAATGTAATCTTAATTGAAAGCTTGTACTGTGAGACCAATGGATGTGGCTGATATTTCAGCAGTCTAATAGCTCCAGCATGCCTTGTTAGCATTATTTAGCAAATTCTGCACATTTTGATTGTGGCATTGAAGATATACTGTAATAGCTTTTTATGTGGTGATTAAAATGCATTTCTTATCACGACTTTTTAGTTTATCCATCTTTCGGTCTAAAATTAGTTTATACAGGGAATTCAAAAACAAGCATACTGCTTGTCATTCCCCTTGATTCTCCTTGTTCTCTAATATGCACAGATTAGTATCTATTTTAAGCAGTGCACTATCCTCAATCTGCCTTCATTTTACTCTGAGATGATGTACCTAAATTCCTTTTATTCTGGATTTCTTTCAGTAAATTTCAAATGTTTTTCCTTAGGCACATGTCAGATTATTAAAAGAAATAATTGCAAATAATATGCGCAATTGCTCCTTGTTTGACCCTCATTCCACCTTCAAGTCTTTCGTGTGCAAATCACTTTTTGTTGAAACACTGGTTTCTTCAGTTCTCATTTCTGCCTTTGAACAGTGTTGCTCAGTGGGTAAGACATTGGGCTGCAACCACCAGGTTGTTAGTTTGATCCCCATCTGAATTTCTGTTCAGCCCTGTGTGCCTGTGCTACAATAAATGAAAATTTCAGCAGGCATACAGAATTATATATGCGGAAGGCTATGTTATGACTCCATTTCAGTTTCATGCTCCCAATAATATATGTGAAGCAAGTTTCTCATTAATTTTTAGTCTTTATAACTACAAGTTTATTTCCTATGCTGCCTGGAGAAAAAGCATATATTCTCTTGGGAAATGCTTAAAATGTATTACGTGGCTGTTTTATCTGCAGTGTTTTAATAGATATGAGTGTGGGCTGTGTATCTAGCAGATCTTAGCCTACGTTGTTATTTGTTTTACTTACAGGCAGTACTGTGTGTAATGCACACTTCAAGCTAGGAAGGACTTCAACACTGACTTTCAACTTTTGATTTGTTGATGCTGTTCATAGACAGTTAATAGGTAAATCTAATGTGAGATCTTCATGTTTAGTTTATTTGTTGCCAGTCCTGTCAACATTTTACAGTTTACAGGTACACATTTGAAAAGAAAATAACATGCAGAAAGAATTTGGTCAGCCAGTTTACCTTAGTTGTGTAGGGGAGTTTATGACTATCACTAGCTAAAAACACTAACTAACTGCCTACCAACAAACAAAAAAGGCAACTCATTTAAAAAAATACCAAGTTCAAATAATTGTTTGTTGTGTGTGTTAGAATTCAAAACAATATTCTTGATAATTTTATCGATTCATTTGACTTCACAAGGGAACAGGAGATCGACGGACAGTTTGAAGCAGTGTCAGCAGTGATGTGGGCATTGTTCTGGTCAGTCGTGGCGAAGAGGGTTGATTTACCAGACAGTCTACATTCTTACTCTCATGTATAGTCATGAATTGTGGGTATTGACCGAAACAACGTGTTTGTGGATGCAAGTGTCAGAAATTAGTTATTCTTACAGGGTGTCTGGGCTCAGCCATAGAGAGATGATGAGAAGTGCGAACATTTAGGAGAAGTTCCTCAGCATTGAAAGGAGCCGGTTGAGGCAGTTCGGCATCTGCTTAGGATGCCTGCTGGACTCTGTCTTAGACAGACCCAGGACACGGTGGAGATGTTATATCTCTCAGCTGACCTGGCAATATATCAGTATCCCTCTGGAGGTGTTGAAGGAGGTGGTAGGGAAAGGAGTGTCTGGACACCATTGCTTAGACTGCTACCCCTGCATCCCAAATGTGGGTACTGGTACAGTGCGGTACCAATACCAAAGAAATCAACTGTTGTGTGCCTCAATGACTATTGCTCTATAGCATTCACTCCCATTATAATGAAGTGCTTTGAGAGACCCGTCTGAGCCCACATAAGAACCAAACTGTCCCCAATACTGGCTTCCGTCCAGTTTGCTTACCATCATAGTCACTGCACTCCATCTAAGCTTGGCACAAGGGTAAAGACATGTACGTGTGGATACTATTCTTAGACTTTAGCTATGCATTCAGTACAATTATCCCTTAGCACCTAGTAGATTAACATGCTCTCATGGTTCTGGAAACCACTGTTCATAACTGGATATTAGACTTCTTGATAGACAGACCCCAGTCAATCTGAGATAGAAACAATACATTGAATGCCGCACTTCTGAGCACTGGTATCCCCAAGGTTGTGTCTTAAGTCCACTACTCATCACACTAATGACCCTTGACTGTTGTGCCTGGTACAGCATAAACCATATCATTAAGATCACGGACGTCCAGACAGTGATAGGTCTCATAATTGGTGATGATGAGAACGGCTTATAGGGAGGAGTTTGAACATCTAGTAGACTGGTGTAAGAACAGTAACTTCACCCTGCTGCCTACCATTCCCTCTCTATCAATGAGTCTTCTGTGGAGTCAGGAGCACAAAATTCCTGGGACTGGAGATAACTGTTGATCTCTCCTGGACCCAACACCCTGTTCAAGAGAGGATAGAAGTTACTGCAATTCCATCAGCACATGAGCCGAGCTAACCAAACACCACTCCCACCCTCACCACTTTACAGAGGCAACATAGAGAGTTTATTGACAACCTGCATCTCTGTCTTTTATGTACTACCCCAGTCTCTGTCTGGTATGGAGACTGTATTGCCTCAGATTGGATTTGCCTGCAGAGTGATGACAGCAGCTGAGAATTGGAATATCTCTTCCCACCACGGAGAAACACTACAGAAAATGCTACACAAACAGAGCCATCACCATTACCACACTCACCACACAATGGACTGGTTTCCCTTCTGCACTTTGGCATGTGTACCAAAGTGTACAGTACAAAACTGCCAGATTTAAAGTCCGCAAGCAAGCCATTAGACTCTTAAATAATGATCGAACTGTTAATGCAGTGCAATCTTAACTTCTGTTATTGTCAAGTTAAATTTATGTGGTATGTAAATATGTATGTTGATGATTCTCTTGTTTATTCTTGTCTATTCTCATCTTTTTTTCTTATTTTTGTTACCTGTTCTTACACACAACTAGGCCTAGTGATGCCATGTTGTTCTGCTGTGCACTGCTGTCTGTGGTTTCAATGACAAATAACCTTTAAAGATGTAAATACGGTAAATGGTCAAAGACTAAAGAATGTAAAAGTGTGGAGTTATTTTAACTGGTAAGAAATCCGTGTCTTTCAAGATCTGTAATAATGAGCTCACTGGTTATGGGAGCAAAACTGTGATCTGAGTGCATTGGAGTAATGGCGATCTTTCTTTCACTTACACGGGACAATCCAGCATCACAGTCAGTATCACTTTCTAGTGGATAAAATCAAATGTTACTCTCCAGGCAACAATTGTCGGTTCCTTCTTATTCCTTGGTGCTGACAACAGTATCTAGAAAGGTCTTAGTTAGTAAGAAGACTTGTAAGAGTGAGCAACATTAGTATAAGTGAACAATGTGGATGTTCATTTTAATGCAGGCATTTTATACCTTGGGTTTATAGAATCATTACTGTCATGTGTACAGAGTACAGTGAAATATTTACTTGCATTTGCTAATCAACATGCATTAACAGAGAATTCAAAGGTAGGAGTCAAATGTTATTAAACATCTGACTTGATGTAATTTTTAATCTGTGGAGTTCTTGTTTCTTGCAGCATTGAATGCCCGGGCATGACCCATTTGGGAGTTATTGGCAGGTGGAGAGTTTGACTGGGGTAGTACACCTGTTAACACTATAAGACAGGAACGCTGGAACAAAAACATGGCCTCACAGTCCTTTTGGCTTTTTGGGTTTTAAAGTTGCTACAGGGATAGCTAGCTTATGGTGGCCTGGTGTTCATAGTTGTGTTGCTTTTTGATTGTCTCTGTATTATTGTAAAACAGAATTAATGAAGCACTACATTATTCTGTCACTACTAGGGTGACATGACTAAGGATTAGCTACTGTAAGACAGGTTGGTTTTACCTTATTAATGATTGGTTGATACAGATTCAGATGTTAACCCAATCAAGCACCTTCTTTTCTCTTGTCTACTTCCACCAGATCCAGATTCCTCCCTGTCTTGTATTGGATCTAACAGAATCTGCTCATCCTATTCCTATAACTGTTGATTATCTTGTTTGATAACATTTTGAGTATCCACACACACTCTTCCTCCTTAATCTTCTGAGTGAACCTTGAGTCTTATGTGATGTACAGTACACATTCCATTGTATTGCCTTTATTGTCATGTGTTTCGGTCGCCAGTTCTGGCCACTTGCCTTTCATTATTTACAAACTACTCTTTCAGCATGTTTAAATTCTCTTGGGATACCACCTAGTCCTTCTGCCATATTCATGTTTAACTCTTTTTCTAGTATGTTTAATTCTGTTTGTGCATTTTCCAAGAGTTTCTTCTTTTTCCATTTCAAACCAGCCTTTTGTAGATTAGCTGTTCTTGTTGAAGAGAGATACTCTGCAGTGTAGTTGTACCATTTCCCTTTGAAGTGTTACTGACACTCTATTTATATCCTTGCCATTTTTTTCTGCCACTTTGCTGTTTTTATCAGTTCTTCTGTAAAAATGTGCTTTGCAACTCCTTTGCTTTGTATCTCTAATGGCTGAAGATTGGCTCAGTCTGTTTCATACTTTTTTCAATTCATTGTTCAGTAAGTGGTATAAAAAATAAAATATTTTTTTCCCATTTTCTGTCTTCAAGATTGCTTCATATGTTTGTGGGTGGAGAATGTATGCTAGGAGCCAAGATGTCTGTGAAACACAGGGTCACTAGCTCAGTCCCCATCACTGACTCACTCCATGACCCTTAGCATGTCAAGTAACCTGTTATTGTAGAGCCATGCAGGCAGTGCACTTGTGATTTGTAAGTCACCGTGGATAAAAGTGTAAGCTCATTTTAGCTAAATTAGATCCTAGAAGACTTACAGTCACCATTATACAGTTGCTTTCATCACAGTTCTGTTATTGACATTCAAAATCTTTTCTTTACTTTGTCCCTTCTCATTTTTAAGGCTTCGTCATCTACTGTTTCTAATTTTTAATGTGATTTGATGATCTGCTTTTGAATACCTGCATGTTTGTTTTACTGTATATAGTTTCTGTTAATTTGCCGAATCCATTTCAATCAACATATTGCCTTTCTCTATTCTCAGGTCTTTTCCATGTGCATCTGTTGAAGTTTCCTTGTAGAAAACATGTTTGTTATTAGCATAATAATAATTATGTCGGTGTTTCTGCGGTCCTTTATTCTCATATTGAATTATTATCATACTTTTATGCCCTCTAGAGGGCAGCTGGTGTTCATTTTGCTTTGTCGGAATAATGAATATTTTTTGTTGATACTGTAGCTGTGTGTGAATTTCACCAGTCTGGTTACATGAGCCTCACGCACATTTAACGAGTATGAAGTTTTGCGCTGCCTGCTCAGTCATCTCAGTTTCAGTTTGCTGCCAGTGACCAAGGGTAGTAAAACCTTATGATATCTGGCCATACTTTTCCTTGTTTATTTTTGCTGCACAGCTCACTAGCCATGTACCCAATTCAATTCTGAGAGCAAGAAGTAGCTTCTAGATAGAATTGAAAGATAATAAATACAGTGCATCCGGAAAGTATTCACAGCGCATCACTTTTTCCATATTTTGTTATGTTACAGCCTTATTCCAAAATGGATTAAATTCATTTTTTCCTCAGAATTCTACACACAACACCCCATAATGACAACGTGAAAAAAGTTTACTTGAGGTTTTTGCAAATTTATTAAAAATTAAAAAACTGAGAAATCACATTAAAATTAATTTAATCCATTTTGGAATAAGGCTGTAACATAACAAAATGTGGAAAAAGTGACGCGCTGTGAATACTTTCCAGATGCACTGTAAATATCCCTCCATCTAGCAATTCATCCTCTTCATAATTCAGCATATACATTACAGTGCAATGTGGAACTTCAGCCTATCAGGGCACCATCATGATGCAAAGAGGAAATTACCATGGGAAGGATGTCAGTTAATTGTGGGGCACATTTACACCAACTCACCTAAACTCATAAATAAATCATTTTGTAAAAAAAGAAGTATGGAATGAACAATGAGTTTACCTTACTGTCAGCAGTTAATTCGAAGTTTTGCAATATTTTCTTTAGGAAGTGATGTTACTAAGCTGCTCTAGTTTTGTTGTCGAGTAATATCTCAATTTATATTTCATTTTGTAACAATTTAATTTGAATTTGATATAACAATTCATTTTTGTAAATGTGGATCATTTCTAATTTACAGTATATGTACATAGTTTTTGGCTATTTTTTCCCAAATGTTTCATTATAAAATGTGCTTTATATATAGATAGATAGAACGTTATTTGTCCCCAGGGGAAAATTTGTTTTTTTACAGAAGGTCTTTAAATACATAAATAGATAGATAAGTAAGTAAGTAAATAAATAAATAAATAGAATCTTTCTGTGTATAGTGCCCGGCCATTTTATTAAAATATCATAGCAAGCTGGAACCTGTCCTGGCAGCACCGCGCATAGACACAAACCAGTCCTGGATGTGACATCAGTCCATTTCAGAGCACAATTATGCACACAGCAACACTCATATAGACAGGAATTAGAGTTGCTAATTAATTTAAAAATGGAGCTCTGTGAGAATTTGGGAGAAAAACAGGAGTAAAGGAGAGAAAACCCATGCAAACATGGGGGAGAACACCGGGGAATGTTCATGGAGATATGGGGAGAATATGTGAATGCCAAGCAGACAATGATAAGACTGGGAATTAAACTAGGGTCTCTGGAGCTGTGGCTGCTGCCTCACCATGTTGTCCAACTGTACCCTCTTTTACCCAAATTGTATTTTTACAATGGAGTTCTGTTTTTAGTTGGATGTGAATCTCCTCTTATTTGACATCCACATAATCCTCTATCACTGAATAGCTGTAGGCAGATTGCCATTTCTGTTTTTAGATCAATACCATCAGCTGTTTCTCTCATTCATTTTGGAGTGCCAGAGCTCTGCATTTAGAGTTATATTGTTGACGGGAAATTTAGTCTAATGTCAGATCTGTGGTTGATCATCTTTGTGCTATGTATAAAATATGGGTGTGTCTCAGATTCTTCATCTCCAATATCAGAGCCATGATGGCCATTAGACACTGCTCAAAGAGGCTAATCTACTTTTATACTGGATTGGTAATTAAATTATGGTCACTGTTTTGTTATGGTTAAGCCATTTACAGAGTACGATCTGAAATACTTAAGGACTTCTGTAAGTCAGTTTTTACCATTTTCTGTTTTCCTTAAGAAAGAACTGTAGGTCAACTTGTTTTCATACATTTGTTGATTTGTGTAAATGCTTTGATGGCATACTCAAAAGATTGGCCATAACTAAACTTTTGCCTAGTTTGTCATCTTGGTCAGTCATGATTTTCAAACCTTTTTGAATCTTCAAGCCAGAATGCCAATTTGTTAACAGTTAACAATAAGTAGTAGACAAAATATTAATATCTCTGCAATGGAAAAATCAGTATTCTCCCCCATTTTCTGAACATGCTTATTCCAGTTTTGGGTTGCAGGGCACTGGAGCCTGTCCTAACAACATAGTCATTCACACTACCAATTTGGCATTGCTGTTCAGCCTGCCATCTGCATCTTCCTCTTTTGGGAGGCAAAACAGATTTTCAGAGAGAACTCTTACATGGACATAGAGAGAATTTTCAAACTCCACACAGAACATGACTGAGCCAGATCTCTTCGAGCTGTCCAGCACTTACCACTATGCCAGTGTGCCAACATTCATTAAGATCATCCATTAAGGAAATGCCAGGAACAAGAAACTTGCATAATTACGTTTCCATTTGGTTAATTTAAATTAAGTATTACAGACTTTTGTATTTTTGTGTTTAGAATGAGTATTATTTGTCAGGTGATTAAGTGGCAAAGAATAATTAAACAAGGAAGTGTCAAACATGCAAAATATTTAATTTACAGCTGTGGTTAGATTATTATAGAGGCATGATTAAATTATTACTTGGCATTCTCAGATTCTCTTGATTCAGTTCAGGATTGTGGGAGACCAGTGTCTATTCAAACTGTACTGGAAGCAAGACGGGAAACAGCCCTGGAGACAGCCAAGTCCATTGCAATTTGGAATTACTGGTAAACCTAACAGGCATGTATACTGGGAAAACTGACAAAGAAATAGGAGGAGAATGTGCAGACTCCATTTAGACAAGTGGAGATGAGATTCATGCCCATGATGCTTGAGACAGCTGCACTAGTCACTGTGTCACAGTGCCGTTCCTAATCAGATAAGATTATCAAATACTGTACTGTTGACACAAGCTGTTCATTATCAATTAGTTGTCTGAAATCCATGTACACAAAATAAACAAAATAATAAAAGAAAAAATTCTTAAACAATCTATATAATTAAATGCTAGTGCCTCTGTGTGTATGTGTGTATGTATGTATGTGTGTGTGTGTTTGTTTATGTGTATATGGTCCCTTCAAGCAATCTGATTGGTCAATTTGGCTTTGGTCTCATTGGTCAGTTCTGCTGTGGTTGCTCAGTCAGATGTGGTCAAGACAGGAAGTGCTTGGCAAGAAAGGCTAAGACACACAAGAATACAGAGGAGAAGCGTTAGAGGAACCCTGAGAGTCACCTTCAATGATGGGATGTTTTCGCAGGAATACTAACTGTGTTTTCACAGCAGGTAGTGAGACCCCATCTACCATTGGTGGTAGTAAAAAAGGGGACAGAAGGCAAGCAGTACACCTCAAAATAACAGGGTCTGAGAAGCCAGTTCTTGGGGAATGCAATCATGAGAGGAAGCACTGGCCAACACATTTTGAGACACACGAGGATGTTGAGGAAAGGCATAGGAAAGATTCTGAGGGTAAGCGTAAAGCAAGACAGATAATAGAATAACTATAAAAACAATTGATATGTTTCAAAAGGTAACATACCTTGTACTGAATTTCACATAACAGATTCCATCCATTCAGGCACAAAGCAATAACAATCAGTTCAATGACTCAATGTCCATATCAACAGTCCCGAAGGACTAGCAAATGCACTGATGTACAGTTGTGTTTTAAAGGGCTGTGACATTGCAGTTCAAATGGAATCCCCACTGTTGTATTTCGGAGGCTTTTAAAGGCTTATAATCCTGTTGGGGTTACAAATGGATGTAATTGCCATTAATACAGCAAACAACTATTTTTCAAAATGATGTTTTTTTATATATTGATGTGATGAAAGTAAGACTCACTCACAAGTTTAACGTTTCCCATTATAGAAGTGATTAGCCAAGGTAGGGCCAAGCATACTGATTATTGTAGATGTCATCTTGGAAATTGAATAAATAAAAGTCAAACTACAGGGCATATATGGTAAAGTGGAAAGCATTCAGTACTACTGAATAACTTACCTACATGTACAGGGTCTGACAAAAGAAGATAACAATAAAAGTTGACAGAAAACAAGAATTCCTACCCCAGTAATGGAGAATCAGAAAAGCTGAGTCTCAACGTTCCTACGTTCGAAGGTAACAACTCAGTTCAGAGTTCATTGATCCCACCTGGAGTAGCTGTTCCCAATTTGTAAATCCAGTAAGCCTCTCTCATGTTAATTGGAGGTTGTTGTAATCTCCACCTCTGGGTTGTGGTTTGACAATTTCAATAAAGGGGGTACCACAACTGCGCTCCATTGTGCATTTTTTTGTTAAAGCATCTAGACACTTTTTAGAGTGAGTGCGTATTTTTCTTTATAAGATTCTACTGCATATACAGGGTTGAATTTTTCCAATGTAAAAATATATGCCAGGCCAAAATAAAATGTAAATGACCCCCTTTATATTACAGCTTAAACAATGTGTCAGTGCTATACCTTTGTTACTGCACCTTCCACAATTTAAACACAGAAAATGTACAGGTTTGATCCATGTGTGGTATTTAATGGGCTGTCTGTCGTGATCCAAGTTTGAGGCTTTGTACCCAATCCCGTATATTTTTGTTGCATGTGAAAAATCTAATAGGGGCAAGCTTCTAAAAGATAAGACTATAACACATGAACCTTTATTTAATGTTATTTATACTGTATTTTATATTCTGCATTATATATTCTTGAAGGCTAAAATACATTTAGAATGTAATTAATGTAGAATGTGAAGATGTTTTCTTGGACAGATGGTTTCTTTATGCTTAGGCAATGCCTATGTTGTACATAGCCTAAAACAGATCATTTCTGCTGGGTGGATTTTTTTTTTGCTTTGTCTGCTGCTTTATATCACACCCCACCTTCTTTGGCTATCACTTTGGTCTCAGTCTGACAGTCATTTAAGATAATGCTTACATATTGTGAAAAACTAACTTAAAAAGCACTTTACTTGACTGAGACAATCAATCAATCATTTTAGATTAGTTTGAGCTACTAAAGGATCAATACTGTTTCACAGTCCATATTGCCAGCTATAGTAAGTGGAAGCCTATCCTGTTATCAGTGTTTTGGTATAGTGATCCAATATGGCTTTGCTTCTTTCTTTGCAAACTTGCATCAAACAATTTAAAATAAGTAATGTACTTATCATATATATGCTCATACTACGACTATTCTAGTGAACAGCCCCTAATTACAGGGGGTTGAATGTTCTTCTTTCAGCCATAATCTTTTGGGTAATTTTCAAAACGAGTCAACCATATTAACATTGTTGTCCATTTTAGCTAAAATAATCAACACTCGGTATGTGTAGATGAATTGGATTCTGACATCAAAATACATAAATATTTAGGTCATTAGTATTTACAGTAGCTACACTGTATTGTACTTTGTGTGCTCACAAAGCAGGAATTGGAAATTTACCAGGCAAGAGTGATACATATTAATATTTCTAAGAATTTTCTGTTGGCCTGTAATAGTTGACAACAAGACTATTTTTGGTCTGACTGGTAATTTTTAACTTGTCTGCTTTGCCAAAACAGTAAAAAAAAACAAAAAAAAACATCAGTTTTTGCTCCATAAACTAAAAAAAGACTTTGTTCCTTTTTTGTGGTGGACGACGCATTGTAATTTAAGATTTAAGGAGAAACATAAGTGCCTTTTAGATTTTGTTTGTTCTGCTAGGATAGTCTTCAGCCCTCCAAAACATTTAGCAGGGTTAAGTAGAATTAAAAAGAAAAATGCAAGGATAATAAATATTTGTTGATAGCGTGCAGGCATCTAACACTATGCTCCTGTATTACTGATGTTAATCAGTCTGTTTACCAATATGTAGATCCTTGTGTCATCTGCATGTGTGTCAGTTGTATGTCAAGCTCTTGAAGTGCTAAAGTGAGTTTCTGCACCTTTTTTTGTGATCCAGTGTATAGTGAACCAAAACAATGTCAAAGCTTACAACCAACTATGCCAAATTATAACAAATTGTAGATCTTATTATGTTTATTTTAAGCTGTTTGAAATGTTTTATCAATCTTTTGGTTTGTTAACACTTTGGATCTTAGGTTATTACATGAAAATCAAACCTAATCATATTTTCTCCAGTTGTCTGTCCATTGTACCCGTTTTCTCTGTCTGTCAGTGCCGATCCCTGGAGCATTGGATGAAAGGCAGCAACCAGCCCTGGGCAGTGCAGCAGTCCATTTTAAATAGTGGTACCGGGGCAGTTACGTATTTGTTGTGCAATTTTGGTTTCCCAGTTTATTTTTTTAAAAATCCACATTTGTCTTGTAAAGTATTTTAAGCATGACTCAGTTCTCAGTTCTTTGACCAAGTAGTACACAGGATGTTATAGAATGAACACTTTGGAGTGTCCATATTTTAATGCCTTAAAAATCACCAATCATATTAATTCTTTTCAAAACAGCAATATCAGACCAATCAGATATTATGTTTCTTTGAAGCAATGATTACGAACTGGAACCTACTTCAGTGTGAAATTATGGCACTTAGATATGAGACTGCATCCTTTCTTTAGCCACATGCTTAATCCATCAATATGACTATGTGTTTGTGCTTGTTTAATGAAAAGCTTCAGAGAGAACTTAAATTTCTTAAAAAAGATGTAATTGGTTGCGAGAACAACATACTGATATTCCACACATGTGGATGTATATTACTCAGCATAACACTACCAAAAAACATAAAGACGCTGCTAAGAGTACTAAGTGCGCCATGTAGGCTGGGTCTTAGATCAGATAGACACAATTTATGCATGCTTAAGACTGTTTGTGTTTCATTCAGCAGCATTAATAAAATACAACCAGACCGGCTGTATAGGACTTTCAAATTCAGTTGAGTTATCGTATGTGCAAACGGTTTCAAAGGTATTATAAACATAGCAATATGACCCCAGCAAATGCATAAAGTGTTGTTTAAAGTACACAAGTAATAACGTACCTTAATATATGTGGGGCTTTGAAGGCTGTATTTGTTTGGTTTTATTATTTAGAGTTATTATATGATTAAACATGTTTGTATACACAGTGATATTCCCGTTAACTAAAACTAAAAGCAAAACAAAATACGGTATGTCGTTTCTGAAAAAAAAAAAATTTCTGTTAACCAAAACTAAAATAGAAATCAAAAAATGTCTGAAACCTAGAACTAAATGAAAACATGAAAATAAAAACGAAACCACGAGGGATGTTCAAAAAGTTTCCGCACTTTTATATTTTCATTGGAAACGGTGAAGGCAGGATGAGTAGTAATTGAGCATTAAAAAGTTGGTATGACGCTGGGAAAATTGCATCGCAAATGAAGGTTACTATGTAGAAAAGTGATGTAATTTGTTTTTGAAAATCTTAATACATAGAGTTAAAAAATTGCAGAAACTTTTTGAACGTCCCTCGTATCTTTTGTAATTTTAATTTTTACCACAATAACTTTTTTGTATAATTTATATGCGAGCATGACGTTGTGTGCAGTCATAAGATTGGTTGAAATGAGCATCGATTCATACACATGTACAAATGGCTTTAGCCGCGGGCATCTGAATCTGAGGATTTCATTGGTCATTTCATCGATCAGTCAGTGCTCCCTTCTAGAACGGAGTGTGAATACCAAAGCCTTATCACATTCAATGACTTATTCTGTGGATTCCGTTGGTCATAATTAACTGTCATTCCCCATTGTCAGAAAAGAGCAGGCAACGTTCCCTAAACTTCATTGAAAAGGTGGTTAAATTAAAACACACCACACGTTACTTTGTAAAATATAGCTAAATAGCTTGAAAATTAAAGCCTTGGAGTATTTGTCATGATTGAATAGCCAACCTCGCACTTCAAATTACGTCAGTATTTAGACTGGAGAAAAAAAGTGTTATCTTTGTAAGCCCAAATGGTAGGAAATTTAGCAATTTAACCTTATTCCACTATATTGTAATACTTGTTTATTGACAGGACCGTTGCAGTGACAGATTAAGCAGATGGTTAACATGCAGTCAGTTTTATCAAATAACTGAGCCGACATTACTCGTATACATTTAGTTTTAATCAGGTTATTAGTAATGATTAAAGTGAGGCAATTCCGTCTGGTATGTTTACTTTGGAGCACTGTGGAGGTCAGGCCTATATCTGAATTTAATGACAAATGAATAGCCATCAAATGGTCAGCAGTGATTGACTGTAGAACTGAGAGAGAAATTATTCTGTACATTGCTCCTTAATATTGTGGGTGGTTCTAACATTTAAATTTATGTGCCCACATATAATTGTACAAAATGCCTTATTTGTTCATTTCTTTTTTGTACTGCTTGTTTCTTAATGTAATTCAGAACTTTGACTTTCAGATGTTTATTATTTGAAATTAGTTTGTATCTTATGTTATTAATATCATCTTTGCTTTTATTTCTGTTTTATTCCTTTGACCATTTGGAAGTGCTTTGAGCATTAGAAAGGTGGTAATATAAATAATAATAATTTATTATTATTATTACACAGTGCCACGAGCTTCAGTTTGATTGCTAGCCTAGTTTCTCTATGGAGTTTGCATGTTCTCTCCATGTGAATAAAGACTGAGAATATGTAACTTCAGATATTGTTTAATAGCTAGATGTTAAAAGTGGGGCGGCATGGTGGAGCAGTGGGTAGCGCTGCTGCCTCGCAGTTGGGAGATCTGGGGACCTGGGTTCGCTTCCCGGGTCCTCCCTGCATGGAGTTTGCATGTTCTCCCCGTGTCTGCGTGGGTTTCCTCCGGGTGCTCCGGTTTCCTCCCACAGTCCAAAGACATGCAGGTTAGGTGGATTGGCGATTCTAAATTGGCCCTGGTGTGTGGGTGTGTTTGTGTGTGTCCTGCGGTGGGTTGGCACCCTGCCCAGGATTGTTTCCTGCCTTGTGCCCTGTGTTGGCTGGGATTGGCTCCAGCAGACCCCCGTGACCCTGTGTTCGGATTCAGCGGGTTGGAAAATGGATGGATGGATATTAAAAGTGTGTCATCAAGCTCTCTTTCGTGCCAAAATCAGTTTATTCCTACATGTGTTGTTAAATTACATCCTTCCAGTTTAGGTTCACATGGAGCTGCTCACATTTTGTATGTGGCTTATTAAGTGAATGATCTGAGATGCTGCTATAACAGATGTTCACTATTCAATGTAAATGGCATGCTTGTAGAAATGCAGTATATACATTGAAAATCTTTCCCCTCTGTTTCTGCTGTTAGTGTTACTAACACAGTTCAAGTAGTAACTTCAACAGTATTTCAAAAACAAACAATGTAAGAACTCCGTGAAAAAAATACACTTTCAAAAAGAAATGGGTAGATGGCATACAGTATAGTTTGCAAGAAATATCAACTTCTTCTTCTTTCAGCTGCTCCTGTTAGGGGTTGCCACAGCGGATCATTTTCTTCCATATCTTTCTGTCCTCTGCATCTTGCTCTCTAACATCCATCACCTGCATGTCCTCTCTCACCACATCAATAAACCTTCGCTTAGGCTTTCCTCTTTTCCTCTTCCCTGGCAGCTCTATCCTTATCATCCTTCTCCCAATATACTCAGCATCTCTCCTCTGTACATGTCCAAACCAACACAATCTCGCCTCTCTGACTTTGTCTCCCAACCATCCAACTTGAGCTGACCCTCTAATGTATTCATTTCTAATCCTATCCATCCTCGTCACACCCTGTGCAAATCTTAGCATCTTTAACTCTGCTACCTCCACCTCTGTCTCCTGCTTTCTGGTCAGTGCCACTGTCTCCAACCCATATAACATAGCTGATCTCACTACCGTCCTTTAGACCTTCCCTTTCACTCTTGCTGATACCCATCTGTCACAAATTACTCCTGACACTCTTCTCCACCCATTCCACCCTGCCTGTACTCTCTTTTTCATCTCTCTTCCACATCCCCATTACTCTGTACTGTTGATCCCAAGTATTTAAACTCATCCACCTTCACCAACTCTATTCCTTGCATCCTCACGATTCCACTGACCTCCCTCTCATTTACACACATGTATTCTGTCTTATTCCTACTGACCTTCATTTCTCTCCTCTCTAGATCATATCTCCACCTCTCCAGGGTCTTCTCAACCTGCTCCCTACTATCGGTACAGATTACAATGTCATCAGTAAACATCATAGTCCATGGGGACTCCTGTCTAATCTTGTCTGTCAACCTGACCATCAACATTGCAAATAAGAAAGGGCTCAGAAACGATCCCTTATGTAATCCCACCTCCACCTTGAATGCAACTGTTACTCCTACTGCAGTTTGCAAGAAATATCAACAATGAATATAAAATAAATATAAAATAAGAGTGTTTGTGTGCGGTAGTTTTACTACTTGCAGAGGGAATTACAAAAAATTAAAAAAGAAATGTTTTTGAAATTAAATAACTATTAGCTTAAACTTGTAGAATAAGGGGACACGTGACATCAGAACACAATTGTTATTTGATTCTTGCATTTTTTTGATTATACTGTGTGGCACCCGGACGGGGCTCATGCCTGGCCGGGACGCCCAGAAAGACAGGAGGAGGGCTCATTCCTCCTCCAGACCGCGAGGGGGCGTCCGCCCTGGTTGTATTGGGGGCCACAGGTACAGGGCTTAGAAGCCCAACCCTGTAGGGGCCCGTAGTCACCGCCAGGGGGCGTCCCCCTGCCTGAAGGACCCTGGACCCCAGTACTTCCACCACACCAGGAAGTGCTGGGGGGGAAGAAGAGAGGGAACACCCGGAGTGCTTCCAGGAGGACAGCCGGCATTTCCGCCACACTGGGGTGTGTCCGCGGGATTGCCAGTGTACACCTGGAACACATCCGGGTACGGATAAAAGGGGCTGCCTCCCTTCATTCGAGGCTGGAGTCGGGTGGAAGCAGGACAAGGTTCAAGAAAAGAGAGAAGGAGGCGGTCCGAAGAGGCAGAGGGGTTGGCCTGGACTTTGGGGAAGATTGGGGTTTGTGGCACAATAATTGTAAATAGTATTGTAAATAAACGTGTGTTGGGTGACATGAGTGTGTCTGCCTGTCTGTGTCCGGGCCAGTCTCCACAACTGGAAGCCTTGAACTGTTACATTATCAGAAGACAAGTACTGTCACAGACAGTAAAATTGTATGTATTAAATTAATAGGTACAATGTAAATGATATACAATTTGACAACCCTAAAGAAAAATGTGTTTTACACTTCCAAAGTTGTGTCCATGTGGACATTTTTGGTGTGACAAAAACTAAAAGTTAATTTTTAAAAACTAAAACTAAATAAAACAAAAAAAAATGAAAACTAAAATGAGAAAATTGTAAAAAACTAATAAAAAATAACATCAAAAATAAAAACTAAAGCAAAAAAAAATATTAAAACTAGAAAGAACACTGTCTGTACAGCATTGTAAAACCGTAATACCCCCAGTTTTGCTTCCCAGTAAACCCCTTCTTCCCTAGAGGGACTGTCCTGTATTCTTTCAGGGAGAATCTGGTTGCCCTAATTTCAGAGCACACTCATGCGCTTGCCCACTCGTATAGATGCAGTTTAGAGTTGCTAGTAGTTTGCAGGTTTTAAGTGAGTACCTACTGAAAAAATGCAGACTTGGCGAGAACATGAAAACGTCACACTAGCTGCACTTAGGAGGAGAACTGAATACAGGATTCTAGAGTGGTGTGACAGTAGTGCTAACTGCACAAGTGTTCTTTTAATTAAATGCTCAATGTCTTAAAAACTTAAAAAAAGTGAGAACTACTTGTCTTTAATAACATAAAGTTGTGCCCAGCCCAGGATAGTTCCTGCCTTGTACCTGATGTTGACAGAATAGGTTACAGTTGGTTGGTGTTGAATATTACATTTTTTGGAATTTACAATCTAGGCTTTATCTTTGACACTTGATCAATCTTTAGCACTCACATTACTGCACTTTCCAAGTCCTTTATCTTTCAGTAAAGAATTACCGGAAACTTAATCTGTTTTCTCATGTTGCAGGCTACAAAAATGTTAAATCAGGCCCGCATTTGACTTAGTATTGACTTGTGTAGTACTTTATTTCCAGGCACTTGTAGCCCATACATACTCCGAGTCTGTTATCAGTGATGCTTGCTATATGAGAATAGTCAAATAAATTACATGAATGGTGCTGCTGCTATGCAATTTGTGAGACCATGGATATCATGATCTGTATATGCTTATGGACAACAGTGTGTCATCATCAAAACTTACTAGAATTCAGCAGGGTGAGACACTCCTATTTTCAGAAAAATTACATTCTTAAGATAAAGGAAGAACAATCCCATATTTTAAAATAGGAAAAAGAAAGGAGGAACATATAGCCCTTACTAGAAAAAAATACTAGTGTTTACAAAAAAAAAACAGGAAAAGACAATGATAAGTAAGGAAAATTCCAGAGCTTCGGAAACAGGAAATCTTGTATTTAGAAAGTAAAATATTTCTGTCTTTCTCAATAACAATATATGTTAGCCATTCTTAACCTTAATAATGTTTAATTCTTTGGAGCCATTTAAAATGTTAAGGTTGGACCATTACAGACTTCTGTATAGACAATATACTGTATATACATCCTTTGAACAATTGTGCCTTTAATACAGTATTCCAGGTGCACATTGCTTTTACTATCCACAAGCTGCCTTAAACATCAGTGAAGAGTATGTGTGCTGGCTTTTCAAGAGAAAACACACCTAAGAAAGCAAAAGGCCCAGAAGGCCTTTCTTCTTGAAATTCTGTGCTAATCAACTGGCTTTACATGGATTTTCAAAAAACGTATTAGTGCTCTGTGAAATTCCCTTATGCTTCAAGCAAGACACAATCATATCAGTCCACCAAAAAACCTGCTTAATAGGACTGAATTACTATAGGCCTTTTGCTTTCACATCTGTGGTCATGAAAACCCCTGAAAGACTATTGTTAGCTCACCTGTAGAACATCACAGTTCCTCTGTTGGACCCCCTTCAGTTTGCCTTCCAAGCACACAGGTCAGTGGAGTGCAGACAGTATGGGATTGCATTACGTACTGCAACATCTTGACAACTCAGTGACCTATGCAAGGATTCTGTTTGTGGACTTCATCTCAGCATTTAATACAATCATCCCTGAACTCCTCCACTATAAAGTGACCCACCTTTCTATGTCTGCCTCTACCTGTCAGTGTAATAATACCAATTTCCTGACAAATAAAAAAACATGACGTGAAAATAGTGAAACTCACTTGTAGTTCCCGCACAATCAACACTGGTACCCCCACAGGGATGCATGCTATCTCTACTGCTCTTCACACACTGTTCTAATGACTGCAACTCTAGGGAACCCTCTGTCTAATTTCTCAAATATTTGATTGATTATCCATGCATCCATCCATTTTCCAACCCGCTGAATCTGAACACAGGGTCACAGGGGTCTGCTGGAGCCAATCTCAGCCAACACATGGCGCAAGGCAGGAACTAATCCCGGGGAGGGCGCCATCCCACCACAGTGCAATTGATTATTGACTGAATATTGAGTTAAAGATTGTGATTTACACTTTTTCTGAGTTTGCAATTGATGTTGATTTTCATGTAAAAGGACAAATATTTGAGGCAGACGTTATTCATTTTTGTATGTTAAAAAAGCTTACAAATAAATATGATTGATCAAATGTACAGTACTAGGTAAATGAAAAGAGTGTGGGTAGGTGGTGCTTTTCCATAAATTGCAGAAGGATCATTGCATGTTCCCTAATTTGATGCCAGCCCCTGCATTCAAAATTTAATAATGGATGCAATGCATAAAAATTTAACTTAAGCAAAAAAAAAAACTATTATTTTATTTATTACTAGCCACATTGCCTGTCAAAGACAGTTACTAGAATCAATATAAAAAATTTTGATGTCTCTTGCTCTACGTGTATTTTTGTCGCCTTTCCTCTGTATTTACTGTACGTATATCCAAACTTCTCTTGACTTCCCTTGTCATGCGTGACCTGTAAAGCCTAATTCCTCCTCTCCTCTTTTATGCTTCCAGTATTTGAAGGCTAATGTCTGTATACCTGCTATGCATCTCACACTTGCACTTCCTCTTTCGATATTATCACCAACACCAAAGAGACCAATCAAATTGCTGTGAAGAACAGGATATACATACACAGACATTAGCATTTTATTATATAGTAGAATTATCATCCCTGAACTCCTCCACTCTAAACTCCACTCTAACAGAGAGAGTTCATTTCTCACTTCTGTGCCCTGCATGCATTATCCACTTTTGGAGCCTGTGCTGTGTGCTCTTATTGTTTCAGTTAAAAGTATCTACATACTTTCGTTAATGCAATGTGAAATGATACTCCAATGATACAATCATAACTTCATCTACAATAAGGTGATCGCTTCCTATTGATTATTATCATATTCATTGCAATATTCAAATAAAAAAAGTCTGTTATTTCAGAACGTTTTCAATATGAGGTTGGGATCCACACAGGTGGCAGAGTGGTAGAGCTGCTGTCTCACAGTAAGGTGATTGTGGGTTCACATCCTGTGTCCTCCCTGTGTGGAGAGCGCTCTGAGTAGTGCGAAAAGTGCTATATAAATGTAAATAGTTATTATTATTATATATTAACCTGGTCTAAGACTGCATTTAAGCCAGTGGGGAGCTTTTTAAAAATATCATTGAATAATAACATTCATCCAGTTATTTTCTGTACTTGTTAAAATCCATGATATAATAGTGTGTCTTAATTTTGAAACACAAACTGATAGCTTGATTTAAAAAAACTAGTTGCCGTATAAGTAACAGTTACCAAGTTTTCTCCAATTCCCACTCTATTTTGCAATTCAGTGTCTTTGTTTGGAATCAGCAATACAGATCATCATGAATTTTGGGTGTATCATATAGTCTCTATTGGGGTGTTGTCCCTCTGACCCAAACCTAATGTGCCATAAGCTTACATGTGTAGCCTTTAATATACAGGACAGCATGCAGGCACCAAAAAAGGCAAAATTGGGGTACACACAATCTGAACATCAAACTGCACATTTAAGTTACAAGTAATCTGCACATAATAAGTAGTGCTGGATAACCTGCTGATGTTTGGAGGACTGGGAATTTATACAGTGACCTACATATTTTCCTGCTGGGGTTGTGTATCAGCAGAGCACTTCAGGAGATGAATTGGTTTCGTCTGGGCGACTTAGATCATGCCACTCACCAGAGACTGGACATTCAGAATTCTTGAGGTGTAATTATTCCTATGGATTACCATTTTAATAATGCAATACTTGTTTCTTAGCAAATATTTACTTTATACTCTATGACAGACACACAAACAAACACAGTATAAATCTTTAATAAAGCTGAAAATGTATCAAATGTTCATAAGATGTTTATCAAGAGGTCACAAGGCTGACATGCTTAAGAAGTTTATAAGTTTGCTGTTGATCTACCAAGCCTATTGTTTACTAAGCAGCTATTTCAAATTCTCCTTTATCTTTTATTTTTTCCAATTGAAACCATAAGCTGCTGTACTTAACACAAGCTCGCTGTCCAAACTTTGACAAACTGCATCTGTTTTAATAAAGGACAAAATAAAAAGGTCTGAATTGATTCAATTAGTTTTTCTGGCTATTTGTCTAATTGCACAGACTTTCTTTACCTTAAAGGCTAATATTCCAGTGTTTTCTGGTTGAACAAGCCTTGACTTGCAGCTCTTTGTTTTCGCTACAAAAAAAAAAAGATGTACGCTGGCTCATCTACCGTAATACCTCGCATGAAGGAGTACTGCAACTCATTTACCATTAAACTTAGAAGAGCAAGGGTTGTGAAGATCATTGTTTGGGATTGGCAATTTTACTGATCACTGGTCTTTATTGTCCACTGCCGCCATTGTCGACATTTACATGCGTTCCTTTTAATCTAGCAGGCTTAATATCACACTGACCCTTTGATGCACACTTTTTTCTTCTAATTTCAGCTTGGAAAATTTACAAGCTTTTTTTTAATTCCGGACATATAAGTACCTAAGTCAATTGTTGGCCAGTAGGCCTATGACCCCCATAGCCCTGAATTGAACCAATCAGGAATGTATGCAAGTATGTTTGTATTGAATAAACAGTTTTCTGTCCTGACTTGTTGAGTCCTAGTGACTATCCAGACTCCAACAGCAAATTAAATATGGATTAAAAAAAGTACACTTCCATCTTTATACACCAGAGATATCATCTACACACATTATTGTTGAATGCAGTTATCTCGCCTTAACCAGTCATTAACAGATGCCAAGGCTGCATGCAGCATGGCAAGACTACCGATTAATGTAAGGGCAGTCGCTGATGACCTGGGCCATGGTTTGCTGTTGTCCATAGGAACAGAGGGTTTGTCATGATACCCCCTATCTATGTAGGTTTGCAGCACATCTGCCAACCCCTGCTTGGTAGCGGTTTAGCGTGACCCAATCCAAACTGGGAAGGTCAAAACCTGGTAGACATTTGTAGGGTTGCTGATCAGGAGAGTTTGTAAGAGTGTGTGCCTCCCTTAGCTTTTTCCATGTGTCGGCAACAATAACTTCCCTAGGCAACCACCAAATTGAGTGCCTGGAAAGGAGCCGAAATCTCGGATGGTGGAAAATGTTGCCAATATATTGGTAAACCATCTTGCTTTTCATATTTTGTTAAAAAGCCTGAAGTAGCAGTATCACAGCAAATGTAAGGGTGTACTATATTTTCTAGTACTGGTAGCCACTTGAGAGGAGCTGGACGGAGAGCGCCTGTTATAATGTGCATAGATTTCTTG
This sequence comes from Erpetoichthys calabaricus, assembly GCF_900747795.2. NCBI lineage: Eukaryota > Metazoa > Chordata > Cladistia > Polypteriformes > Polypteridae > Erpetoichthys > Erpetoichthys calabaricus. The sequence continues at coordinate 158,299,687 of NC_041401.2, read as the reverse complement.
AGCTGTGTATCCACCAGTTTATGGTGAGGTGAGTGGTTCCATGCTGGAGAGCAATAGTCAACCACCAAATATGACAGAGTCAAGGAAGAAAACCTCAATACATTTGCTTTGGCCTCCATGATGTACCAGTCACCTTTGGCAGTAGATTATTTCTCATTTCAATTTTAGCAGCAGCCTTAGACAGGTGCTGACATAGGTCATGTCACAGATCAGATAATATTGTCTTGCAAGGGTGTAAAGGTTAAGATGTCAAGAGCTGCAAAAGAAGTTTCAAGATTGAACAAAGTTCAGATGTTCAAATGCAGCCTGGTGACCAATTAACCACATGAATTGTTGTTTAAAAATCAACTGGGTATGTATTGAAAGCAAGTTTTTAATAATAATAGAATCTTTATTTTAGAGAAAAATCTTAATCATGTATACTTTACAAGATTTTTTGAACATTCTTTTATAATTTTTGGAATTTTGATCTTTTATATTTTCTCCTAGATATTTTTGAGCTGTTTGTTTATTTTAGGTAATTTATTAATTAAATTAAACGTTTTGTGTGCAGGCAAGGCATTTGTTCCCAAGCATACAAGTCCCAAAAAAATCCCAAAAATGCCCACTAGGGGGAAAAAAACCCGCTATTAACAAAGAGGGCAATGTAGACTCTTTATAAATAGATTTATTTCCTCAAAAATGCTCTTGAACAAAAGAAACTCTGTGAAGCACAAAAGGTAAAGAAGTTGCCTGAAACAATAAGCAATCCAAAACAAACAAGTCCCAAAATAGAATCTAGAAAGCTAAGTCAAAACTCCAATAATTCACCAAAGCACAGAAAAACCAGAAGTAACTCCCCCACTCTCCTACTCCCAGGCACATTCAAGTGAACTTCAAGGGACTGTAGGTTTTTTTCCACTTTTATAGTGCTGAAGTCATTCCCTTGCAATGATGAGTAGGTGACCCTGCTTCTTGAACTACCCACAAAACACATGGAACATACCACAGATATAGAAAATAAAGAAACTAATTGACAAAAGTAGCAGTAACATAAAAAACTAAAAAATGAACAACAAAAGACATAAAACAAGAATTTGAACACCAGCCAGGGTAGGAACCCATGACTCTATCATAACATTTGGAGTATTTTGGTTTTGAAGTCATAACCTGTAGCACCATCTTTCTTTGCCTGCTTGTTCAGCTCTGTTAACTAAACACACATTGAGTACTTTTCCTGAATTCTTCATAATGATCCTCACCCTTCCTGAATATGTAGAGAGAAATTCTTTAGCTTTTGGCCAGGCTAACTTTTATTTATTTTATGTGCATAGTATATATTTATCATTTATCCTTTTTCACTAAGAGGATACATTATGATCATGGGTTCCTTATAATAATAATAATTAATATTTTTACTCTTTCACTCTGAGAAGTGGCTCCTGTGTGGCTTATGGGATCATCATAGTATCAAGTCAGAGACCACATAATCTGTCAATATTTTTTTACTTTACAGAGACAGCATGTGGTGTCGTGGGTCCACAGCTCCAGTCAAAGGGCCACTTTTAAAATAAATAATCACCACACTCGCGGCTTAGCGAGGGGACATGGTGGTTGTGTGGCTGAAGCGGTTCCCGGGATGATTCGTGATGTGGGCATTTCTCACCTAAGTGCACAGGTGAGAAACCGTCCGCATCCGTGATTGTTCCTGGGCCTGCTGATTTGCTACAGCTGCCACGTCCTCTTGATAAATAGAAGCGTGAGGCAGCTAGGGGTGAAAAATGAAAGAAAGAAACAGAGGTTATAGGAGAGCAGGAAGCAGCGACGAGAGAGAGCGCCGGTGTGGGTGAGCGAGAGAGCGCGAGAGTGTGCTCGCAGGCAGGCAGCTGGAAGGTGAGCCCAGAGAAGGGTTTTTGGCCAACACTCGGTGGGGCAGAAGGAAGCAGTCGCTCCAGCTGAGTGAGCAAGGAGCTGGAGTGACCAGATGACGGACGGCTGGCCGCGTAAGGCTGTGAAGGCAGCGGGAGTCGGGAATAAAGGAGGCCTGAAATATTTTTAATTGCACTGCATTGTTTTTTGCATTATGTATCCATCTGCCATAAAAAACATAAACTTACTGTGGGATATAACATAATAGTTGATGTTGGCAAGGCTCTTTATAGTGAATTTAAAATGTTGCAAAAATAGAAAATCATAATTATGACATTGTTTTGGAGAGAAATTCCTGAAACACCAAATTTTGTTTGTTATTTCATTGGAAGTGGAACTCTTCTCTTAACCCCTTATACCCCAAATTGTTTTTGGCATTGTTGTACTTAAATTACTTTCCATAAAGTGAATGACTATTATTCTGTTTATGAAATGATGGAGCTGCAAATGGCTGAAGAGTAGCGAGTATAACGCTTTAAAGTTTTAGAAGGAAGTCTTTACGTTAATTAGAACTTTTGTCTCACACCAATATCCCCTAAATAAAACAAAAAGTAGGTGTTTTAGGAATTTCTGTCCAAAAAAACTGGATTTTATGTGGATAACCAAAACATTTTATGATGCACAACCCTGGAATCAATTCTATTTTTGCCCCAGTTTGTCAGCTGTCATTGTTCCACGTTTACATGTCATATCAAATAGCATTGGAAAGTTATACTGTTTGGCACAAGGTCCCTTTTTGGAAATATTTAGTCTATTGCATCTAAACAGTCTCTTTAAACAAGTATTTCAATAGTAGTTATATTTTTATTTATATTTACACACACACACACCCACACACACACACACGCTATACTGTATATCACTCAGAAACAACAAGCTAACAGTTTCTATCTATGTACATATAATTATGTATTCATCCAAACCTTTTACTTTTAAAATAATTTTTTGTGCTAGTCCTTGTAGTAATTTCTGTTTACCACTAGATACAGCAAATCCTTACATTTTGTATAATCACTGGGATCTTTGTGCTGTGAGTCACACATCTTAGTATGTTTTTGTTTATTTATTGTTGCTGATTTTTCCTTGCATTTCACATCTGGAAAAAACTAATACATACATATATTTGCATATTTGCTTCTTCCAGGACATGGGAATAACTGAGTGGAGGCAGTGCCTTTCCTGGTAACCCTAGGCGCAGGGCAGGAAACAGCCATGGACAGGGCCCCAGACTAGTCACACACACCACACATATAGTCCTTAATCATTTACACAGAAGCCAACATGGAGTGAAATAGTGACATTCGAACGAAGGGGCAGTTCCCACATGAAATTGAGAGTGGTGGTGGATCAGCACAATACAAGTACTGTATATTTGATCAAAAACTGGTCCCCAATGAAAGTTTGCATGATTTGAATTACAGACATTCAGATGAATGGGGAAAGAGCGTGGTGTACTTTGATACAAGTACATTTGATCGAAGAGTGGTCCCTCATGAAATTTCACATGCTGTGATTCAGTGACATTTGATTGAGGGCAGGGTGATGAGGGGGGTTTGCACATGAAACTGTGAGTGAATACGTTGTCAGTAGTTGAAACTGGAAGAGAACTGCTCACAAAAACATAATGAGAACGTGCAGCAGACAGCCTCCGGGTATGGTAATTGAATCCATGGCACTTAAACTGTAAAACTGCACGCTGTGATGCTTCTAAGTTATACCATGAGCAATACTTACAAATCAAACATAGCATCAAGTCCTTTAGCAAATGCATGATTCTGAATAAGAGTCAAAACTTTGAACAAAATCTGACTCAAGGTCTTCATATTCCATATCATTAGCATTCTGTAATGTTTGTAGGACTTCCTCAACTGTATGTTTTCTTTTTGGTTTTGAAGAAGACATTTCCCTAATACAAACATAATGTCTTATTACATGTCAACCAATCAGTCCCCATGCACTCTTACAGAAGATTTGTGTATAAAGATAAGCTGTTGCACATGCAATTTTTTTTCCTGTTTTTTACTCACAGCTGTGATATGTAATATGAATGACCAATCACAGACAACTGTAATAAACTGGAATGCTCTTAACCTTCGCTGTCCAACTGTAATGAGCCTTTCACTGTATGTGCCTTGACATATGTAGGATCTTTGATTAAAGCAGATTCAGTCCGCTGTGATGCTCTGCTCGCCTTGGCGTACACTTTTTAAACTTTTATGATATATTTGGTAGAAGACACCCTTGGGTATGTAAAAATAGCATTTTTGCTTTTGATTGACTTTTGGGCTTATTACAAGAAATACAAACAACTTTGAAATACGACAGCATCCCATTGATGGGACCCTTTGTTCATAAGTGCACACATGTACGTTTAGACGCATTAACTGGCTTTTTGCTCATTCAGTTTTAATTCTACTTTTCTAGATTCTCTTTGCAAATTGCATACCTTTCCTTTCATTCTATTAAGTGAGGGAGAGCATGTGACTATGCCCTGTGATAAATAGATTTTCAGTAAAGATTTTGATCCTGACATTTTCTGGTGCTGTCAAGATGCGCTCCACCTTCCCATGACCATGCAGACAAAAATAAAAACTGTCAACACATCAGTGCATAGCCCATGACTTAAACTAAAATTGGCTTCATGAGCAAAATTGTTTAAAATGAAAAACAAAAACAAAAAAAATTGTCCAAACGTCAACATTTTGAACAGACACAGTTCAAGACAGTTTATAGCGATATTTTAAAGGCAATGCCCAGAGTTCTACAATAAAACACATACCTAAAGTTAGCAATTTAAACTTTAATATTTTATGACAAACCTTTGACATCATTTTCATCCCAGAAATTCAGCTTTTTAAAACTGTTACATTTGCAAATGGTTTTTAAAATGGAGTACTACAGCTCCTTACAGAGCAGAATGTCTTTCTCTGTCAACACCTGCACTCAGTGCACAACATACTGTAACTCACTTTTTCACCTGTGGGATATTAGTGATCTTGATGTCCAGGTTGAAACACCACAAAAGGTGTACTCTCTGTTTAGCTTTTGCAATGAATGGCACCAAAGAATTCAAGATGCCAAAATAGCCGACTTACTAATACATAAATGCAATGGAACAATTAAAAAGAGAGGGCACAAAAGCAGCTAATAAACAGAGGACCCAACAATAAAACCTTCAGCTTCTGTGAACCTGTGTCGGTAGACGTCCATCCCTGCCTACCTACCCTCCTCTTTACCAAAAAATACAATTTGTGCTTCCTTTCCACACCTCCTGCTTCTTTTGCTCTTTCTCCCCTGATAAAACTGATCAGGGAGTGTTTTTTCAGTTAAATATTGAATTACAGATCTGAGGACACTGTCAGAAGCTTAATGGGAATACACTAAAGATGGATGCCAGGGAGCATTTCTTCACACAGAATGTTATGGGAATCTAGAACAAATTACTGAGTCCTATAATTGAAGTAGAAACTTCGACAACAGTATGCAAAATGAGCTATTAGCCTGATGGTGTGAATGGCCACATCTTGACTGTAAAACCTACAATCAAATGCTCTTTCTATTTACTCTGGACTCATTTCCTCCCACCATTTAAGCCCTTACATTCTGAGTGTGGAGTCAAGGGGCCAGTAGTTAAATAGGTGGTTTAAACGTCTTTCAGTTTTATGGTTGTGGCAGTCCCCTTATTTAACAACAGAGACACATGGCTAGAAATTCTTCTCGCTCCCCCTAATGAATCTACACTGCTGGTAACCACAACTCAGTATATTCAGAACGCTGCAGCTATAGATTTCAACTATATGAAATGTTCTGCTCACATCACCCCAAGTTCTCTTCCACATACATTGGTTACCGGTTCAGTCATGTGTTAAATGCAAAATCTTGCTTTTCACTTTCAAACTCTTGCATAACCTTGCTTCTCTTTACCTTTGTGAACACATGATCTCTTATTCCCCATCGCACTCTCTCAGGTCTTCTAGCCAAAATCTAATAATGTTGTCCCATGTACCAGACTTTTCGCCTTGGGAGACAGGTTATTCAGTGCCATGGCCCCTAAACTCTGGAATTATCTTCCCTAATCTCTCCATGACTGTTCTTTCCTCTCTACCTTCAAATCTGGTTTAAAGACCTTTCTCTTCTATGAACATTTCTCTTTTTCTTCTATTATTTTGCTTTTTATAAAGTCACCATGGGATTGTTTAAGGTGCTGTATAAATGTAACTTCTTATTATCAATCCCTTGGCAGGTCTCCTGGTATCTGTTCTTTAAAGTAGGCCCTATTCTCCTGCCTGTATCATGCACTTCCTTCACTTGGCCAGCAAGTCTTTTATCAATATTGTAGCCTTCCACGGTATCTCTGTAATGCTCTGTTTAGAAAGAGAGCCAAGTTCTCTCAGCCTCTGTAATGGAATGCCACCTAGTGTGTAGGTGAATACTGAATAAAGTCTTGCAGGCTACATGTCGCTTTCTAGCTTCCAGTTGCCTCGATTTAGAGCTTCCAGCAGTATCTGTTGTTGTGCACTGGCATGATGATGTGTGTCCCTGTTTCTTTAGATACTTGCTGGGTCCTTCCTTTCCCCTGTGGTGCCCTTTTCTCCATGCTGACACCTTGTTGACTTGTTGAGCCACCTCTCACAATATTTAGGTTTAGGTTTAGGTTTAGGTTTCTTTATTTAGCCTTTGCCTTCTCAGTTGGATCTAATAACAGGTAACAGACAGAATGAAATAAAACAGACAAATAGAAATAAGAAAGGTTAAGGTAAAGCAGTTAGATAAAACATATTTATACCAAAAAAAAAAAAAAAAAAGGTAACAGGATATATATCAAAACCTTAAACATTATCTCCGATATTTCTTATTGAAAAGTCGTATGGCACTAGGAAGAAAGGAGTTTCTGGAGCGATTTGTGTGGGTTTTCAAAGCAACTATCCTTCCTGATTTACTGAAGTTTAGTTCTACGTGTAATGGATGTCTGTCATCAGTTGAGATGATTTCCAGTTTCTTTAGCATTGCCCTCTGACACACACTAGTCAAATCATCTACATCGTAATCTGCTGGAGCTTTTTTGAGTTTTGGTTTGTCAGACTGTTAAACCAGGCAATGAAACTGAAAGTGATCACGGACTGGATCATACTACGATAGAAGGACAACATGAGGTCCTTGTCTACTTTAAATAGTTTGAGTTTATGGAGGAGAAATAAGCTCTGGTTGCATTTAGAAAATTTGAGAAAAAAAACAAATTTTTTTGTATTTGTATTCCAGTTAAGATTGTTATCTAGGTAAGTTCCTAAGTATTTGTATTCATTCACTATTTCTACCTCCTCTCCCAGAACTACAATAGGTGAACATACAGATTTCTGTCTCTTAAAATCAAATATCATTTCTTTGGTCTTTTTTACATTCAGAGTGAGAGAGTTTTTATTGCACCAGTTTACCATACAGTCCACTTGATTTAGATAGTGGCTTTCATCCTCCCCAGATATGCATCCTATGATCATGGTGTCATCCGCATACTTAATATGACCACTATCTAAACAAAAGGTTTTCAAGCTGTATACACATTTATTTTTTGTGGTGTATATGTGTTTTTTACTTGTTTTATAAGTATTACATATATAGTAGTGTAGCTGCATTGCTTTCAGTTATGGTTTTATTTTCTTTTGGGTTCCTTGAGAGTTCTGATGAAAGATACCATATAACTGCAGTCAAGAAATTTGGCACTAGAGGAGTTAACCTGCAGCTACTGGAAGGCTAAGACCATGCCTAAACTCCAAATCTCAGCAAAGCTAAGCAGGATGTTGCTTGAACCTCTCATGTAGGTCAGTTCTGGAATGAATATATAGCCAATTTGTTGTATAACCGAAATCAATTTACGTCAGCATAGGCCTTTCAATCTTCTGGCTTTAGAGGGATGGATTGTGGATGAGCTGTTAATGATGTACCAAATAGGTGTATACAAGTGAAAACAGTTCCAGCATGTCACAAGAATTAAGAGCACTCCTTGGAAGGACAGTTCAGATTGCATGATCATTGAGCACCTTTACATTAGTAGCCAATACAGTAGAAACATGTCTTTTACTTTTGTATTTTTTACATTTTTTAAGACAGAAAACAAATCTAATCTTTACAAACTCACATACATTGTAACAGACTACAGGTCTCTGATAGTAATGAGTTTGGCAGACAGCCGAGTTTTGTTTCACGGTGCTGTTTGTCAGAAGGTTTAATCTCCTTATTGTGTCAGCCAGTAAAGCCTAGTACTGCTAAGAGCAGGCAGATTTTTTTTCAGAATTCTTCTATTAACAGAAACCTGTCATCTTGACAGATAAAGGTCCTTAGGTTTGAACTTGCATTTCACGGTGGTACACTTACAGTTTATTCTCCAGCACCTGTGACTGTTGTGCCAGTTCTCCTTAAGTGTTAGCTATGAGACAGTTTTGAAAAACAGATCCAAAAAACAGACCAAACAGATGTGCTTCTACCTTGTCCTTTTTTTAAAGTATAAGATTAGATAATGTAACATATTATTAGGCTATGATGTACAATAATATAGTATGGTGCCTGTGTTGCATGTTTTGAAAAAATAATTAAATAACTTGATGCTTTTCTTACTGTTCTTTTGGATTTACAGGACGTGCTACAAGCTTCATCCCACTCCCTAGCCTGGTGTTATCCATTGGAGCTCCCTAAACTACTTTTTTGAAAGCTTTCCCAAGGTAAACTTAGCAATTGTTTGCCCTAATGAATGTTCCTGGCTGTAACTCATTTGATAAGCTTCACCTTTGCCAGTTTTCCTGAAACAGTTTTTTCTTTTTGCCATCTGTCACCTTAGTGTGCATGCACATCATAATCACTCCTGCCTGCCCTGAGAAGTAATTTCCTCTAGTTCATTTTAATCTGCAGATCATTCCGTCATACTTCTCCATCACTGCTTGATTTCTTCTCTCCACCTACAAACATATTCTAAAGTTTACTCTGCCTTTGTTTTTCCATCCAGATCCCCGCTTCATGATGGCGGCTTCAGCCCGCGAACACCTTCTGTTTGTGCGCCGCCGCAACCCTCAGATGCGCTACACTTTGAGCCCAGAAAACCTACAGAGCCTCGCAGCTCAGAGTGCCAGCCCCACTGAAACCATGGGCTTCCAACGTGCCAACAGTGACACAGACTTAGTTACTTCCGACAGTCGCTCCTCCCTTACTGCTAGCACCTATGAGTTCACTCTTGGACGCTCCCAGAACCTGATCATCTCCTGGGACATCAAGGAGGAAGTGGATGCCACAGACTGGATTGGTCTTTACCACATTGGTGAGTATTTACCCATTCTTTTTGGTAAAGTTATGTAGAAGTTGACTGCTAACTAATCTTATTGCTTAGTCTGCAGTTTCAGTTGTTGCACAAAGGTCATATAATTTGCATAAGGCTTCTAGTATGGATTTAGTGTTTACAAGAAACAACTGAAAATAACTATAAAATTGTAAGTAACTTTCATCACTGATACCTCACTTAAAAACCATCAACAGTTTTTCATTCCTAAATTTTATGTTGAGTAGACTAAAACAATCCGGTAGGTGTGGAATACATTCAGTAAACCCTGAAAATAAAGCACATGCACAATTTTCTTATTTTTCTCTTTTTTTCTTCTGAGATATCTTGATTTTTCCAAGTTTTTTTGTGCAATATATTTCAATGTACTGTATTATTTTCTCATTTTTTGACTGAATTAAAGTTGAAATCAGATTCTTTTGGGCAAAAATGTGTCTGCCTTAATGTATCACATAATAAAAAAACCCTGAATCACTTCATTACACCTACATCTCTCTTTAATTATGGAAATTGATTTCCTGAAGTATTTCAATGGTCTGCACAATAACACACTCAATTATGGTACATAGCATACTTACTTATTTTAATTCTGAGTGATGCCTTAATAGCTTTACATTTTAGTTGGTCAAAGAAGAGTGAACCCACATTGTGAAGATTAAAATTGATTAATTTAGAAGTGGTGCCCAGTGCTTCGTTTTTCTACAACCTCTCCTACACAGATATATTGCCATATCAAACTGTCATAGAAAATGTCATAAGAGTGTGAAGGACAGACCAGTAGAAACGGGTCATTGCTTTTATCATTGTGAACTTGCTTAACTGTCTCAGAAAAATTCTTCTGGTGAATGTTCTTTTTTTACATTTTATTTAAAAAGACAAAACACAATCCAATTAATAAAAACAAGTATAAGAATATTAAAACACATTCATGTAACCCTGCATTGAACCCTCACCCACCTTGGAGAGCTCTCTGTCAAGTGAGCCTATTCTAAAGTTGTGTTCTTCATATACAGCAAAGCATACTTACTTTGGAATTATATGTATACTTCTTGCCACATTTTGAAAAATTTATGCAGTAATTTTTTTTTTCAGGTTGAGACTATATAGAAAATCACGTTTTCACTAAGCTTCACTAAGTTATAGAATAGAATAGTTATAGACATGTTAGGACCAGACTTGGTGAAAGTAGTGTGATGAAAGGTATCATGACAGATTTTTTTATAGCCCAATGTTATCTCTTCTGGTTTTACTCTAAATACAGCAATTTCTGTATAAGGAGTGATTTTAGATCTCAGGCATTCTAAGAGATACACTAAAAGGTTTAAAATTTAGACCATTCACAGCACATATGAACTAACAATGTGAGCACTTGATAAAATCAGGCAGACATTGGATCTATCCCAAGGTACTGTTTAACCAATTTTAGATGAGATACATATGAAGGATGAACTAAAATGTATCTTATGAGTGAGTAAATTCCATTCATTTTCTAAAATTTGAATATACTCTGGAGATGCAGTCTGCATTTTCATCCAGACTATCAATTACCACTTTATAAACATATTTAAATAAGAGATGTGAAAAGGATGATTGGTTGCTTTTGAGTAAAGTTCTGAATTGTAAGTGAAAAAGTGTTTTGCTGTTAGATTTGAAGCTTAATATTTTAAATTCATTATCTATATAGAGAAGTCTAAACATCATGATGCCATGACTAACTTCAATAAATTAAATATGGTATAGGTTAAGCAAGATTGGAATAAGAGGTTATTAGGTACAGTATGGAACATCAGACAATGCCCTCTCTTTTTTAAAAATTTGTATTACATTGGCTATGCATCTTTAATAACTGGCAAACCACTTGATTCCTGGTAAACCGATGGTAATTAATTAGCTGTATCACAGAGCAACACATACACAGAGGATTTTCAATAATATTTAATTTTCCATGACCAGCCTACCAGGTGTTGGTTTGTAGATGTCTGATACTTTCCAGTGTTTTAGTTTTTGAATATTTGCCTGTTAGGATATAACGGGTTGGATAATGGATGGATGGATGGAATATTTGCCTTGTGGCAGATGACTTGCCCCACCTGGATGCCTGGAGAAGGGAAGGACCGGGAGGGGGGCAAGGGGCAGGGCCGTTCTTAGGACGTTGGGGGCTCTGGGCATAATTAGACTGTGGGGGCCCAAATGCGTTTAGTATTAGGTACAGTTCAGCCAGATTTGACCTGTTTCCACTGGGCACCACGTGGAGGTATGTAGCTAAGCCCAGCATGTGCAAAGTGTGCAGTGCAGTGGTGCATATTTTTATAAATTTTAGAGCATTTTATTTATTTTTTTGACACAATTAAAAAGTGTGTTTTTTATACCGTTTTCCATTTTTTTCTACCAAATTAAAACTTGGGCTAAAGAACATTCCAGAAAAAAGCTCAAGAAACGAAATCAACTTTTCGAGCTTTAACACTTGCGAAATCTTTACTTACTGCTGGTCGGTTTTGAAAGGAATCAGTAGGAGAATGCACCTTTTCGGCCACGACAAATTTCAGCAAAGCTCCTTTTTGTGTCTCAATAAAGGCTACATTGTCTGCCTTTTTCTTTCGTTTAGCAGCACCGGATGGATAACTGCGTTTCATATTAATATGGTACGTGCGAAACTGCTAACGTGAATAAGACGCAGTTACGAGCGGAGTACGATAAGGTCAATGCCAAGGCGAAAAAGGGAAGAAAGCGTTATACGCAACAGAAAAAACACGGGAAGAAGTCCGCGCCCATGCTCACGATGCAACCGTGGTCTGGAACGGAATGGTCTCCTCCGACGAGAGCACTCTATTTATTGACTTTTGTGGGGGCATGTCGTAACAGGGCTCCGCCTGCGCCTGTGCAGGGCCCTGGCCATAGTGAACGCCCCAAGCCCCAGTTCCCTGTTGCAGCGTCCCTGCCCCTGGAAAGGGCAGTAAGCTTATCATTAAACTTCGTAGTACGGATACGTAGCTTGCGTCAATCTTAAAAAAACCCTCAAATGATGGGGACCCTTTTGTCTCGGGGCCCCGGGTGACTGCCCTGCTGCACCCATGCCCAAGAACAGCCCTGCAAGAGGGCAGCCCCCCTGGATTACATCAGGGCCATGGATTAGGAGCTTGGAAGCTCAACCCTGTTAGGGTCCGTGGCCATCGCAAGGGGGCGCCTGGACGATCCCGGAGCCCTGGATGGCAGCACTTCTGCCACACCAGGAGATGCTGCCGGAAGAGGATCCAAATACACCTGGAGTGCTTCCGGGTGCCCATGCAGCTCTTCTGCCACACCAGGAAGTGCTGCAGGAAGTTCATCAGGGCGCACCTGGAGCACATCCGGGTGCAAGATTAAAGGGGCTGCCGCACTCCATTTGGGGAGCCAGAGTTGGGAGGCAGAGGATGGAGCTTGCAAGTGGAGGAGTGAAGGCAGCAGAAGAAAAGAGAGAGAAAAGAAAGAGATAAGGACTGAGTTTATTGGGGTTTATGCACTGTGTGTGTTGTGCAGGAAGAAGGAACAGCCTGAATATTTATTTGACTGATGTGCAGTCACCCTTTAACTTGAATTTTCCCCCCTGGCCTTGAGTTTTGTGAAAGGAGACTAAATGAAGTAAACATTTCTGAAGAATAGCTCACCTTTCCTTAATCGTGAGATACCAAGTTGAGCGTTTCAGTGCCTTCATCAAGAACATTTGGGAATAACCTGGCCAAACCACAGAAGGGGAAATTTGTTTTATGATGGTCCTTAAACTGATAGACTGTGAGAAGTCTTGTTTGGTGACAGAACAAATGAAGGTGAAATAGTAAGTAAAAGAAGTGAAATAGAGTATAACGATTGCGACTTGGAATATTGGGAGTATGATGGGAAAATTGAGGAAAGTGATAGAAATGGCGAAAGGTAGGAGGGCAAATGTGTGCTGCATACAGGAGATAGAAAGGTAAAGGTGCAATAATGCTTAGTGCTGATGGTAGAACTTAGAAGTTTTTATGGCAATTGAAATGTGATGACAATGAGAAGTGATGGCAATGCTGGGGTTGGTGTACTTGCTTTTGAAAAATGGAAAGCCAAATTGGTGGAGGTGAAAAAGGTGAATTAATGTTCTTAAGATAATTGTTGGAAAACAACTGATGAATATATTCTCAACAGGAGTGATGAAAGTAAAGATGAGTTTGGGGACAAGTTGTTGGAGGTGATGTCTGGGTTGCCTGAGGCATAGGTGATTGTAATGGGTGGTGACATAAGTTGTCATTTTAGAGCTAGTCAAGGGGGGGCTTTAGCTTTGGTAACAGCCATGTTAAGGATACAAGGATTCTGGAGTTTGTTTGTGCTATTGAAGTGGTTGTGTGTAACACTGTGTTTAAGAAAGAGGAAATCAAGTTTTTGACATATAAATCTAATGGTGTAAAGAACAGGATTTACTATTATGATGATGAAGTGAGTCGATCAGGGTATGGTGAATAATGTGATGGTGATCCCTAGAGAAGGTTGTGTATTACATCTCTTGGCTGTAGGCGATTGTTTGAATGCTTTATCATGCTCTGCAAACCATTCCTGAACAATGTTTGCATTGTCTTCAGAGAATAAAGTTGCCATGAAGGGGTGTATGTGGTCTGCAACATTTCTTAGGTAAATGTCAAAGGCACAGCCACATAAACGCCAGGACCTAAAGCTTCCCAGCAGAACATTACCCAGAGTATATAACTGCCTCCGTTGTGTTACCTTCTGCACATAGTGAATCCTGCTACTATCTCTTCATAGGTTGACAATGCATAAGGTCTCGACCTTCCATGTGATCTAAAAGAAAATGAGATTCATCAGACCAGGCCACTTTGCTCCATGGTGCAGTTCTGAGACTCACATGCCCATTGTAGGCACTTTTGGCAGTGGACAGGGGTCAGCATGGGCATTCTGATAGGTCTGTGGCTACATAGCCCCATACACAGCAATCTGTGATGCACTGTGTGTTCTGACATCTTTCTCTCATGGAGAGCATTAAGTTTTTCAGCAATTTGAACTATAGCAGCTCTTCTCTGGGATTGTCCCAGACTGGCCAGTCTTCACTCCCCACGTGCATCAATGAGCCTTGGGCATGCATGACTTTGTTTTTGAAAAAGAAGGTTGCAAAAACTCCAAAAAGTAAAGATAGGCAAAGAATAGTGAACTCAACTAGAATAGTACTGGAAAAATCTCTTCAAGGTCTTGGCCCTGTAAGGAGTGGCTTGGTGTGTGCAAATTTTTTTTTAAAGTTTTAAAAGTAAGGAAATTTTAAATGCCAATATTAGCATTTTGTGTATATAGCACAAAATACAATGCACATATAATTACTTGCTATACTGCATATTTAATATAAAATAATAAAAAAATTAACTGATATAACAAAGTTTAAAAATGTATTTATATTTAAAATTTTACTGAATAATCAAACACTTTTTCTTCTAACCGTTTATGTTCTCCATAAGTTATAAGCTTTATCAAGATTAACATTCTGTCCAAATTTAAAAAGAGTTTAATTTTCATCATGTTTTCTAAATGCTTGGTATCTGAACAATTTCTAGATTTTATTTTAATATTGTTCATTTTTCAAAGTCAGCACTTGGAATGTTCCACAAATGTCCAAATGTGAAATGTGAAGTGATCCTCTTATTTTTGGAAATAGTTATTTTTACAGTTACAGTTCAGTATTTTGAACTCTGGGTACTGGCTGGAAAGATGCTTTTGAAAGGAGTTATAGTATTTTTTTTTCAACAGAGCACAATATTTGATGACAAGCCTATTCACCTGCTCAAGTCCAAACAAAAACATTTCCACATTTGCAAGTGAAGAGAAACATTCCTTATCAAATGCACACCAGTATTTTGGTTCATCTGGAAATTGATTTTTCATATCATCACATATCCACTCGATAAATTATCCACTTGATTATTGACTTTGTTTTAACTAGAAACTACAATGAATAGAGCAGATTACATATTTATTCCTGGAAATGTGGCTTGTCTCCCAGACACTGTAACCTAGCTTTCTTGATTTTTGCTTTGGCAAACTGAAAAGCTTCAACAGTCAAAAGTTCACTTCTTTGCAGAATTTTGCATACGTTTTCCAGTTCAGCTACAACGTCATTAAGTATTGAGATAGCAACATGGTGTTATGCATTTTTAATATATTCAAGCAGTGTTTGCCTTCATAACAGATGACCTGCATAATATTGTGTAAATAGTCCTTAGCAAAGTCTGAATATCACTCAACTTTCCAAGCATCACCTATACCAAGGTCATCACAATGGACTACCAGCTAGGTTTGGAAGTAAAAGGCTTCAAGGTAAATGTATGCAAAATCAAGATGATGTTTGGATGCGATGGTGTAGGAGGTTTGGAAAAGGAGGGGTGCATAGGGGTGATGTGTGTGGTAAATGAGTTGTAAGAAACTATTCAATGCTGGGGGTGCATAAAAGATGCAGTTGTATTCAACCTTTGTTTGTAAGTACTGTGTGAGAAGGTGCAGAATGTTGATACAGTAACTGTAAATTTAAATGTAGGTAATGGTGTTTTGTCGAGAACAGAAACGTTCTGCTACTTCTGACATTAGAACAGCAGAACAGTAAAATTTTGATGATATCATGGCATTCAGCACAACAAAGCTTGCCAATTCTATCTTCCTAATATCTGCAAAATTACATCAGGTCGAGCTTTGAAGGTTCCTAAAATCTTACTGTGTTCCACACTACTTGGAAATTTATTCTGTATGGCTATTATTCTCTGTTTGAAGAAGAACTTTCAAAAATGTGTGCAGACTTTACCCTTAACAAGTTTCTGACTGTATCCTGATGTTCTTATATAATTAATTTTAAAGTAACAGCTAAGATCCTCTGTGCTAGCTGCTTTCACAATTCTAAAAACTTAAGTCATGTTACCTCTTAATCTCAGTTTTCTTAAACTGAAAATGTTCAACTCTTTTAATCTTTCTTCATTGGTCATACCTCTCAGTCCTAAAATCAGCCTACTTATTCTTCTCTGGACTTATTTTAGTGCTGTTATGTCTTTTTTGGCCCAGAGGTCAAACCTGTATTCAGTATTCCAGGTGAGGCCTCATCAATGGGTTATAAAGCTTAAGTATAACATCCTTTGACTTTGTACTCTACACATTGTGCTATATAACCTAACATCATGTTAGCCTTCTTAATGGTTTCTATACGCTGTCTGGAGGTTAATTTAACTTAACCAGCTTGTTGTTTATATTCCTGTTCAGATCATTTATATATGAAAAATAGCATTGTCCCCATCACTTTTAATATCACCTAATTCTGATAAGGTTCCTCACTCCAAAACCCTTTGCCTCTTACATTTTATTTGATTGTTTCACCCATCTAAATATGACCTCAATTCTCACTTCTTTTAGTTTGATGTCCAATCTGTTATGTGGGACCTTATTAGATGTCTTCTGAAAGTGGCATACTGAGTGCAGATAAAAATAGGCACAGAAATAATAGCAAGTACAAGAAGTGAATTGAAGAAACTCTGGGAGATGTCTTCCATTCTGACTTCTAGAGCAGTATCTCTGGCATTGACTGGTAAAGTTTATGAAAGCTGTGTAAGACATAGTATGTTCTGTGGGAGTGAAATTACATGATCAGGTTGATGTGTGGAGTTTCACGTAGTAAGAGGAATATAAAAGCTGCGTTAATAGAAAGACTTGGTGTGAATGAATATGTTTAGTGTTGAGGTGAGGAGAAAGAAACTAAATTGGATTAGGCATGGAAAACCAGAGGATGATGTGGATAAAAAGAGATGCACGAGAATGGAAGTGGAGGGGATGAATCTAAGATGGAAGTGAAAGAAGACATGGTTTGAGATGTTATAAGACGATGTGAGAAGAATGGTTCTCACCCCAATGGATGCCCAGGATTACTGAGAGTTGAGGAAAAAGATTTGGGGATAACCAACTAACCTGATTAAATCTGAAAAATGATTGTTAAACTACCAATTATGAGGATGAGTTAAAGCTGACATTTTACCTCTATAACCAAAAATATGTGAGTCTACACTTAATAAGAAAAACTATTGAATCAGTTCATTCCGTTTAAACATACAGTACCTTTAATTGTGGAAATCAGAGCTTGTGCTTGACATACAGACTTTGGTATAGCATTAAATTTATTTATGAGTGAACTTATGTGCGATTAGCCCTTATGTTTGTAGTAGTGCATTCAGCTAATAAGATTAGATTGTTTTTATAATTAAATTAATGTTTGAATATATACACATATGCATTTAAAATTCTTCTGGCTATTTGAGACAGTGATATTTTGCCAGGCGGCACGGTGGCACAATGGGTAGCGCTGCTGCCTTGCAGTTGGGAGATCTGGGGACCTGGGTTCACTTCCCGGGTGCTCCCTGCGTGGAGTTTGTATGTTCTCCCCGTGTCTGTGTGGGTTTCCTCCGGGCGCTCCGGTTTCCTCCCACAGTCCAAAGACATGCCGGTTAGGTGGATTGGCGATTCTAAATTGGCCCTAGTGTGTGCTTGGTGTGTGGATGTGTTTGTGTGTGTCCTGCGGTGGATTGGCACCCTGCCCGGGATTGGTTCCTGCCTTGTGCTCTGTGTTGGCTGGGATTGGCTCCAGCAGACCCCCGTGACCCTGTGTTCGGATTCAGCGGGCTGGAAAATGGATGGATGGATGGATATTTTGCCATGAGGTACAATTAGATTATTAAAATGTTACATTTACAACATATTACTAAAGGTTCACTTACAAGAAAACCATATTAAACAATTTTTATTTCTCAAAGTCTGATAAAGGGCGAAGTAACCATTAAAAAAATCATCCCATGATGCTGTGCATTTCCTTTAATTTTTATTTTTTTAAGGACAGTTCAGTTTTCTTTTGCTCATGGAGCTTTGCAGCTAGTCATGTTGAAAGCAGAAGAATCAAATGCAGGAAGTAATGAGCTATGCCCTATGCTTACCTCCTGGCTCAATGGCCACCTTGTTTTTTTAGTTTAGCTTTTTTAATTATTATTTTATGCAAAATCTTCATTGTCAACACCAGTTTTTCACCACCATGTCTTCCTGTCTATGATCCCATTTTCTCACCAGACAGTCGTCACTTTGTACTAAAAGTACCCAGAGAGAAAACACAATATCGGTCATGGAGGATTTAACTGTTGACAAATTATGCCGTTAATTATATGATTTAATTAACTTAATCTTCTAAATAAAAGAATATTAATCTTTTCTGTGAGTCAGCATGCTGTTTCAAACAGTATTACTTTCTCTTGTCATTTTTTGTGACTATTTAAAAACAATTTAAGAACAATTTGTGAATAGAGAACATTTATATTTTTGACCTGAGAAATGAAGGTGTCAATGAGCATACCCTTTGCTTTTTGGGGCAGGTTGAGAATTGTGGCTTGAGTTTAGTTTTGATCCTTAAGTATTCGATCAGTATCCTAGCAGAGAATGTGCACATTCATCTCCCCTCTTGTTTTAGAGAATCTCAAAGCATCTCACCATTATGTGGCGACGTACCAACAGTGGATATTTAGGCCTTATACAGTAATTCATTTTTACATTCACTATAACCTTTCTATTTTTTCAGTGTCCTAAGTAGGTTTGTTCTATACCCATATTCAATTTAAAAAAGTCTTTTGTCCATCCCTTGCATAGCACAATAGTACAATGGTTAGCAGTGCTGCGTTGCTGCTCTAAAATCCTGGATTCATAACATAAACCATTTTTGTAGAGTTTGAATGATTTCCCTTATGTCTGTGTGGGTTTGTAATTGGTACTCCGAAATTCTCACGCATCTCAAACATTTGCATTTTAGCTTAATTTGTAACAATAATTTGTCCTCATGTGCTTGATTGAGTGTGGATATGTGTGTGGGGGTGTCCTGAGTTTAAGGTGGATTTGTGCCTCTTGTCCAGTGCTGCTGGTTCAGAAACTATACAGAAGTGTCTAACTTAAAAACATCAGTTTTGAACAATTGAAAATTGATTTATAGTAATAGTTTGTAATTTTGGCATGCAACCCACACCTTTTTTAAAGCACCTAGATACAAATACATACCACCATTTTTGTAACATTTCACTAATCTTGGGGAAGAAGTGTAATGGCTCAAACTTCAGCTTTTTGTACCTCAGCTAAAGGTAATGGGGACCCAGAGCCGGTTCAAGTAACTGTTGACAGATGCAGGAACATAACTCGGTCAGTAAGCCTTACCAATGCTCCCACTCTCGGAACAGTGCTGCTCAGGTCTTTGGAATGAGGAAGAAAGGCAGACTTCCATGAGATATCTAACATGAAGATGGAAAGAGCATGTAAACTGCACACATAGAGTGTCCTGCATCCAAACAGTAGAACGCAATAATGTTATATGCTACATGGCAGTGCTCCTGTTAATTTCAAAGTGAATATGCCATTTCTTTTATGTAAAGCTGAAAATGCCTATATTATCTTTTCATTTTTGTTATGCTTTTGAAAATGTGTACATCTTGACATGAATAACCCTTAGAGTCAAAATAAGGCAATTAAATCAGAAATTCTGCAATGAAAATGGTGTCTATGGTTGAGTTGTGCATTTAATGCTGGGTTGTAAGATCTCAACTCCTATAGTCCATGACCACTGAATCGCTTCCTGACACAATTTGTGCAGGAAAGTAGAGTCCCATCTCACAGGTGGTGATGTGAGTGATTATGTAATTTAATTAATCCAAATACTTTATTTATACACTCTGTCACTGACAAAACATTGTAGGGCTATTAGTTCACTTACAGTACGAGTATTACATTTTATATATAAATTCAGGTTTGTGATGTGCAGGAATTCATTCTGTTGGCGACATCAGTGAATTGAGAAAATAAATGAATGGATAGATGTGATTTATTATTTTTACAAATGTTAATTTTCTTTGCATTTCAAAGTGTAAATGCATCAAACCAAAATTTTAATTTATTGTGTTTTAATATAATTTTTTCACCAAAAGTCAATGTTTTATGTCATAGTAAAACTCAACTAAAATAAGTTAGTTGAAATAAAATAGGCCTAGATGCTTCTCTTGTTTAGCAGTTAGAAAACAGTGGTTTTGAAATATAGTCCTAAATATGAATAGGCTCAGGTTTATAGAGAGAAATTATTTGATATAATAATCATCCATCCATCCTTTTTCGAAATGGGTTAATCTATTTATACAGTGAAATAATAAATAAGCTTATTGTTACAATTTCATTGTTCATCTCAAGCACACTATATTAGCTTTAGGCCAAGTGCACTTTTATAAGTTTAGACAATTTGTAAACTGTTTACCAAATTTAGCCTCAGTTTGATCTCTTCCTGAATGACCCACCCTTGCTTCCCACATTAACCTAAACCAAGACAATGAAACCTTTAAGTATAAGCTCAGAGGTCCTGCCTGATCTATAAACAGAGTGTGCACCTTCCGAGTACCTGCTGCTCTTAGTCATACATCTTCAATTCAGTTTGAGGTAAGTGGGGCTTCTTGAATAATGTTAATGAACCTGCATATCTTTCTGTTCTCTGAGATACAAACAATAAAATTGTTGTTCTCTTCTAGTTCTTTCTTGTTTGTGTAAAACAGAGTATCTCAGAAAGAATATAAAACTTCTTGAATGTATATCTTCAATGAAGCATTGAAAATGCAATTTATACTGCACTACTTAAAACATTTCACAGTTAAAACTATTTTTACAAGCATTCCAGAAACTACATAATGCTTGAAATTCAGATTCAGATTTTTTGGTTTTCATGAACAGGTTAGAAAGAATGCCAATTTAGTTTTGTCACATAGTAGTTCTCGTCTTTTTCTTAAATTTGAGCCATTGCTTTAAGGCTGTGGGTTTAGGTTCCCAGGGTAAAGAGCAACAGATTTCAGAACTCCTTTATTACCACAGCTATAAGCATTTTGAATTCTGTTACTTATGGAATGCTTCTCAATTCTGAATAATTATTTTATGCACTGTTTAAGGTAATTATTCTTCTTTAATAATAATAATAATACATTTTATTTATATAGCGCCTTTCCCATGCTCTAGTGTATGTACTTATAATAACACTAGTTGTCTGTTGTTTTGTCTTTGCCTATTTTATTGTATCTCTGTAACAATGCCTTATGCTTTGTACTTTCCTGCTTCAAACAAATTACACTTTGGGAGAAGTTTAATTTGAAGTACTGGTAATGCAGAAGACCATAGTTGTTTCACCTCTTTAAATATTTTTTTTTCTTTCTGTCTTCCTATTTCTTCTGACTGTTAGTTATCAATCCATGGTTATCATTTAGTAAAGTTCTAAAATTTAACCAAATATGTACATGGACTGCAGTTTGATTTCAGACAGGGACAGATGTAATTTTAATAAATTTTTTAATAGTGTTATCCCAGGCAATAACAAAACAAATGGTAATATCAAAGGACAGGCCAGTAAATAAGCTGTGCTGAGGTTTGTTTTTAAACTCTGTTCCTACAAAGCCACAGTAGTTGTAGGCCTTTGTTCCAGCCAATTTTTAAATTTAAAGATAGTTCATGTTGTTAAAGAAACTTTTCACTCAGTGAGTGATGGCGTGCAGCAACTGTGTTGTTTGTAGTCTCAGTAGCGACAGATAATAAATACAGCTTTAGAATGTCATTTCCCAAAGATTTGTACAACTGTCACAAGTTTTAATGCAAACCTACTTTGTTTCAGTTGCTTCCGTTTAGTGAGCCTTGAATGCTGCTTTTCTCTTAAGAAAGTCAGCATGAAGTACAAGTAGTAAGGAAGAAACAAACTTAATGTATTACAGAAAAACGTACCACTGTAGTAAGGAGAGCAGACTACTAATAAACCCACCCCTAACCAGTACATTGCTATATATACAGTATGAACTGAAAATCTTCCAAAAAAGCTAGATATCTAACAATGGAACTTAGTGCCATTTGAAACTGTTCATTTTAAAGTGTCATTTTTAATGCAGTACTTAGAAAAATATAAAGTCAAAGGATTGAGAGGTACAAATACATTCCAGTTTACAAAGCATTTTTTGGATATTTACCATAAAGTAAAATAAGCACAGGTAGAAGAACTGATGTGGCAGAATAAGAGCAGCAAAACCCCACACAAGTAAAAGATGCAAAAGTTATCTTCTTATAAAGAAACTATTTTAAACAAAAACCTATGGCCCCTGAAATCCTCCAAAAATCTACGTTTGAGATACTTGGACTACTAACTCCTTCATGAATTATTGAAAGTTTCTCAGTTGACATGGTCATCCAATGTTTAGCACTGCTCTCTTACAGATCCTGATTTCTGGGTTCAAACACCAGCCCAGACAAGGTGTGTGTGTAATGTGAACATTATCACTTTTTACACACAGATGATCTCTGGCTACTTTAGAGGTGGGTTGACTCCTAATCCCAAGTGATTTGCACCCTTCATCAGTGCATCACTAGCCATATTAGATAGATAGATAGATAGATAGATAGATACTTTATTAATCCCAAGGGGAAATTCACAAAAGTATTGGAGTAGATGTACCACATTTTAAACATATGCAGTAGAAGGCAGAGTAAGATTACCTCTTAAATAACCCTAAGCCAATGCCAGAGCACATTTGATTCCATAAATCAAAAGAATATGGACATGGAAATGGATTTTTCAGGAGCCTTATATGTGAAGGTTCTCCAGCAGAGGGGAGATAATCCCCAATAAAACATCTCATGGGTAGGAGAATTCGGGTGCATTCTACAAGATGACAACAACAAGATGAAATAGCAACTGTATATTTTTCAGTTTGTCAAATAACGTGAACAATTTGTAGTCTGAAACATTTCCAGAAATTCAGTCTTGAAATTTTCTGGACTTTGCGTGTCTGGAATATTGTATTATCCTGGCAAAAATATCATTCTTTAAAGGTTACACTATACATTAGAAAAATAAAATATTATTAACATTGCTGTGAGTAGACTTTGACAAGTTTGATCTTTTGGCTCCTATTAACAGTAAGATTTAAAAGAAGCATATAATGTGGGTCGTACACTGATAGTGCGACTAGCACACAGCCCCAAATTTCAGTCTGCTAATTGTCTGTGTGGCTTTTTCACATTCTGTGCATGTTTTATTGGGTTTTCTCTAGGTGCTGTGGATTCCTCTATCAGCAGCTACTCAGGAGTGTATGTGCTGTAGTGAGACTCTGTGTGTGTGTGTCTGTGTGCACGCGCGTATGTGTAAGAACTTTGATCTGGTTGGTTTCTGCCCTGGTAGAGATATGGCCTGGATAGGGTTTGGCACCTTATCAAGCCATATTGGACCAATAAAGTCAGAAACATTAAGGCATGAATTAAAGAAACAAAGAACTGAATTAGCTTTTTACCTAATCGTGTATTTAATAGGTTCTGGGACTATACACAAATGTTTTTAATCACATGATACCATTTAAACTATGCGTTCTTTCTTAATGATTTTCTAGTGTGTAGTTAATATATATCTGCCATGTTTATAATGTGACAATCCACTGAAACAATGTTATTCATTAAATCCATTCATGGATCTAAGACGCACTTCCTTCTGTTGGACTTTGCGTCAGCTTCATTCTTTCACAACAGATCTGCGTAAATCACTGTTTTTATTTGTTATCTCTAGTTAACTGCACACACTGAATGGATCACCAGAATAAATTGCTTACAGGTGGAAGTTTTCTATTAGCTAGAGGAAAATGGTGTGATCTTGGTATTGGCAGTCTCCAAAGTGAGCATATATCAGCTGCTTGCCAACTCTGACTTGGCATATTACACAGCTCAACAGTGTTACTGTGTGAACTGAACTACAGTGAATTACAAGGCTTCACTAAATTACATGTGTTTATCTGATATGAATTATGGATATGAATTGTGCGACTGTGTATACATTTCTAATGTGGATCAATGAGGGGAGACTGAATCAGTATCATCTTTGCAAGTTTCAGTCAACCCTGATATGACTGTGCCACAGTGCCTTTATAAATTAACTTCTTTTGCTTTATGAGTGCATAATGTGGTTCAAATACTTAATTGCAGTGAGTTTCAGGTTGGCCAGGATCAGAGAACTGAGCTTATGAATATAGGTTGATCTACAAAAGCGAAGTGGGGGGGGGGGGGGGGGGTTAAACTGCAGTATACTGTATGTATAGACATAAAAGATATGTAAAAGAAGTGTAAAAAGTCAGGCAAGTAGAATGTAAGAAAAGTAATATTCCAGTTACTTTTGAGTTATAACAACACAGCATCACCTTCTCAGACCCATTGAATTCTGTCAAGCAGTAGCCTATCCTGGAAGCATTGGGGATAAGGCAGAAGCTGTCCTTGGATGGGACACTTGTCCTCAACTTTATTATTAATAAAAAAGTTGTGCTCAATTTTTAATATTAAAATTTAAAACATTTTTTTAAGAAAATAGCTTCTGCCTTTGTTAATTTGTTAATGTTAATTATGTTATTGTTTAATGGAGTTACAGAGATAATATTGAACTTTGCTGCAAAATGTTATATATATTTGCA
This sequence comes from Erpetoichthys calabaricus, assembly GCF_900747795.2. NCBI lineage: Eukaryota > Metazoa > Chordata > Cladistia > Polypteriformes > Polypteridae > Erpetoichthys > Erpetoichthys calabaricus. The sequence goes on along the minus strand of NC_041401.2, from coordinate 158,274,937 downwards.
CATATACAGTATAACTAATCAAATATATGTTACATTACGCTTATTCATATTTCACCAATGCTTTAGGTTCAATACATGTATTGCAGGTATGATTACTTAAATGCTTTCAGGATTAATAGTTCATAAAAGCTTAAACCATTTACATTCTTCTTCCTCTTTCAGCTGCTCCCGTTAGGGGTTGCCACAGCAGATCATCTTTTTCCATGTCTTCCTGTCCTCTACATCTTGCTCTGTGACAGCCACCACTTGCTTGTCCTCTCTCACCACATCCATAAACCTCCTATTAGGCCTTTCTCTTTTCTTCTTGCTTGGCAGCTCTATCCTTCTCCCAATATACCCAGCATCTCTCCTGTGCACCTGTCCAAACCAAAACAATCTCACCTCTCTCCCAACTGTCCAACTTCAGCTGATCCTCTAATGTACTCATTTCAAATCCTGTCCATCCTCGTCACACCCAATGCAAATCTTAGCATCTTAAACTCTGCCACCTCCAGCTCTGTCTCCTGCTTTCTGGTCTGTGCCACTGTCTCCAACCCATATAACATAGCTGGTCTCACTACCGTCCTGTATACCTTCCCTATCACTCTTGCTGATACCCGTGTGTCACAAATTACTCCTGAGAATCTTCTCCACCCATTCCACCCTGCCTGCACTCTCTTTTTCACTTGTGTTCCACAATCCCCGTTACTCTGTACTGTTGATCCCAAGTATTTAAAATCATCCACCTTCGCCAACTATACTCCCTGCATCCTCGCCATTCCACTGACCTCCCTCTCATTCACACACATGTATTCTGTCTTGTTCTCTCTAGGGCATATCTTCACCTTAGCAGTGTCTCCTCGACCTGCTCCCTACTCTCGCTACAGATCACAATGTCATCAGCAAACATCATAGTCCACGGGGACTCCTGTCTAATCTTGTCTGTCAACCTGTCCATCACCATTGCAAAAAAGAAAGGGCTCAAAGCTGATCCCTGATGTAATCCCACCTCCACATTAAACGCATCTGTCACTTTAACCACAGACCTCATTACTGTCACACTTCCCTCATACATATCCTGTACAATTCTTACATACTTCTTTGCCACTCCCGACTTCTTCATAAAATACCACAACTCCTCTGAAGGCACCCAGTCATATGCTTTTCCCAAATCCACAATGATGCAGTGCAACTCCTTCTGGCCTTCTCTATACTTCTCTATCAACACCCTCAGAGCAAACATTGCATCTGTGGTGCTCTTTCTTGGCATGAAACCATGCTGTTGCTAATTAATCATCAACTCCCTTCTTAACCTAGCTTCCACTACTCTTTTCCATAACTTTATGCTGTGGCTTATCAATTTTATCCCCCTGTAGTTACTACAGCTTTGTATGTCCCCCTTATTCTTAAAAATTGGTACCAGTACACTTCTCCACTCTTCAGGCATCCTCTCAGTTTCCAAGATTCCATTAAACAATCTGGTTAAAAACTCCACTGCCATCTGTCCTAAACACTCCTATGCTTCCACAGGTATGTAATCTGGACCAACGGCCTTTCCATTTTTTATCCTCTTTATAGCTGTCCTTACTTCCTCCTTGCCCATTGCACTCCCTGATTCACTATCAGCACATTCTCCAACTTTCTCTTTCTCTCATTCTTTTCATTCATCAGCCTCTCAAAGTACTCTTTCCATCTGCTTAGCATACCCTCCTAGCTTATGAGGATGTTTCCATCTTTATCCTTTGTCACCCTAACCTGCTGTACATCTTTTCCCTGCTCGGTCCCTCTGTCTTTACTTTATGCCTTATCTCTTTGTACTCTTGTCTACTTTCTGCATCTTTCTGATTATCCCACTTCTTCTTTGCCATCCTCTTCCTCTGTATACTCTCCTGTATTTCCTCATTCCACCTCCAGGTTTCCTTTTCCTCCTTTCTCTGTCCAGATGTCACTCCAAGCACCTTTCTTGTTGTCACCCTTACTGCTTCTGCTGTAGTTGCCCAGCTGTCTGGTAACTCTTCACTGCCACCCAGTGCCTGTCTTACCTCCTCACTAAATGCATCCTTGCAGTCTTCCTTTTTCAATTTCCACCATTTTCCTCACTCTCCTCCTCTTCTTGATCTCCAACTTCATCCTACAGACCACCATCCTATGCTGCCTAACTACACTTTCCCCTGCCACCACTTTGCAGTCTTCAATCTCCTTCAAATTGACTCTTCTGCGTAGGATATAATCTACCTGTGTGCATCTTCCTCCACTCTTGTATGTCACCCTATGTTCCTTCCTATTCTTAAAATCATTATTCACCACCACAGCCATGTCCATCTTTTTTGCAAAATCCACTATCCTCTGACCTTCTTCATTCCTCTGCTTGACACTATACCTACCCATCAGCTCCTCATCTCCTCTGTTCCCTTCACTAACATGTCCATTGAAATCCGCTCCAATCATCACTTTCTGTCCTTTGGGTACACTGTTTATCACTTCATCCAACTCCCTCCAGAAATCTTCTTTCTCTTCCATTGAACACCCAACTTGCGGGGCATATGCACTAACAACATTCATCATCACACCTCTAATTTCCAGCTTCATAATCATCACTCTGTCTGACACTCTTTTCACCTCCAAAACACTCTTGACATACTGTTCCTTCAGAATAACTCCTACCCCATTTCTCCTCCTATCCACACCATGATAGAACAATTTAAATCCACCCCCGATCCACCTGGCCTTACTCCCCTTCCATTTAGTCTCTTGCACACACAATATATCAACCTTCCTTCTCTCCATCATATCAGCTAACTCTCTCCCCTTACCAGTCATACTGCCAACATTCAAAGTTTCTACCCTCAGTTCCACTCTCTTTACCATCTTAAACCATTTAAATTGTGGGAGTTATTTTCATGATTCAAAAAAATTCAAATAAAGTTCATAAATGTTTTATTTTCAAAAACAGTACACTCGATCCAAGAGAGTTTATTTTTATTCTTCATTGATGTCTTATGTATGTGAAACTTTTTTTTGAGTTAAAGAAAATTACTCAGATAAATGGGTCTGGGGTCCAAATGTGAAAACATATTTCTTAACACTTGCCATATATGTCCACTTTGAAGCAAAAAAGATTTTGCATTGCACTATTCTGTCCCTGAGGCATGCTTGTGACAATAAAGGTAAAGTGAAAGTAATAAATGTTATCTCAGATTTGTGGTACTGTGTAGTGGCAGGGTAATCAGTGTCCCCTGAAATCATCTGAAATGAATTTGCATCTTCCGTGATGCACAACTTCCGCAGGTGCGGCAACACATGCACACTCATATTTTTTTTATGCCATGTGTACTCAAGTCAAATTGTTTTATTTTTATTGGCAATACTGGCACACATACTGAATCACATACAAACAACAGTGGCTTATCAACAGATACACACTTAAATCATATGAAAATATTTTTTTTCCTAAACAGTATCTTCTTTTCACCTCTAACATTTTGTATTTTTATTTTACATAGTGTGAATCTTGGTGGCAGCATAAAGGGTGCACATGCCAGTTTATTTGTGCTATGCACACATAATAATAAATTTGAACTGAACTGATTACAATGGATTGTGTTGATTTTTGAAAGAACCAAGGCCACCTAAATGGCAATACTAACTTCACAGTGCTGATCAGCACTCGGCATTACACACTTACTGTGGTTTGTTGCATGTACATTCAATTAAAAAGTAAAAAAGATAAATGAGAGGATGAAAAAGATTATGTGATAGAGCAAAACTACAATGAAACATGTTGAAGCCCTCTAAACCAGTTATCAAATTTTATAGCACATGCAATTCACATCCGGACATCAACATTCTTGGAAAGAAATTTTGAAAGTGGAACTGTGGCTCTGGGGTGTTGCCACAAATAAAGATAAGTAGCAAAATGAAGCACATATCTGGTCTTCTTTTAAAATGGCTGAATTTCAAAAAAATGTTTTGCTTTTTTTTTTTCAAATAATGTGTAGAATTCCAACTGATGGGTCAACAGCAAGCAGTCCTTCTGAGGATAGCAAACTACCTAAAGGAGCGATGGAAAGACCAAAGAATTCATTGTCATTGGCAAGGTGCCACAATATTCATAATGGTAACAGAATACATCTTTAGGACAACACATTTAAACATTATTTTATTGCAGAAAATTGTCCCCCATACTAACTGTATATTTATTGCAGCATTTTCATGTCGACATGATTATCATAAAATCAAAATGAATACACAGAGCATTCTTAGGTTTTTAATACATCTGCTTGATTAAAACTATGCAATCAACAAGGGCTTGTATCTGGGCTTCCTTGACTAGTAAGTCAACAGTATTTTTTTGCACAATCAGGAAGAAGGTTCAGAAGCTTAATGGAACCTCTCCCACCCATCATTTAGTTGAAGTGTCAAAAAGCCAGAAAGATCCAAAGAACAAGAGTAAACAATAAGAGGAGAACTCACTAACACCAATGCACATACAATGTACCACAGGAGACGACATTTGTCATGAGTGTTTATAGGTCTGGGAGCAGTCCCTCAATGTAATAGACAGGTGGCCCCACTTCTTGAAAACCACTCACAAAGCACAAGTGGCAAAGGTGAAAACATACTCTCATAATTAATAATGACAACTGACAAAAATACATACTATACCATACCATTTTCTAAGCCTGTTTAACCCCAAGCAGAGTGGTGGGGCAATATAGACATAGATGGTAGTATTTAAAGGATAAAACATAACCAAAAAAAGACATAAAAAAAGGAATTTTAACATAATCCAGAGGAAGCCTTGGCTGAAACATAACAGTAATGTGAACAGCACACATATGGTGACTGAGCTGAGAATCAAACTACACTTCCTAGAGCTGTGAGACATGTGGAAGAAATCAGCATATTAATTAAAGAAACTTATCCTCTACTAGGAAAGATTTGTTAAAACCTCTTTGAGTCAGGAAGCAGACATAAGAAAACCTGTTCAATGTGTCTTTAGTTATCTCTTCAACAAATGTTAGAGAAGGAGCATTCATCACAGTAGTCTTTTACAGAATGGTCAAAATTATGTCCATTTTATAGACAACTGAATTTACATAATAGTACTAAATTAATCATCACATTTACTCTGATTGGTTCATTGGCTTACACTCAAATAACATGTCCAAATAAAAGTCTATTCTACTACACTCTTGCTTTTATTATACCTCTTAGGTTAAGATGCTAATTAACCTTGGAATCTCTGTGTATGTGACAACTGTCCAGTCTTGTTGTTTACCGGACATCTGCTGATCTCTTAATCATCTCCTAGTACATTTTGTGTACAAAACCTTGCTAAATATAATTGCTTTTGGATAACATGCCTTTTAGCCCTAATCGGGGTGAAACAGGAAGTCTCAAAGACTGAGTCTTGATTGCTCAATCTCATAAGAACGTATGGCTCTCAAACACAGAACTGAAGGTACACATTAGATGAAACACTTCCTGTTTGCAGTAAAATATATATATATATATATATATATATATATATATATATATATATATATATATATAGTATATATATATATATATATATATATATATATATATATATGTATATATATATATATATATATACTGTATATATATTATATAGATATATTTATATGATTGTGCTGAATTTGAGTTTGTGTACAAATGTTGATGAGTGAAAATGAAAGAATATAAATTCTTTCTTTGATTGAAATGATCTTCCTTCAGTCAATTCTTTAAGTGACTTATCTACATTTATCCTGTTCATTTTTAATTTGGCAATGTTTTAACCAAAAACTATCCGAATTTGATTTAATCTTTGGTATTATTTTCTGCTTTTAAAAATGCATCTGGTGTCCCAGTTTTGTCCTGAGGGCTTTTCCTCTTCTTTGTTATTTGAGTATCTGCAGATCTAAGAGTCTGTCAGTGGGTAGGGGCATCGAGTAGGCTGGAGTATCCAGGAAGGTGTTTACAAACATCCTGCTGGCCCAAGAAGTCAGGAAGTGGATTGCATTTTTGATGTTTCAGCAGGGAGGGTCTGCCTGTCCCTGTTCTTGGCCTGCTTAGCCCATGTAGTCAGAGTACAGAATTAAAGCGGACGCAGAGGGAAGAGGAGTTGGCCTGCTGAACATGGAATGGGGTCTATTCCCTTGGTCTGGGGGTTCACAATGTGCATTTCAGGCAGCTCTCCTGGAGCAGGTAAGAAGAGCACATAGCGGATGTGTGGAAGGGACAAATGATAGTACTTAGTGCTTTTAGATATGCAAAACAAAGTCTGACAATATAGACTTCTAGTTAGTTTGGAAAATGTAATGAGAAAAAGGGAATAGAAAGCACACATGTAAAAAAATTAATTGTGTTAGGAGCTGAAAGATGGATCTTTCATGAAATTACTCTTTTGGGTTTGATAATGAAAAGTTAGCTAGTATTACTTTGCATTTTTTAAAATTATATTAATAAAATATCTGTTGTTTGTTTTATTACCTCTGCTTATAAAAACCCAGGACATTACTATTATGAACACATTCATTACAGTGAGTGTATATGATCCATCAATTACAATTTTGGTTGAATATTAATGTGATGACAGAAATGTTAACAGAACAAAAGTAAAATTAAACTTAATATGTGTGTGTGTTTGTGTGTGTGTATGTAATGTTCTTAAAATCTTTCCTGGGGAGACCAAGCTGTATATTTTCACTTTGACATGTTAATTTTAATAATCTTGTAATAATTAATCTAAATGGATATAAAGCACATTGTAATAAGTCTTTATATTTCTTTAGAAAAGCAGTTATTAATGTTTGGCAGAATGTTTGTGGTAAAGTTCTGCTTTTTTAATCTTCGTAAATGTTTGATTTTTTTTTCTATCTATTATAAAAAGAAATCCTGTCCCCTGTCCTGATAGTCTACGATACGTGATTTTCTCGGAAGATAATTTAAAGACCCGCGAGACGAAAGAGACCTGCCACGGTGCGTCTCATGGGAACATAGAATGAGAGTCTTGCAAGACACACCCTACTTGCAAACAATATCAAAAAAAAAAAAAATCAGTAGTGTAAAGGCAGTCATGCAGCACACACAGCTCCAGGGCTCTCAGTGCATATAAAGTGTATAAGGTCAATAGGGTAGAAATGAAATGAATAGGGTAGAAATGAAACGTCGATGATTAAACGAAGAAGAAAGAAAAGCGCGGAGAAAAGAGACTCAAATGCGTTGGACAGAAAAAAGAGCAAAAAAGAATAATCGAGGTGCAAATTCAGAAATAAGGAAAGTAATTATCAGCCCGGAACAAGTGGAATTGAAAAAAAAGCACGTCCAATCTGGCTCAGAATTAAAAGACAATGAATAAAAGAAAGTAGAACTTCATAAAGACGTTTACAAACGTTGGCGCTAAACACATGCAGAGCAGGTTAGAGACTATGAAACCAGTGAAATTAGAAAGGCTCAAAAAAAAAAAAGTTGGCGCTATACACATGTGGAGAAAGTTAAAGGATATGAAAGTAGGAAAATTAGAAAATATAAAAAGTAAAGATCGCAGTAGTGCAAACAAACAAACTGCCTCATTTAACTATGCACCAGTCTAACTTTGGTTTTGCACAGTAATTACTACACTATTGCACCTTAACACTTAATTCTACTTTATTCACATAAATTTTACTTATTTATTATGTTCTAAAATACTGTTATCTTTCAATCTATGACTTTTTGTTAATCTAACTGATATTCTTCTAACTTTGCACAATTTTTGATAAGCGGATCAGGATGAATTTCACTGCATGCTGTCCTGTATAACTATGCATGTGACAAATAAAGAATCTTGAGAATTTCAAAAACGGAGTTTACCGCACATGCATTTATTGGTTACTTTGTTAATGTATATATATTTATCTGTCTGCTTATTTAAAAACCTAAATTTACCCCAGGAGTCAAAAACATTCTGTCTAGCCCTTGTACAAAAACCTAGAGAAAAGCTGGGGTATCACCTTGGTAACCCCATGTACCTTTGGAACTGTGAGAGGAAAATAGCACAACTTTACAGACAGGAGTCTGTAAAAAAAAAAAAAAATTATTAACTGCTGATGATGTAGATCGTTTTGTCTGTGCTGAAATTCCAAACAGAGAAACCTATCCTGACCTCATTAAAATGATTCAGGATATTGGTACACGCAAGATTACAAATATTGTTTTTACAGAAGTTCCGAAATAAAAGTGAAACTAATGAAATAGCAACAATTCAAAGAAAAAAAAAATCTTAAAAGTGTGTATCCGGAAAACCAAACACGGGGGTTGGCGAGCGAAGCGAGCAGGGGGTGAAGCCCCCTAGTTTTTTTATAAAACTCAACTGGGTAGACATCAGGACCTACATCTTTCCCACTTTAAAGTGAGTTTATAGCATCCTATATTTCTAAATGTATCAGCGGTTTTTCAAGTTCTCTTTGCACTTATAATGTTGAGCTGTGGTATTTGTATTTTATCGGAAAATGTAGCTTAGCTTGTGTCTTTTCTTCTTTACACTGAGAGGAAGACAAGGAGTTTTTAGATTACTCATATATCTCTTTATGCTCCCTAATTTAATTCCAGTTACATTGGTAATTTCTGTTATTGGATTGCAAACTTTCTGGATTTGTTGAGCTAGAATCGTATTAGAGTTTTCTCTGTGCTCAAGATAATGATGGTTGCAATTTAAAAAATAAGTTGATTGGAATTCATTACCAATCAAATGTGTTTTAGAGACCAATACATTCTCAGTGGTTTCCACAGGAACTCTTTGAGATTCAATGAAGGCTGTTTTAAGAGGAAAAATGGTTTCATATCTGACTCACTAAAACAAGCTAGACAACAGGAAAAGATCAAATATGTCAGATCTCCTAATGATGTTCATTATAAGAAAAGTCTGGTTTTGTAATCAGCATTTAATCTCATACCAACAATTGAAGCAGGTGCTGCTAATTTCTCATTTCTTGTACTTCTTCAGCAGCAACCTTGAAATGAACACAAATGCACTAACAGTCATTCCTTCATTCTCTGATAAGTTAAATGTAGCAGTAGTGGCTGGTTGCTGAGATGAGCAGTATGTACAATATGTATTTTGTTTGACAGCACCCATGAACTTGTTTTTTATTTGTAATTTCCCTTACCAGACAAGCAACTAAAATTAGAGTGTATGTTTAGTGATGTATCAAATTTAGTGTGTGAACCTTTTATAATTTAGTGCTGATTATTCAATTTCCAGTACTGGTTAAATAGCAATCTTAGCTATATGCTAGACACCAGCTAGTCTGAAAACGTATGTCCCAGGCAGCATGCAGTACTAACTGTGTCTGCATAATGTATTCAAAAATAAAGAATGTGCAAGTGTGTTGCAACATTTTTCAGATCTTGATCTGCTTTCTTTGATTTCACGTGTATGCTGCATGTTCTAGATTAATAAAGAACAAAACCAGCATTAATGCTTATTCACAGATACAGATGCAATATGAATGTTTAAAACAATGTCACTATGCCAAAGACAGTACTTATGGTACCAACAAAAGATGAAAGAATAAAAATGGTTAAAACATCAAAACTGCTTAAAAAGACATTTTTAAATAATTACATTGTGTTTAGTAGCAAGTTGTTTCTGGGAGGTTGTTTTCTTCCAAGTCTGTAGTGTCCCAGCATTTCAGGGATGCAGTGAGCATGCCAAATTTCATCATGGTTTAATGATCTGTTCATGAGTTATGTATTTGACTCTCAAACACAGACAGATAAGCATCATGCTGGTAATGTTCAAATCATATTTGAAGTTGTAATGTAGTATAAGATAACCTGATGTAAGGACAATTAACAATGAAGGAAGAATAAAAACTACATTTGACACAGATTCTGCAAAATTAACCTTAGTAGACGTGCAGTCCTTTGGAAACTATAACAAGTTTATCTAATACAGGTACAGTATATTTTTACTGGCCTCCTTGGCCTTGCAACAATGCATTATTGCACAGCCTAGTTTGGTGTTGTGTGTTTTAATTTGCCTTACACTGTATGTTAGAGTCAATAAAATTGTCTGCCCTCCACTGTGAAGTCATACTTATACAGTAGTTTAAGAGGAGTAACATTAACAGGAAGGTAGTGGTGCTATGTACCATAGCAAGAAACTAAGAAGAGAAAAGTCAGATGGGCTAGTAACAGATAGACAAACATTTGTACATCATGAAAGCAGATCTACTAAGAACATTTTATTCTAAATAATACTACTGCTTGAATGATAAGACCCTTATTTTGGTGTTTTAGAAATTAGGAGTCTTGTAGTTAAAGCCTGTCTCCTACTACTTGATTTTCTGGATGCTAGTCAGTTTTGTTTTGCTGTATCTAATTCTTTAGTTTTGTATATTGTCTTTTCTGCATTATCTAATTTAGCATCCTCCTTGTCAGTTTGCCTTTTGCCTGTATCTTTAGAGGAGCTTTAGAGGCTCTTTGATATTTTGAAAGAAAAACAGTCTCTGTACAGCCTATATTTGATCCACTGTTTTGGCCTCATCATGATTTTATCAATAAGTAATCTCTCTAATCTTGGAATTTGCACCACTTCCTTAATTGTACAAAGAATTGTCCAACTGCTTTTCTCCATTTTTCTCTATACCATCATTTTGAGAGCCTTCAGTTATTTGATGTCTTCCTTCCTCATTATCCTTGCTTTTGATCTTAAAGCACTATGCTTCACAGCTGAATCTTTTATCATTTTTTAAGATTCCTAATTAGATCCCTTTCAGCAATTACTTTCTTTTGTAAAATAACTGTTCGCCTTATCCTGTAAGTATTTGTGTTATTTTATGTGATATTTAGGGGCTTCTGTGATTAGACTTTTAAGATAGCAGATATTCTTTACATTAATCTATATTTCTATAAATCTTTATTTCCCAACTTTTCTAAGGTTGTGTCACTTTTTTGTGTTAATTTGTTAGCCATGGATATCTGCTCTTCATACCAGTTTATCTATTACTCTTTTTAAATCTGTCTCAGTACTTGCCAGTATTTCATCATCAACAAACAGCAATGCAATTAACAACACTATTCCTCCTGTTCTTACTTATACCTTGACATTAGCCATTGCCACCCTAACCCACACATTTTTAGGAAATACATGTTGAAAAATATCAATGCCAGTCTTCCTGTCACTCTTTAATTACATGAGTTTTCCTTCTCTTCCTATTTTGACATACATGGATTTCCTATCCAGTGTTTTTCCATCTATGTGTTTTCATCAATATTTGTCATTTAATTCTTGTCAGATGTAAACATTTACAGTGGATTCAGAAAGTATTCAGACCGCTTCACTTTTAGCACACTTTAGTGTGTTATAGATTTCATTTTAAATGGATAAATTTACCATTTTTCCATATCAACCCACAATCAATAACCCACAATGATAAAGTGAAAACATATTTTCAGAATGGTTTGCAGATTTATTAAAAAATCTAAAATGATCAAATTTATTTAAGTACTAGCTGTATTCCCTTGTTACCTGGCTTTGCCTTCTCAAAGTTTCCTAAGATAATGGGAGTCAGTTATGGTACTGTTGGTTAAAGAAGTACTATGTAACTAACTAAGTGCTTTCCGGTGTACGTTATTTATAGTTTTTTTTTTTTTCAACTAAGGGCTAATATTATTGGCAGTTATTGTGTTGTAGTGATTAAGACTTTGGACTTCCAAGATTTTGAAAGGTTGTGGGTTCAAACCCCGGTACTGACACTCTGTGACCATGAATAGATAGATAGATAGATAGATAGATAGATAGATAGATAGATAGATAGATAGAAAAAGTTACTTCACCTGCCTTAGCTCAAATTGGTAAATCAAAATAAGTCTAACTAATAGCACCTCAAATGTTGTAAGTCACCTTGGATAAAGGCATCAGTCAAATAATAAGTAATAATAATATTATTAGGTCACATGAATTGCTGCGAACAAACTATACAATTGCAAATGAGTAAAACATTTACGCATTTGATCAATTCCTGCTTTTTCTAGTGACTTGGCTTTTGTTGATGGTCATTGCTAAACAGAATTGAAATGGGTAACCAGTAGCAATAATGTCAAATTTGAGGATATATTGTTATCATTATTAGATACGATTTTGTACGATAGTGCACGATTTTCTTTTGTTTATTTTGTTCACTCAAGTATAATAAATTATGCACTCTCTGAATCTAAGTAATGTGGTGTGCCACTAGCCTAAGGTAAATTTTAGCAAATATTTTTATGCATTTATAGATTAAGGAGGGGATTTTTGTAGTTAACACCAGAACTAACTGAAACCAATGTAGTGGCTTAATCATAGGAGTACAGTTGTATAACAACTTCAAAAATGATTAACTGGGTTGCAAAATATACCATACATTTAGTACATTAATACTTCTGTATTGTTTTTGTAGGTATTTACAGTTGCAAATGTTTTTTTCTGTAAGTAGTTTTGATCCACTAGTAGTGCTGTATGAGTCATTAATCAAAGATGGCATTCACCATTGGGAAAGCACAGTGTGTTTTTTTTTTGGCCTACAGAAACAAAATACAGTGATCCCTCGCTATATCGCGCTTCGCCTTTCGCGGCTTCACTCTATCGCGGATTTTATATGTAAGCATATTTAAATATATATCGCGGATTTTTTGCTGGTTCGCGGATTTCTGTGGACAATGGGTCTTTTTATTTCTGGTACATGCTTCCTCAGCTGGTTTGCCCAGTTGATTTCATACAAGGGACGCTATTGGCAGATGGCTGAGAAGAAACCCAACTTACTTTTCTCTCTCTCTCTCTTGCGCTGACTTTCTCTGATCCTGACGTAGGGGGATTGAGCAGGGGGGCTGTTCGCACACCTAGATGATATGGACGCTCGTCTAAAAATGCTGAAAGATTATCTTCACGTTGCTACCTTCTGTGCAGCTGCTTCGTGAAGCGACATGCTGCACGGTGCTTCGCATACTTAAAAGCTCGAAGAGCACGTATTGATTTTTGCTTGTTTGTTTTTCGCTGTCTCTCTCTCTCTCTCTCTTTGTCTGCTCCTGACGGAGGGGGTGTGAGCTGCCGCCTTCAACAGCTTTGTGCCGCAGTGCTTCGCATACTTAAAAGCCAAACAGCCCTATTGATTTGTTTGCTTTCCTCTGTCTTTCTGACATTCTGTGCTCCTGACGCGCACTCCTTTGAAGAGGAAGATATGTTTGCATTCTTTTAATTGTGAGACGGAACTGTCATCTCTGTCTTATCATGGAGCACAGTTTAAACTTTTGAAAAAGAGACAAATGTTTGTTTGCAGAGTTTGAATAACGTTCCTGTCTCTCTACAACCTCCTGTGTTTCTGCGCAAATCTGTGACCCAAGCATGACAATATAAAAATAAACATATAAACATATGGTTTCTACTTCGCGGATTTTCTTATTTCGCGGGTGGCTCTGGAACGCAACCCCCGCGATGGAGGAGGGATTACTGTACTTTGTAAGTGTTTAGTGACGGTTCGAAACAAATTATAGCAAGAATCCTTCTGATGTGAAGTCAGTTAAGTCATCAAGTACTTAAAAATGGTTATATTTGTCTCCTTTTGAGAAAGAAACACTACTTGTGATTGTAATTATACTGTAATTAGGGCATTACTTTATAGTTATCCTGTACTGTAAAGTTCTAGTTCTGATTCTTACAAAACTTTTTTCCTGCCTTGCTCACTACACCATGATCTAGATCACAGGTGTCGAACTCCGGTCCCCAAGGGCCACAGTGGCTGCATGTTTTCATTCTAACCATCTTCTTCATTAGTGAGCCATTTTTACTGCTAATTAACTTCTTTTGCTTTAGTTTTAATTAACTTGACTCAAGCCCCTTAATTGTCTCTTTTTCCATAATTAGTAGCCAAACAATAATGAGACATCAAACACGCCACCATATGAGAGAAAAAACAGAAAAATCAACAGATTTGGAAATGTCTGCTGTGGCAGCAACAAGCCATTGAATTAAATAACGGGCTTAATTAACAGAATCAGCTTCTCATTAAGAGACTGGTTGGAGTGAAGTTGGTTGGAGTTTGAAATCCCAGGTTGGCTCATTTCACGTCTCATTTCTGTTTGGCTGCCATTTAATGAAGAAACAAATCAATTCAGAGGACTGAATCCTTAAAAACTGGGCTATTGAAATGAAGGGAAAAGGAGTTAATTAGCAGTGAAAATTACTCACTGATTAGGAAAAAGGTTAGAATGAAAACCTGTAGCCACTGCGGCCCTCCATGCCTGGAGTTTGACACCCCTGATCTAGCTTAAGCAGCTTCAGCAAGAATTTGGATAAAGGATGGAAAGATAAGTATTTGGACAGTATGAATATAAAATATTGCAATAATAGGTTTACTGTATATCTAAGTTTGAGAAGTTTAGTAAGAGACGTTCTTGACAGAGGTGGTCAGGAACGCCAGAGTAAGTCTGTGCCTTCCTTTTTTGAACTTTAGAAACCTTTGCAAGCATAAATGAAGTTAATTAAGGAACAGGGTTCAGTTAATTAGTCATGGACCAGATTGAAATCTGCTCTCTCAGGATCAGAAACTGGAAATAGAGACCCAGTGTATATATATCGTTTACCAGTTATTTGATTTGTGCAAGAAGGATGGCATTCGTACTGTTCCCTTGAGTTATTGTGCAATAATTCTGCTTTGTACATCTTAATATTTATATTTTCAGAGGATGTGTTGTTTCATGTTATTTCTATATTTTTAAGTAAATTGTCCATTTTTTGTTCAAACCAGTTTAGATTGACACACACACGAGCAACACATCATAATAGCAGCACTGCCTCTATAAAACTGATAAAGACTCTGCTCTGTTTTGTTTTTTTTTCTTTTTCTTTTTTATCTGTGCATTGTTTTCCTTTAAAAAAAATACTGAATGTAATTTAACCCAGATACACTCTTATCATTCAAGAATGTTTCAGTGGCACACAGATTTTGTAGTTATCAGAAGGCAAGTAAGGATATTCTATACACTTTATAAACATAGACAAGTCATTATATTATTTGGAATGCAATACTTTTCTTGCAATCTCTTTTCATTTTAGCGTGATGATGTTACTTGGGAGTTTGCATACATACTTTAGAGGGGCTGTTTAAGGGTGCTAAGCTGTCATGTTCTTAAAAGAATTAAATAATTGGTTATAGTGATTTAATTTGGTCTGTTTCTAGTTATTTGCAGATGCACAATAAATATACTGCATGTTTTCTATTAGATTCATCTCTTAACTAACTTTTGCCTTTGTGTATTGCAACTTTGTTGTATTCTGAAATTCCTGATTGTGTAAATGTATCTTTTATCGGAAATATTTATTGTATATTATCTTGTATTATATTTTGTTATTTTATATTATATAGCTTTATTAGGTCGTCCCTGTGGATATCTAATTCTTGTTTGGAGTGATGAACAAAGTAGAAAGGAGGCAAGTTTTAATGATGATTAGCAGCTGAATATGACAGTGTCACTGAAACATGCATTGTGTTTCACATTTTAATATTTCATCTTTCTAATTTGTGTCTGAACAGACTGAAATGTCACAAATTCAATATAGCACTAGAATGTTAAAATGCTATGAAGCACAAGGTATCAATGGTAATATCTTTAAAGGTTAAAACTCACATCAGCATGCATTATGAATACAGAATTAGCTATACCAAATATATTTAAGGGTAACTTCTCATGTAAACTAAAAGTGCAGTACTATATAAAGAACACAGAGAAAATTTGTGAAAAAGCAAACAGATTCAAAGTTGAAACTGAGTGTAATGGCATTATCTTGTCTTTCTTCCAAACTTACTACGGCGTCCTGTCTATCCTGGAAAGGTGGCAGACCAGAAGACGCATGAGCAGAGGTGCGGCTGGGATCAGGCTTTTGTTGTCCTTCCAGGTCGTGGTGCTCAGTTCTAGGGGCAGAAGAAGAGATTGTGACTATGAAGTGACTATGTCGCATCCAAGTCATTACCCCTACAGGAAAAACTATACACCTTCATTTGACAGTAGCAAAAAAAACCTTCAGAATTTAAATCATTGCATTTGTGTTATTAAAGTACATGTCCTGTCTTCAAAAATAAAAAAAATACTGTTTCAGTAGGGTGGGATGGTGACTCTAGCGTTCAAGTTTTGACATTGTCATTGCCTATTTGGAATTTGCATGTTCTTTATGTGTCCGCCTAGGTTTCCATCTTCATGTTAAAGATGTATGTGTTATGTTAATCAGCCGTCCTAAACTGGCCTGACACAAGTCTGGGTGTGTGCTTGATTTTGTTGTGTGGTTGACTGGCATTCCTTCCATGGCCAACTCCTGGGATAACTGCTGGCACTCAGTGACACAAAGGACAAATAAAAAAATTTAAAAACAAGTTCAACATCTTTTATTTTTTTATTGTTATTGTATTACAAATATTTTTAAATTATTCTTTAAAGTATAATAAGTTGCCAGTGGTTGTCAATGATCGTCTGTGCACAGAATATACTATAGGGACATTGTACCTGTTTACAGACATGCATTGTAAAATCATATTCCAGTTATCTGCATATTTTAATTTATTTCACACATTTGGAATGTTTGAGGCCTCAACCTGCTAAGAAACTAATGCCAGACAGAAAGATTCACGCATAAATTTTTTTTTTAATTACCAATCACTTCCATATAGTGTATTAACTAATCTTAACACAGTACAGCCTAACTAACATACTGCCACCATTTCCACCAAGTAATAATGTTGTGTTTCAAATGTCTATCTGTCCCATACACTGTTAAATAGAACATGCCACCTTCATTTAGTGTGATTAATTAATTAAGTTTATTAAGAATTTACTGTATGTTCTATTACATATTATTATTAGTATTATTATTTATGTTTCATGCTATCAGTCCATTTGTTGCATGTAGTGCTGATTATGGTTTCGAACTTCACTGCTCTTTTGCTGACTTTTGCAAACCTCACGTCCGTAATCTTGGTGTCATTTTTGACATTAACCTCTCTTTTGAGAAACAGATTAACTCTATAGTCATGAGTTGCTTTTTCCAGTTTTGTTATTTAGCTAAGGTCAAACCTTTTTTTATCTTCTATAGATCTTGAGAAAGCTACTCATGCCTTTATCTTTTCTCGGCTTGATTACTGCAACTCCTTGTATTCTGGGATCAGCAAATCCCTGATGTGTAGGTTGCAGTTGGTTCAGAATGCTGTTGCACGTTTTTTGGTTGGGGCAAGAAAGTTTGATTCTGTTTCTGTAATATTAGTGTCTTTACAGGGGGACAGGGCTTTTCCTTCTGCTACACCTTGTCTGAGGAACTCTACGTCATGACATTAAGGTGTCATCCTCAATTGAACTGTTTAAAATGAGATTGAAGACTCATTTCTGTTCTCTACCTTTCAGTGACTGTCACTGATTTTGATGGTTTCTCTAATCTTACTCATCTTCTTTCTTTTTCTTTAACTCATTGCTGGCTGTATTTTGTTTTTATTGTATTTTATTTCTATTTATTTTATTTATGTTTATTGTATGTTTTAATGTATAGCTCTTTGGCTACAGCATCTTTAAATAAATTGACATTGACATTGATTTTCCAAGTCAAAATCCTGTGTATTTTGTACATTTGACATATAAAGTGATTTGTGATGAAGGCCTGGCTTGCTTTGTTCTGGGCATTCATTTTGAAAGCATAAGTAAAGAGAATGGTGCTGGCCAAGCTGCTGCCTATCATGAACTGTGTCTCACACTGTATGACAGCCAAGTAACCCTGCGGATCACCTTCAGCACTTGCCCATTGATATCCTCTGTTAAGGCTACATTTCTTCTGCTATTTTATGTTAATCTTCATTAGACTATGGAATATTTATGCATGTGTTTATTTCTATTTCTTATTGTTTCTAGTACCAACAATAGACAGATACTGTTTTATTAATATTTTTTATTTGTTATGCCTTTATTTTTTTCAAAGTAATTGTAGTTGCTGGTAGATATGGCAGGATCAAGCTCGAGTCAAATGTGTGCCGAAAGAAATCTCTCAGTCCAAAAGTTTATTTTAAACGTTTTACTGAAAATTCAAAGCAAGCAGTCCACGCAAGAAAAAAAAGATTGTTACACACATAGAATAAAAGCAAAAAAATTGGGAAAAAATGTCTTTTCTAAAACTTAGCCTTTTCTTGTTAAACTTTAGTTGTTTTCTATACTAAAAGTTGTTTTCCTTCACCTTCAGTACATTACAAACATTGAAATAAAAGACTGGACATAGAATGAAGGTTTGGGGCAGCTGTCTGTATACTTTCCCTGTCTGCAAAAGGGCTTCAGTTAGAGTGGTTGTGCATAGGTTAAAGTCCAAAGTAGAACTGTCTTGGTAGGGATGACGGCGAGTTTATAAGGTTACTCAAGGGAAGTGACATCATTGGAGCGGGACAGGAAGTAACATCCTTGGGGCTGGGACAGGAAGTGATGTCCTCGGGGCTGGGACAGACAGAATTTCCCGGGTCTGGTCTGTCAAGAGAAAAGGGAGACATTCAGTGCAGCCTGCTGCCCCTTGGCCTGGCGTGGAATTGGTGTTTTATGGCCCCTTTGATTGACTCCCAAATGGATGTGTGTGACAACGACAGCGCTGTACATTCAACAGAGCAAGTTGCGTTGCATACTATTGGGCACGTTAAGGCACGGTTTGAAACCATGCAAGGCAGGTCACTAACTGAGATTAATCTGTAGTCAGAGGGACAAGAAACAGAATATACCAATTCAATTCTGCTTGTGGGGATTATAAGCACCCCTCTTAGACTATACACATTTTTATAGGCAAACATTTAACATAACTAAGCAAACACTTCTACCTGCTTGACATAACCTAAATAACTAACAAATGGCTCTTCCAGTAATTTGTAAGATAAAAGAATGTTGTTCAGCCATTACACAAGACATTTAACCATAATATCAGAATTGTTACCTTTAAGTGTAAAGAGGATCTCGAGCACAGCTCATATGTGAGGATGTTTACCAGGTGACTCTGCATATGGGTGGAAGTTTAAGTTATACAAAAGCAATCAAGCTGTTTGGAGAAGGGTAGAAAAGCAAGAAACAAAGAGGAGAGTAAAGGCTTAGAGTTCATCCCATACAGCAGGTCTGTGTGCTCTTCCAACTTGTGCAGTATAAAGTGCAGATTGACTAATAGTAAGCATTTGGTAGAAGTACAGCTAGAAATCCGTTGAGGGTCCACACAATATTGCAGAGCACTTCATTTGTAACTAAGATGTCAGCATTACAAGGAACCCTTCATCTATTAGTGGAGTTTGAAAAAAAAACCAGAGATAATGTACCTAAAAACAATAGAATTGTAAATTTGCTTTATGAAGAAAATGAGTAGAACCACATAAATACAAAATAGCAAAAATGCTAAAGTAATAAACAGCTTAAAGGACAACTTTGGTATTTTTCAATTCAATGTTGTTTCTTTAGAATCAATGTATATATTATATGCATTCTAAAGTGAAACATTTTTTACACATTAAAGAAAAAAAAGGATACGATTGAGGCTATGAGCAGACAAGTGATTAGAAAATGTATTCTTAACTCAAGAAAAATAGTTATAAGAATCTGTGATAAAATAATTATTTATATTTTCCTTCTGTTACCACAAGGATGCCTCATAAATGCAGGAGGCATGTTTTCTACAACTGAAAACTTTGCTGCTTCAAAGTGGAGATATTTGGTAAGTTTTAAGGCTTTTTCATACACCTATGGACCTATGTACCCTTCAGCCCCATTATAATCTGCAAGAAAAGTCAAGGTATTTTTTAAATTTATAAAAAACCCTTCAATTTTAAAACCCGGGTTTATTTGGCAAAGTAAGGCAATTATATACCATGGTTGTGAAGTAGTAACTTTGACTTGAAAAAAATACCGAACTTATCCTTTAACATATCCTTTATTTCACTGCTAAATTTCAGCATTCATTTTCTTCCATTTTAGTAATGATACAATTTAAAGATTAAGGTAGAATAAAAAAATAAACAAAGTGAAAGCAAAGAGGTGAGCACCATTCAAGTGCATAGCAGCTAAAAAGACTTGCAGCGGTGGACTTCATTTTTTTTAATAAAAGTGCCTAAGATACCACAAAAAGCACTCATAATACTGATACTTTTCACAGTCTGTTTTGAATTTTTCTATTTGGATATTTTGCAAAATGAAATGTTTGTAACACACACACACTTGGGGTCCTCTAGCTTAGTTTTCACTATATAAAGGCGCTACATAAATAAAATGTATTATTATTATTATTATTATTAGTTTTCGTCCAAATCAGAGAAACTCTTTAATGTGTTGGTCTTTAAATATTAAATACATGGACAAAAAAAACTAAACTCCAGTTCACATATTACTGAAATTCTAGAATACTTCATATTAAATGTTTATGGATACTAAAGGGTGTCTTTATCTCTGTAACTCCACCTTGGTTTCTGGCTTTGTTTTTAGCTGTACCCTTGGAATAACATTTTACATACCCACCCACGAGTGCAGCAGAGGATGTCACATTTCCTCTTTATTGTTTCAATGGGTTCTATAACCTATAAATCAAATGAAAAGATCAGCAGTTGTCTGAAATTATACACACTAACTATTATAAAAAATGAGAAATCATTTGTTGCAAATGAAGATTTTACCACATTATCTTGACAGTCTGTGATTGTGCTAAGTCATTTAGTAAAAATGTTTTTGTTTACTTTATGCCCTTTTGCCGTAAATACCTTATTCTGATTGTCTTGCATTATATCTGCATATTTGCATTTCTGCATGAAAGGTATTTGTATAAAATCATGATTTTTTTCTTGGCTCAGGGCCCAGTCCAAATTTGTCAACATTGTTCTTATGAGGAAATTAGTTCCTGGTCACATTTTTCACTTAGGAAAGCTAATATTTGTAAAATTATAATATTCTCAAACATACCTTTTATGAGACAATTACAGATTATTTGTTCAGTACAGCATTCTGAATCAGATGTTCAAACATTTTGAGAGAAGTATATCAAGTTGGAAAATAAGACAGCCATACCTGCTGTATGAAAGGATAATTTTACAGTTGATGTGAGGATGTCATTATTGGCAATAAATTGAGCGAGCCATCATTGAAATCCAGATGTGGTATCTTTGCTGACATTTCTGTTACTTAACTCCTAGCTGGTGTTGTTTGATCGATAGGTCCTTTTCAGCTTTCATAAAGGGAGAGTTTCAGGATTGTAGATATTATACAGAGATAAAGCTGATGTCACCCACAATGAAATTTGGGAAAGGGTTATAGAGAAAAGGCCTAGGGAAGAGACCACCCTAAGGGAGGGAGCAATTTGGTTTTATACCAGAGAGAAGAACAACAAATACAGTCTTTGCATTGAGTTAGCTTATAGAGAAGAATTGAGAAAAACATGAAGGTGTACATATGGTGATTATTGATTTAGAAAAGGCTTACAAGAACAAGAAAAGAAACAATCAGAGGTACAGGTAGAAGTGGTATGAATATGTGGGGATGAGAAAGTGAGGGAGGTTGAAGCGGAGTTGTATTGATAAAGTAAAAGAAGAGTTGAAGAAAAAGAGTTTGAGTGGGGAGGAGGTACAGCACTGAGCTGTATGGAGGAGGACGGTCAGATACATCAGCCAGAAGTGGTAAAAGATGAAGAGGAAGAAGACTATCTCTTTAAGCCTTTAAAAAAGGGAGTTTTTAATCATACTGTTTTTTGCAGCTTATTATATTTAGAGAACATTTTTGTTTTATTTAAAATGCATATTTACTTTTGTCAAGAAGAACATTTCTGGTGAGAAAAATGGTTGACTTTGAAATACTTTTTTTTCAAAGTTTGCACGTAGCTGAATTTTCTAAATTTTATATGTAAGTACATACCATTGTTTGAAATTTGTACACTTAAGAAGGCCTATGTTTGTTCATGATAATGTATTCATAAAGTATATTTAATTTTCATCCAAATACTGCATTCTTTTATTTACCTAACTGTAATATTATTCCTTCAGATGAGAACTGCCCAGCAAATGTATGGGATTCAAAGAACAGAGGTGTGAATGGTACCCAGAAGGGGCAAATTGTATGGCGACTGGAGCCTGGACCATACTTCATGGAACGTAAGTATCTAGAGCTAATGGCCCCATTTAAAAAAAAATGTTTTCTGGTGCATAAGAAAATAATAAAAGACAAATAATAAAAATAAAGAACAATAATGATTGTGAAGTAGAAACAAGAAAACAAAGTTCTATTACCATTCTATTTTCATGGATACAATAAGTAAAATTCTCCATTAAAGTACCGTGTTTCCCCGAAAATAGGATCTACTCCAAAAATAAGCCCTAGTATGATTTTCAGGCTGCTCTGTAGTATAAGCCCTACCCCAAAAATAAGTCCTAGTCAAGATCATCAGCTGAAAAGTAAGGAGCCTAAGGCCAGGTTTATACTTCACACGATGCGACGCGTGTGCCTGAAACATCCATTAAATTCCGAGGACACCTTGCCACAATGTCTCTGAAAAGAATATTTAATGATTACATCCATCAATCTGGGGATGCGCCCAGTCCAGCAGCATCAGTGCAAGACAGAAACAAAATCTCTGGACGGGGCATCAGCTCATCGCAAGGTGAACACAAGCACACGCATACACTGGCGTCATTGTAGCTTCACCAAATCCCCAAACCTTCATGTCTTTGGATGAAAAACTGAGCACACTGGAAACCTACCAGGAAAACATGCAAACTCCAGGCAGGGATCATAAGGGACGTGACTCCTTGCGAGACAGCAGCGCTACCGTTCTGCAACCGTGCCACCCCATATGTGTAACTATTAACAGTATTCGTTATTTAAACAAAGTTAACGATTTATCTGTAAAATGTAACATACATATTTTAATACATTTCACCATGGATGTGATATCAAGTATAAATCTAAGAATTCTAAATGTGCAGAGAGCTGGAATATTATAAATTTAATGTGTTCTGTGTGGCGATGCTGCTGTTAGGTCAGGAGGAAGCCCCAGAAGCGCATAGCGATTTAACAACTGGCTCAGTTTTAAGATGAAGTTTACAACGGTCTGCTTTAATGATAAAGTAAACTATGAGGTTAAAGCCGAAATTTCCACTTTAATCACAAAATAGACATTTTTATTATGTCCTTATTTTATTTTCCTCTGTGGCTCAAATATGCCGCCGTACATTCTGACGGTATTATAAAGGTGCAAAAAAAAAAAAAAAAGACGGCACAGAAGATGGTATGTGAGAATTTTAAAATGTATCGTGTCATTACTTTGGGGAATATGCAACGCTTGAATATCAAAGCACCACGAATGCATTTGTATGTCAGCATTTTGCTTCACCACATCGAACCTTTCATCAAACATCGAAACGCGCACATCGACCCTGGCACTTCCTAAAAGCAGTTGGAGTAGCAAGAAATTCAGGCTTAAGTTCAGGGTTTGAATGTGAAGAGTTATGACGATATTCCAGAAGAAGAGGACATGACTGTGTTTGGATAAATGTATATTGTTGTACATGAATAAATATAAGATATCCCCCAAAAATAAGCCCTAATGCATCTTTTGGAGCAAAAATTAATATAAGATCCTGTCTTATTTTTGGGGAAACACGGTAGATCAGCAGTTTGTCCTTTTCTGTCAGGAGACTTGATACCAATGAATATCATTTTGTTTAATATAGCAATGCATGTTTTGCTCAATCAATGTACTGTATAGTTTCCAAAACTCTCAGGAATTTCTTTAAAAATGTAGAATGAAGCATTTTAATAAGTATTCAATTTGCACATAATTATATACTAATGGCACTTTGGTGTTCTCTTAGTTCCTTAGTTTTGTAAAGGCAATAAATGCCTTTCTCTATACTAGTGCAAACAGTTTTTGAAATTATTCTTTGACTCTTTGCTTACAATGTCAGCATATTCATTTAGAAATATGACTTAACTCGAATCACTACTGTTTTAGATGATAAATCATCACTGAATAAATGAATAAAAAAACAGTGCACAATAAGAATTAAAAAAACTAATATAGAGAATCTAAAACCTGTTAGCAGACGCATCAGATAAAGCTGACCCAAAGAAATGTGTTTCAGGACTATCAGAGCTCCTAAAGAGGCTGGTGAACCCTCTTATTGGTGTTTTGGGTGTGTGTACTCACTACCAGGTAGCAGTACATGTCAAGCAATATGTGACCTTTGCTGGTAACTTGTCAAAGATTAGCTAGATTATGGTTCAGCAGGTGAGTAGGAGTGTTTTCTTTGCAGTCATGTGGCAATCTGAATAACTAGCATGACAGATTCTCAAGACTACATTTTAGATTTAGATTTTGAAACATATTGTACCATCCTCTGGTGTCTAAAACTGTGATAGTTTTGTTTCAAATAGAGTGTCAAAAAACTAAAAACAGAATGTAATATTATCTGGGACAACCTAATATTATTGAATTGTTTGCCTTACATAAAATGGCACAGCCACTGACCCATTATGATACTCCCTGTTGTAAGCTCCAAGCAAAACATATTAAATAGGGCACAAACTCAGTTATGGCACAGTATAAAATTTTTGAAGCAAATAAGTATCGCCTGCGGTGGGCTGGCGCCCTGCCTGGGGTTTTGCCTTGTGCCCTGTGTTGGCTGGGACTGGCTCCAGCAGACCCCGGTGACCCTGTGGTTAAGATATAGTGGGTTGGATAATGGATGGATGGATGCATAAGTATCAGCTTAGGATTCAAAAAAGTAGTGTCTACTTATTAGCAGTAGTGCACAGAGTTACCCATTTTATTACATTAAATTAATAGGTCAGTAAATTATAAATGAACTGACATGTAAAATAAGAACATTCATGAGTATTATTTCCTTTTGCACCCTAGTACAGCAAGTATCTTAAAACTAATGACCACTTAGTGACATTGTTGGTATGCATTGTTAGGCATCAGGGTCATGGAAGCCAGATAGATAGATAGATAGATAGATACTTTATTGATCCCAAGGGGAAATTCACATACTCCAGCAGCAGCATACTGATAAAGAAACAATATTAAATTAAAGAGTGATAAAAAATGCAGGTAAAACAGACAATATCTTTGTATAATGTTAACATTTTCTAATATACAAATACTGCAGTACTCCTTTGTTTTTCATGTTCTTCTACAACAGAGGTTCATAAAATGTTTTGGACTAAGAAAAGTTTTGTCAAAGATTTGGCTCATGCTTATAGCCAACAGGGATTTTTAGAGTAAATTTCATGTTGTTCTGATACTTTGTTTCTGAGGTGACTGAAACAAAAAAGGTAAATTTTAAGTACTGGGAGATGAGAGAGAAGGTCAAATTCAAATGGGCCAAGATCAAAACCAAAACAAACCAAAGAACCTTGCCTAATGTACAAAACAAAAATCTACCTGACAGCTCTATCCTTAGCATCCTTCATCTAATATACTCAGCATCTCTCATCTGCACATGTCCAAACCAACGCAATCTCGCCTCTCTGACTTTGTCTCCCAACCGTCCAACTTGAGCTGACCCTCTAATGTACTCATTTCTAATCCTGTCCATCCTTGTCACACCCAGTGCAAATCTTATCATCTTTAACTCTTCTACCTCCAGCTCTGTCTCCTGCTTTCTGGTCAGTGCCACCGTCTCCAACCCATATAACATAGCTGGTCTCACTACCGTCCTGTAGACCTTCCCTTTCACTCTTGCTGATACCCGCGTGTCACAAATTACTCCTGACACTCTTCTCCACCCATTCCACCCTGTCTACACTCTCTTTTTCACCTCTCTTCCACAATCCCCATTACTTTGTACTGTTGATCCCAAGTGTTTAAACTCATCCACCTTCGCCAACTCTACTCCCTGCATCTTCACCATTACACTGACCTCCCTGTCATTTACACACATGTATTCTGTCTTATTCCTACTGACCTTCATTCCTCTCCTCTCTAGAGCATATCTCCACCTCTCCAGGGTCTCCTCAACCTGCTCCCTATTATCGCTACAGATCACAATGTCATCAGCAAACATCATAGTCCACAGGGACTCCTGTCTAATCTCGTCTGTCAACCTGTCCATCCATCCATCCATCCATTTTCCAACCCGCTGAATCCAAACAGGGTCACGGGGGTCTGCTGGAGCCAATCCCAGCCAACACAGGGCACAAGGCAGGGAACCAATCCCAGGCAGGGTGCCAACCCACCGCAGAACCTGTCCATCACCATTGAAAATAAGAAAGAGCTCAGAGCAGATCCCTGATGTAATCCCACTTCCACCTTGAATGCATCCGTCACTCCTACCGCAGACCTCACCATGGTCACACTTCCCTCATACATATCCTGTACTACTCTTACATATGTCTCTGCTACTCCTGACAGTTTTCAAGACTGACACCAAGGTAGAATAAAAGAGTCTTGCACAGTGAATGTGATTTCTTGGAAGGAAAAAAACGTAACTTTGAAAAAGTGTTGGATTGAGAGATGTTGTGACTGCTACTGAAGAATGGGAGTCAACTAGACATATTTTTTTTATTGTTTACAAAAAGGTGGTCAAAAATCTCTGTGGTGGTTATTTTAGAGCCATTCCCTATAGCCCTAACAGAGGGAAAACAATTTTGGAGCACAGAATGCAGATATCAATGTAATTGTTATCAATAAACGTATATGCCAGAGTATCAGTGGGCTAATGGAAAGTTATGTGGGTTGTCAAAATTTGTCATCTAAGCTCTTGCTAAAATATTATTATGTTAAACGAACTTCTAAAGTTGGACATAAAGTTGGAATTTCCCATTGGGATTAATAAAGTATCTATCTATCTATCTATCTATCTATCTATCTATCTATCTATCTATCTATCTATCTATCTATCTATCTATCTATCTATCTATCTATCTATCTATCTATCTATCTATCTATCTATCTATCTATCTATCTATCTATCTATCTATCTATCTATCTATCTATCTATCTATCTATCTATCTATCTATCTATCCTCATTACAATAGCATCAGCAAAGTTATACTTACATAAGTAATGTACAAGTGCTGAAGGTAATAGGACAAAGCACAAACCATAGTAAGATGTGGCATCAGACCGGAATTAGCATCACTAAATTAACTTTTGCTGCAACAAGGATATAACAGGTGACTAGGCCGATTCCAGACCCAAGAGATATGAGCCATGGAGAAAGATTGAGGGAGGTGAACCTTTTCAATTTAATAATATAGAGAACAAGAGGTGACAAAATTGAAGTGTTTAAAATTATTTAGGGCAGGTCCCAGCTGTTACTTTAAAATAAGTTCTTCAACAAGAACAAGGGGACACACATTATTGTTAAATTTTGCAGAAATGTTAGAAAGTTTTTCTTCACATAGAGAACCACAGACACATTTAATAAATTACCAAGTAGTGTGGAGGAGACTCGGACTTTAGGAACCAACAAAACCTGACTTGATATTATTTTTGGAAAAATTAGGCAAATAGAATTTGTGAGCTTTTGTTGGGCAGATTGGCCTTTTCCAGTTAAAATTGTTACAATGTCCTAAAAATACAAAATGTAAGGATAAAAATATTGTAGTTTTTTTGGCAGATTGGTAAAATTTGAGCTGGGATGGCTTGTAAGCCTGCTGCTGCATTACTCTTCCCCTTTGGATTGATTTAGGAATTGGAACCCTCCAAGGTGATGTTTCTAAGGATTTAAAAGAAGATACTGCTGATGAAACTGGGAAAGTGGACAGATGAGAGAGACAATGTTCTGGTAGAAGTAAGAGAGAGGGATCGTGCATGAGTGTGGTAACTATGGGTGAATGTGAGTGGAGTGGGGTAGGAGAAGAAACAGTTGTTATCAAATACAATATTACATTTTGTGGTCATATTTGTTGTTTTAGAAGCATTAGTCTCAGTGGTCATAACAGTTGGGAAGTTTGAATAAGAATTTAGACATTGGGGAGTAGCATGATTTGAATACATCAGAGCTAAATTGTCAATTCTGTGTGATATCTTTATTTTCCATCCCTGTGCACATGTATGGAGTACAACATACTTTAAATACCATATGCAGAAATAAAATCAGTTTTGCAGTTTCTTTGAAGGCAAGAATAAAGGGCCTTAATAATTTAGTGCTCATGCCCATGAATAGGTTACATAGGTTGCTAAGCAAATGTTTTATGTTCATAAACGGTACTTAATTTTGTAAATAGTTTTATTAGATAACGGAGTGTCACTGATCCTGAGCTGGAAAAGGGGGTTTGAGAATGTCATTTTATGCTAAATAATTGACTATAATATCTAAGTGATTGAAACATCACTTTGCTAAGATACAATAACTGTCACTTTGTAGACCACTTCACTCACTCATGTGGTTTACTGGTGGTCCGTGGACTACATTTTCATAACCATCATTCTAGCAAATTAAGTTTTTCTTCTTTAAAGGAGGAAAATGACATTCAAACCTTCAGTGTACAAAAGAACTTGGCTGCAACCTCTAATCTTAAAATGAGGAAAAATATTTATACTCTAGAAGTGATGGCAACATGATCCTTTTACTCATTAAATACACAGTTGTAAAATGTGTGTACAGAACAGCAGTAACAAATCTTTTTTATGTATCATGTTTGTGTTTCGTTGTAATTCCAAATATCAAAAAAGAGTATGTTAAACTAATGTTTCTATACATTTAACTAATAACATAATTGGGAATGACCTTGTCACACATACAGCACCACACACATGTCCATCTTACCTTTCTTCTTTGCAGATAAATTTCATGCTTGAGTTTGCTTTTTCCAGAGTTTACAGTTTCTGTGCCTGTAAGATTGTAGTCCATGATCACCCTGAGCTTCAGCAACCATTATGCTGTCTATTGTAACAGTATTTAGAGGACAGATGCAATTCTGTTTTTTTGAGGTTTCCTAAATAATTATTTGTCATTCAGTCATTATTGCATATACCAGTTTCATAGGCATCACCGTTATCAGGCACTTTACAAAGCACACAAGGATACTATACAGAAACAGCAAAAAATACAGAGCTGGCACCAAGGAAAACAACAACAACAACAACATTTATTTATATAGCACATTTTCATACAAACAATGTAGCTCAAAGTGCTTTACATGATGAAGAAAGAGAAAAAATTAGGGCACTAATTAACATAGAATAAAAGTAAGGTCCGATGGCCAGGGAGGACAGAAAAAAACAAAAAAAAAAAACTCAGGACGGCTGGAGAAAAAAATAAAATCTGCAGGGGTTCCAGGCCACGAGACCACCCAGCCCCCTGTAGGCATTCTACCTAACATAAACGACCTCAATCAGTCCTCATTGTATTCAGGGTTCTCATGGAAGAATTTGATGATAATGGTCATGTGGACTTCTGGCCTTTAATCCATCAATGTAAGGACATCACAGTGCTTTGATTAGATGGTGGTGGCACAGATTGCCACCACAGAAAACCGGAAAAAGAACAGAAGAGAAAGTAGGGGTTAGTATGGATTTTGGAGCCACCATGAATAATAATGATAATTAATTGAATATACAGAGCATCAGGATTTAACTAAGGTGAAGCTATGAGAAAGCCATGTTAAACTAATGTGTTTTCAGCAGTTTTTTTTAAAGTGCTCCACTGTATTAGCCTGGCGAATTCCTATTGGCAAGCTATTCCAGATTTTAGGTGCATAATAGCAGAAGGCCGTCTCATCACTTCTTTTAAGTTTAGCTCTTGGAATTCTAAGTAGACACTCATTTGAAGATCTAAGGTTACGATTTG
This sequence comes from Erpetoichthys calabaricus, assembly GCF_900747795.2. Taxonomy (NCBI): domain Eukaryota; kingdom Metazoa; phylum Chordata; class Cladistia; order Polypteriformes; family Polypteridae; genus Erpetoichthys; species Erpetoichthys calabaricus. The sequence goes on along the minus strand of NC_041401.2, from coordinate 158,245,165 downwards.
GAGTGTAAGGTGTAAGACATTCCGAAATATAAGATGGAGTGAGATTATTTAAGACTTTGTAAACCATAAGCAGTATTTTAAAGTTAATTCTAAATGACACAGGTAACCAGTGTAGTGACATCAAAACTGGGGTGATGTGTTCGGATTTTCGTTTCCGAGTTAAGATTCTAGCAGCTGCATTCTGCTCTAGTTGCAATCGATTGATGTCTTTTTTGGTTAGTCCTGAGAGGAGTGCATTACAGTAATCTAGCCGACTGAAAACAAAGCGTGAACTAATTTTTCAGCATCTTGTTATAAGAGGTCTAACTTTTGCTATATTTCTTAAGTGAAAAATACTGTCCTAGAAATCTGATAAATATGTGATTTTAAAATTCAGGTCAGAGTCAATAGTTACCCCAAAATTCTTTAACTTCGTCTTGACTTTTAATCCTAATGCATCAAGACTGGTGATATTCCATTAAAAATGGAGCTATCCAAGTGAAACTTATCCTTCACTTCCAGTTCCTATAAACAATGAACAGCAAATACTCCCTACTAAAATTTGGTATTACTAAATCGTTCTTATTTTGTTTTAATTAATTGCTATTACATCATACTAATAATGCCTCCTGCTTAAAAACATAAAATAATGTGGTTGTAACTTCAACCTCATCCAAAATTCACCTTCCTCAATATATTCGTAGATGATCAAGACAACATACACTCACCGGTCACTTTATTAGGTACAACTGTTCAACTGCTTGTTAATGCAAATGTCTAATCCGCCAATCACAGGGCAGCAACTCAGTGCATGTAGGCATGTAGACATTGTCAAGATAACCTGCTGAAGTTCAAACTGAGCATCATAATGGGGAAGAAAGGTGATCCAAGTGACACTGAATGTGCCAGACAGGCTAGTCTGAAGATTTCAGAAACTGCTGATCTACTGGGATTTTCACTTACAACTACCTCAGGGGTTTATAGAGAATGGTTCAAAAAAGGGTCAATATACAGTGAGCAGCAGTTCTCTTGGCGAAAATGCCTTGTTGATGCCAGAGGTCAGAGGAGAATGGCCGGACAGTTTCGAGCTGATAGAAATGTAACAGTATGACTGAGGTATGCAGAAGAGCATCTCTGAATGCACAACACGTCAGACCTTGAAGCAGATGGACTACAGCAGCAGGAGACCACACCAAGTGGCACTCCTGTCAGCCAAGAACAGGCAACTGAAGTTAATATTTGCACGGGCTCACTAATATTGGACAATAGGCGATTGGAAAAATGTTGCCTGGTCTGATGAGTCTCGATTTCTGCTGCGACATTTGGATGGTAGAGTCAGAATTTGATGTCAACATAAAAGCATAGACCCTTCCTGCATTGTATCAATGATTCATACTGGTAGTGATGGTGTAATGATGTGGAGCATATTTTCCTGTCATACTTTGGACCCCTTAGTACCAATTGAGCATTGTTTAAATGCCACAACCTACATTTGAATTTGAGTGAACGCTGGCGGGACTGGTCGCTGCTGCTCGCCGGTAACTAGACTATGTGATTTTGTGGGTATTTGTTTGTTTTTTTTTTGCCATTTTGTTGACATCTCTGCGTGGCTGTATATGCTGTGTATGCATTTAGCTTCATCCTAACCTCCGTTTCGTTTGAAACCTACCGGCTTATTCTCTGGACGTCTGAGCTGCCTCTGGCCTCCTCACCTACAATGTGGACTGGTAGGATAATCGCCTGGTTAATGCTTGTTTGGAGTCTTCTGTCGCTCGTTATCCAACCTGCGACTGGCCTCCTCCAGTATCCAGCTGCTGAGCTTCTTCGATTGCGTCTTCTCCAGTCTGTGCCTCTGCTGTCGGTGCTGTATTTCGACCCGGACGTCATACTTCTCCCTCGTCGGAGATACATCCACCGTGGGTCTCGTCGGAGATTCCGAACGGACGTCTCAAAAGGAATTAACTCTTTTTGGTCTGATTTTCGGCACCCTCCACACAACACAGATAGGAAAGCTGATCATAGCGTGTTGGCCAGCTTAGCTAGGTCGACTAACACCACTGTCAAATGCGACAGCAACATTGTCAGCTTTGGTCTACTAAACATCCGCTCACTCACGAGCAAGGGACATCTCATTCAGGATCTCCTCATTGACCGTAAGTTTGACTTTCTCTGTTTAACTGAGACTTGGCAGCAACCTCAAGACTTTTCACAACTTAATGAATGCACCCCCCCGGGGTTTGTTTACACTTGTCAATCCCGTGCCTCTGGCCGTGGAGGAGGTGTCGCGATTATTTATCGCGAGAAGTGGAAAGTCCTGCCGTTCTCAGCTCCTGCTGTTAGCTCTTTTGAATCGACTGTGTGTCAACTGTCTGGCCCAGTTCCTACCATTATTGCAACTGTCTACCGTCCTCCTAAGTCAAACAACAATTTTTTGAACGATCTTGTTACCTTCCTTACTCATTTATCTGTAATTACCCCAAATATAATTCTGCTGGGGGATTTTAATGTACATCTGGACAATATCAATATCCCTCTCACTAGAGACTTTTTATCTTGCCTGGAGAGTTTTGGATACCAGCAGCACACTGATGTTCCTACTCATTGTAAAGGACATATCTTGGACCTGATCTGCTGCTCTGGTGTTGTTCCTTTTGATCTCACAGCAGATGAACTCACTATAACCGACCATTTTCTTCTTTCATTCAATGCCAAACTTACCTTTTCTGTTCCTAAGCTTCCACGTCTCATAGCCTTTCGCAACATTAAGAATATTAACTTGAATTTGCTGTTTTCTAGAATCGATTCCCAAATGGACTTTTATAATTTATCCACTCCCATAGAACTGGTCTCATATTATAACACCTGTCTTAATGATATTCTTAATTCTCTGGCTCCGCTAAAAACCCGTTCTGTTTCTTTTTCTTTTTCTGCCCCTTGGTTTACGCCTGAACTTCGGCTTCTGAAAGCTAAGGGCAGGCAACTTGAAAGGTTGTTTAAAAAATCCGGACTGTTTGTCCACAAAGAGATGTATAAAAATCATCTTCTCTATTATAAGGATTGTATAGCTCAAACCAAGTCTAATTATTACACTCAGTTAATTACTCGTAATACAGGTAACACCAAGACTTTGTTTTCTTTACTTAATAATGTTACACAACCTCCAGACTCTTTACCATCTCACCTTTACTCAACTGCTTTCTGTAATTCTCTTATGTCTTTTTTCAACGAGAAAATCCAAAAGATACATCAGCACCTTGGTCCAGATCCTCTCTATATTCCTTCTGAACTACACTCGCCTATTCACTTTTTCTCTTCTTTCCAGCTTCCCACTTCCTCTGAAATTTCAGATCTCATCTGCAAATCCAAGTCATCTACTTGTCAGCTGGACCCCCTGCCTACAGTTCTGGTTAAAGCCTGCCTCCCCTCTCTAGTCCCTCTCATTTCTGCCATCATTCACTCTTCTCTCACTACTGGTATTATTCCCTCATCTTTTAAAACTGCTGCTATAACCCCAATACTAAAAAAACCTGGTGCTGATCCTACTAATTTCAATAATTTTCGCCCCATTTCTAACTTGCCCTTTATCTCCAAAATTCTTGAAAAAATAGTAGCTATTCAACTTCACACCCATTTATCTCATAATAATCTATATGAAAAGTTCCAGTCTGGTTTTCGCCCCCTTCATAGTACAGAAACGGCACTTGTTAAAATTACTAATGACCTCCTTATGGCTGCTGATTCTGGTCTAATCACTATTCTCATCCTCCTTGATCTGAGTGCGGCCTTTGATACTATTTGTCATACCACTCTCCTTAATAGATTATCTCTGATTGGCATTACCCACACTCCACTTGACTGGTTTAGATCCTACCTCTTAGGCCGCACTCAGTTCATACAACTTAAAACCTTCACATCCCAACCCACCGCTGTTACCTCTGGTGTGCCCCAGGGCTCTGTCCTGGGGCCTCTTCTTTTTATTATTTACCTTCTTCCCCTTGGCAATATTTTTCGCAAATATAACATTAATTTTCACTGTTATGCTGATGACACCCAGCTCTACCTTGCTGGTAATCCCACCTCCTCTTTTCCACCACCCTCGCTTATTGACTGCATTGCTGAAATTAAATCCTGGTTTTCTTCGAATTTTCTTAAATTAAACAGTGATAAAACTGAGGTTCTCCTCATTGGTTCAAAATCATCATTATCCAAAACCAATAATCTTTCTCTTATTATTGATGACTTTGTTGTTTCCCCATCATCTCAGGTCAAGAGTCTGGGTGTCATCCTCGACAATACTCTATCCTTCCAATCTCAAATTAATAACATCACCCGGTCTGCTTACTTCCACCTACGTAATATTAATCGTATTCGCCCCTCCCTCACTCCTCACACCACTGCCATTCTTGTTCATAGTCTTGTCACTTCTCGGCTGGACTACTGCAATTCACTCCTCTTTGGTCTCCCGAATAAATCTCTTCATAAGCTTCAGTTAGTCCAGAATTCTGCAGCACGTATCATCACTCAAATCCCATCTATTCACCATATTACTCCGGTCTTGCAGCAGCTTCATTGGCTCCCGATTAAGTTTCGTATTGATTTTAAGATTCTACTATTAACATTTAAGGCCATCCATAACCTCGCCCCTCCATATCTGTCTGACCTTCTTCATGTTGCCATTCCATCCCGTAACCTTAGATCCTCTTCCTCCACCCATCTGACTGTCCCTCCCGCCCGTCTAACCACCATGGGGAGCAGAGCTTTCAGCCGTTCTGCTCCCAAGCTCTGGAATTCATTGCCTGCGGATCTCCGAAATATCAAATCATATTCATCCTTCAAATGTAAACTTAAAACGCATCTGTTTAAAATGACTTTTTCTTTTTCCTCCTGATTATAATGGTTTTGTTTGGTTTTAATTTCTAGATTTTCTGATGTTTTAAGTTTTTGTTTATAATTGTGTCTTTTATTTATTTATTTATTTATTTATTGTTGTTCGGTGTCCTTGAGTTCCCTGAAAGGCGCCTTGTATAAATAAAATGTATTATTATTATTATTATTATTATTATTACATGAGTATTGTTGCTGATCATGTCGACCCCTTTATGACCATAATGTACCCCTCTTCTGATGACTACTTCCAGCAGGATAATGTACCATGTCACAAAGCTCAAATCATCTGAAACTGGTTTTTTGAATATGACAATGCATTCACTGTACTCAAATGGCCTCCATAGTCACCAGATCTCCATCCAATAGAACATCTTTGGGATGTGGTGGAACTGGAGATTCGCATTATCGATGTGTAGCTGAACATTGTGCAGCAACTGGGTATTACTATCATGTCAATATGGGCCAAAACCTGTGAGGAATGTTTTCAGCACCTTGTTGAATCAATGCCAGGAAGAATTGCGGCAGTTCTGTCGGCAAAAGTGGGTCCAGTCCAGTACTAGTAAGGTGTAACTAAGAATGTTGCAGGTGATTGTATTTTTGAATGTTAATACAAGATAAACACGCTATATTTGGAGTATCCATAATTATAGTAATTAGGAAACTCAGTTCACTTATTATACAAACAATTCAGGCTCAAAATGAAAATTACTTTGTAGGTGATGCACTCTACCCTATAACTCATACACAAATGTTGAGAAATTAGCGTAAGAGATTGTTCAAAAGGCGACATGGTGGCGCAGTGGGTAGCGCTGCTGCCTCGCAGTTGGGAGACCTGGGGACCTGGGTTCGCTTCCTGGGTCCTCCCTGCGTGGAGTTTGCATGTTCTCCCCGTGTCTGCGTGGGTTTCCTCCGGGTGCTCCGGTTTCCTCCCACAGTCCAAGGACATGCAGGTTAGGTGGACTGGCGAATCTAAATTGGCCCTAGTGTGTGCTTGGTGTGTGAGTGTGTTTGTGTGTGTCCTGCGGTGGGTTGGCACCCTGCCCGGGATTGATTCCTGCCTTGTGCCCTGTGTTGGCTGGGATTGGCTCCAGCAGACCCCCGTGACCCTGTGTTCGGATTCAGCGGGTTGGAAAATGGATGGATGGATTGTTCAAAAACCATGAGGGCTTCTATTTTTTTTTCCCCCTTAAAGCATTTCAGTATAGAATTCAGTTGGTGTGTTGTGAATGGTGGAGCACTTATGCTGCCCCACCATCTCTCCTTTGGTGGGGATAAGTAGTCAGTGTGATTATCTGATGATGACTAAGTAGGCAAAAGTATTCTAAAAATTTTCAAGGGGCAAGATACATCATTTGAAGAGGTGACACCCCTGTTTACCCACCCAAGGCACTGTGCCTGACAAAATATAAATGGAATTCAGATTAGGGAAAAGACCATATGTCATGTTAGGAAATATAACAGTGAGCTATATAGGAGTACCAAGATGTGATGATGCAGGTTGGCTGCACACTACTGGTTCCTTCTGGGACCCTTTTGAACCCACCACCGCCAATAATGTAACCGAGATGAGCTGGGCAAGTGAGGACACTCACACATAGCAAGGGGTAGGTGCAAAAGTGTAACAGTTCTTTTATTAAAAATACAACAATCGAAATCAAAGTGTCCAAATAGTGCAGTGTTCAGAAATTCTATAAGTAATCCATAAAACAGTGTTGTTTAAGTTAAAACTATTCCATAAATAATTGTTTAAAAATTATGGTAAAACTCTAGGCAGGAGTTTATCCTTTAAAATGAAATCCCTGGTGCTTCCCTTTAAAATGGACGCCTCCTCAATCTACCCAATTCGGGTCTCGCAGCCCCTAGAGACATAAACCAATAGGTGAAGCAGACCTTCTTCCACGGGTCCAGGTCCCTTCTGTCCAATGGCTCCCAGCAGGGCTCCCAATATGAACCCAGGCTCGGGTCCCTACTGTCCATGGCTTGAATAGGGCTCCGCCATCAGAGTCTTCTCTCTCCGACATCTGGTGCCTACTTGGACTTACATGGGAACAAGCACTGAGTCCCAGAGTCACTCAAGCTGGAATGGCCTCTTTCAGCCCCTGAGTGTCTTCCACACACTCGCCTGAGGGTCTCTCCTCATGGCTGCCTGCTTCCTCTCTCTCACTTGCTCATTTGTTCTTGCACCTGCACTCTTCTGTCTTCCTGCTTGCTTATTTTTATTGTCTTTTTAACCTCCTGTTCTCTTTCTTTTCTCTTTCCTTTCATTTCTCCCCTCTCTCAGCCATGCAGGGTCCTCTTAAACTCGGTTGCCTAATTTGGTGCAGGTGTGGTGACAGATCCGCCCACCTGTGCATGTGTATGAGGCGCAGTCAGGCAGCTCCTCAATTAACCGCAGATCGAAGCGTACTCGCGCACACTCACACCTGCACCTTCTTTGAAACATGATTATTTACTTAAATCTAACCACCTTTTGTTAAGCCCCAACCCCATTAAACCAGACAAGATCTGGTTGACAACACATTAGAGTCCTGACTCAAAAAGTACTATGAGTTTAAAGTTGGGGAAATGGTTGTATTCAGAAGGTTTCCTCTGTTTTTTAATAAGTTCATTTGGGATAAACACTACACTACTGACAGGCTCAACACTGTGTTGCTATGCAGAGCTTTGTTAACTATAGCAGTAGCAGAGTTTTAATATAGTTATGGGATGGTGTTGGCATTGTGTCTGATATAAATCTGGATTTTAGGAGCAGCATTTTGTACCTTTTGTAGAATAAGTGGTTTAAGCCAGATCACAGCAAAAAGAATTCAAATATTAATTTTATGTATTTTCTGTATCTTTTTATTTCATTACAAGGATATAGAAGTGAGAGTGTTTTTTAGCAGTATCAGGTATAATTTAGGAATCATCCTTATTCTATTGACAGCTTTTCCAGATCTGAGTGGTAGAGGTTGCCTCAGACCATTTAGCAGTGATAGAACCATTTTGGCCTTAGCTGACATGTTGGATTATTCATTTAAGGTCTTGTGAAGTCTAATTTTAAGAGCAGTGGTGGGGGATGATGCAGTATAATGTTTCTTCCATTGGTAGTTCTCAGACTTTGATTTCATATGCTGATGATTATAGGTGGAAGGACATTTTTTGGCATATGAAATAGTAAACACGAGTTCAGCAAAGTACTGTACTTTTTGGTCGATATCTGAACCCCAAGATTTTCAGCCTTACGCTGGTATACAGTAAATATGTCTAAAATGTCTAGTGTTATTATTTTGTATATTTTGTTTGGTAATTATTTCTAGGGAGAATTTCATAATAATAATTAACCAAAACTAATACTAATAAATAACATCTTTTGAACCTTAATTGAAGTAAAAGTATAGTTAAAAGGTGCCAGCCTTTCACTAGCTGACTTTGTGAACAGTAAGTATAAAGTGAAAATAATTACTTATTCTATAATTTATGTACTAATGAGTATATAGCGGGTTGGAAAATGACTGACTGATTGACTGACTGAGTATATATGATTATAATTATTAGACTTCTCTAAAGTATATAAATTCTACTTGTATACTTGTATATAATTTGAAAAAAAAATCCTTGATCACTGGAAATCGAGAATATAAACTACATGGTAAAAAATAGCCTGGCAATGAGTGTAAAACTAAATTACATTTGCATACAAATTTATAACAGATTGCAATACATTTAACACAGTACATCTCCTGTGGCCTGCTTTTCTATTAAGTATTTGCCAAGAGGAGGCAAGGCTAATGGAAGCATCTCCTCACATTCATCTACCATCAGTCATTTTTATTTTCATCAGTCTCCTGGACAAGTGTGGTAAAGAATTTAATGCTATTTGAATATAAAAGATCCATTTACATTACATGCACGTGCAAAGCATTCACCCATAATCATGTCAACACACTTACCTTTCTTAAAGCACCAGAGCCTTAGTGCATTTCAATGTCTTTCTCAAGTATGAGTGCCATGTCTGATTGGTGCATGCATGAGACATTTAGTTTTTTAATGGATTGCTTTTGCTACCTATAAACTGCTGAATTTGGAGACAATAAGTGTTTTATCTCCTTGTTCCTTGAATATGAAGAATGGAGTAGTGTACCATGACACTGCTGGCAGTATGAGGAGAAGTATAGATACACACTAGGGGGCTGCTTGGGCCCAAATTATCAGTAGCGCTCTAACATGCATTCTGAATGCTTCATTCAGCTCTAAAACAGCTTCAGTCTCTACTAGAAAGCTAAACATATAATCCATCCTCAGGTCCAGTTTGACATTTTAAATATACTTTTCAAGTTTATCCATCAAAAATGTTTTAGTAAGTAGTTTTAGTAAGTAGCATGTCCGTAGTTCATTTATACCTAACTCATTTAATGGATTCTTTAACATAGAGGATATGTGTCTGTGTCTGTATCTGTGTGGCTGTCTGGTTGCTATGTCTCTGTTATATGCCATTTGGTGTGAGATTTGTAAAAGCAGTGCTATTGTTTGTGATGTGGCAACTATTGGAATGAAAAATGCAATGCATTGTATTTACACATGCATTACAAAATACATTCTAATAGATGGTGCACTGCAAGTGATAATGTTGAGTACATCCAAAAGAGTGTAACTGGCGGATGAACAGAAATCAGCTTATTAGATTTTAACCCTTCTTAGATGGGTAGTACAGCTGGTATTTGGAATAAATGGGCTTATAACATTAATGGAATGAATACCAGTAAATAACTATGCTTTCAATGTTGCAATCAATAAAAAAATAGAAATATTTTGAATTTTACTGCGAGTCCTACTGCTCAGAGCAAAGCAATTGTAAATGCATATTCGATATTCAAGTGCTGCAGTCGGTTGTGGAATAAATGTAAAATTTAAAATATAGAGTAAACCAGAATTCGAGGCCTGATGTAGGGTATAGGATTATATATTATTATGGGCCACAGCTTCTAAAATACTAATATTACTTTGAGTTATCCTGTATGATGTTTGACTGTGGGGAAACTTTGTAGTTCACTTTAAAATTTATGGTGACTCCAGGATCAAATACTGTGTGGTGGATTGCCGGCATTTTACTCCAGCCCTCACCCCCAGGCCGCCAGGAGGAGCTCTCCCGACAGCATGATCGTGCCCTGAGTTCCAGCAGGGCCTCATGGACTATGTAGTGTTTATACACAGCCCTGCTGGATACCTTGGGGGCCACCGGGAGTCGCTGTAGGGGGCCTAGCAGGCTCTTATGTGCCCTATAACCCGGGAGTGCGTCATCATCACGTGACAGGGAAGGAACGACGTGCTCCCGGGCTGAAGAAAGGACTGTTTACCCTGACCCGGAGGGAATAAGGACTTGTGGGTTTGGCCAGGAACCACTTCCGGGTCAGGGGATATAAAAGGACTGTGGGAAAGCCCAGACACTGAGCTGAGCTGGGAGGTAGGGTGGCAAGTATCTGGGCGAGGAGGAGTGAGTATTGGTTTATTGAGAGTTTATTGTTTATATGAGTGTGGAGTGGAGGGTGCTTTGTGCACAGTGTAATTATAAAATAAATAGTGATTACACTTTCATCTGGTGTTCGGAGTGGTACCTGAGGGTTCAAATGGTGGACCACGCCTCAATCTGTTACAACTGAAATAATTAATATTCCCATGTGAGATTTTAAACTTCTTAACCTGGTGTGCCTAAATCTTCTTAATCCCTTGTTTATTTGAACTGATGGAAGTACATCATCCCCACTCTGATTCAAATGTAGACTGTCCATGCGCTACAGGTCTCTTATGTTATAGGGAGCTAATTTCCTCATAACATCTTGCTCCATTTATCTAAATTAAAATTTTAAACTAGTTGCTTACCCACATTTTGTGCACAAGCCCACCAGGACAGTATCACAGACAAAACTCCTGGTCAGCTCTCATTGTTTAATACTCCACGTACCACTTTAAATTTGTGGTGCAGCACTAGACTTCAATGAACCCTGTGGAGTTCACTTCACTGTGAGTTTGGCAAGTTGTAGAAATGTTTAGGAACTTTTCTGAACTTGGAGAAATGCGTTGAAATCAATAAGGAGGAACTGAATTAAGTTTGAATGGATTATAATGATGCAATGATCTTTTTAAGTCTCCTTTAGAGCTAGAACAGCATCTGCCTACTATACTACACTGATCATTGTGACAAAAACGTGATCTGTACTGTCAAGCAGCATTACTAACCACTGCTGCATCATACCTCAAACAACAAAAGACACAGATGGAACGATAACCACAAACAAAATGCAACATATTGAAATGTTGTTTCTTAGCAGAAACCGGCTGGTTAATTGCTAAAGAGATCTTCAACAGCAAAAATGCTATAGTTTTAAGTTTAAATTAGTACAATGAGACCATAAAGCAGTGTATAACACTGATCTGTGATACTTTCACAGTAATTATGTCACACACTTCTAGACACCTTGCCTAGCAATATTTTGGCAACCTTGCATTACAAACAGCAAACAATGGTCGGGCAGGTAACAAAATGGGGCCTTCAATAAATTCTTTGATCTCTAAGGCCACATAATGCTACCTCCATTTTTTTTAGAGGCCAAGTAAAGGGTCATAAAATTAAATAAAGTCAAGATCATCATGACAATTAGGAAAAGATAACATTTTCAAGAAGGTTCACCAATGCCTTTATTTTTCAGACATTTGCGAGAAATCTGCATGTCTCTATGTTGTCCAAATTCAACAGGTGAGAATAGGAGAATCCATCATTTCTGACTGCATACCACTCTGTGTCGGCACCTGCCCGGCTTGGGGCTGCTAAACTCTACACTACAGAGAGTGTTGAAGTTGTCTCAGAAGATGAATGGCGTGCAGGTCCATTGTGTTGAGGGCATAAAGGCTACCTAAAAAAGGCAAAAAGTGTTTTTTAAAGACCTCAGCCATCCTGCTTAGCAACTTTTCTCCCTCCTCAGGACCAGTAGCACTAGCACCAGCACCACTGGATATTTAATTTATTCCACATATCAAAAGTCATTTAGTAGTTGGTCATACTGACCTCTACATAATTGTACCTGATGTGTGTTTCTTGTATTATCATCTGAACTAAATGCATGCTGTGTTCATTGTCTGTTTGGATTATATTATTTTCAGTAGGATACGAGGGGCATGCAAGAAGAATCTTATTGTACTGTATTCATTTCAAATGTAAGTGACTCCTGTCAACTGGCTGTGTAGCCTGTCTCTCTACCTCTCAACATTTCAGATCATTTTACAAATGTACTTAATGTAGTCTACTGCCAATAGTTTTTAAACAACAAGACAAAGTTCTAACACTGCATCTGTATCTCATCCTGGTCCAGCTCAGTGGTCAGGAAAAAATACTTGATCAAAATGTTGGGGCCATTTTGATGTTACTGTATGTGGTGTGACAGAAGAAGAAGAAGAGAAGATGGAGAATGTCTTCTAAGCCACGCTGTCTGCACATATTAGATGCAACCATGAAAGGAAAACTACACACTCAAACTGAAGAGTATTCTGTGAATCTTCAAAATTGACCATCCTAGCAAAATATCTGATTTAAATTTTCTTATAATATGAGGTTGAATTATTATCTTGGCATGTTAAGTATGTTAAGTTAAATTAACTGTAGCCTGATTAAAATTGTTCTATCATCCTTGTTTGTCCTATTTTAGTTAGTGAGGGAGCTAAAAAGAGGTATTTTAGCCAATGTGAAGCTGACATGTTCCTCATGAAAGCTATGTCTGTAGATATACACATGTTCAGGAGGAAGCTTGATGCACATGTTGAGAACAACCAAGCCTGTGAAAAAGATTAACATTAAACTATGTACACATTGTTGTATTCTGTTTCAGTACATCTTTAGTCCACCAGATAGTCTGCTGTGGATGTGATTGTTATCACTTATGCAGTGCACACTCATTACTCATCACTGCAATAATTCAAAACGTATTTTATTTTGGATAGATGTGATTTATATAGTTGAACTATTGAACTGCCTTTCCCAAGGTTTCTTCCATTTTTTCCTACAAGGTTTTTTTTGGGGAGTTTTTCCTTGTCTTCTTAGAGAGTCAAGGCTGGGGGGCTGTCAAGAGGCAGGGCCTGTTAAAGCCCATTGCGTCACTTCCTGTGTGATTTTGGGCTATACAAAAATAAACTGTATTGAATTTATGTAGTACCCTTCTTCAGTTAACACCACCCAAAACACTATACAAATGTAGATGCGCCATGCAACCGTTAACATGGATGTGTGTTCTTAGGTTTGTCAGATGGAGAGCAGGCAGGTTAAATGACTTGTCCAGGTCACACAGTGGGTCAATTCTTAGGTTTGTCAGATGGAGAGCAGGCAGGTTAAATGACTTGTCCAGGTCACACAGTGGGTCAATCCACCAATCCACACTTACTGCACACAAAGCCGTCATTGAGCCAGTAGTATCGGCATATAATTAGAACAGTGGTCACCAACTGGTGGACTGTGGTCCAAATCCGGACCGTGAGAGGCTTCTATATGGACCGCAAACCCTTTTGACATAATGGAGAGAACAAAAACTCAAATATTTATTTATTATTATTTTGTCATGAAAGCAACTGTTTAAAAGCACTACAAGGCCAGCTCAGTAGAGTCCTTTCAGTCCTATAGGACTACACGTTCCTATGTTCGCTACGTTCAGATAGATACGCAAGAAGACTGACACACAAGCATGTGTAATTTTAAATGACTGGAAAAAGATGGCATTATCAAAAATTAGAAAAATTGACAGTAAAAACAGAGTCTTCCAAAATGACTGGACAGAAAATTATGCATTTATTCTTCCTACAATTAGTTCAACGAGGCTGTTGTGCCTCATTTGCTATGAGTCTGTTGCAGTTGTCAAAAGTGGAAATATTAAACACCATTACAAAACTAGACACAGACACTTCCATAAAACTTAACCGCCACAGTCGGAGGTAAGGCAAAGCCCAGTACGAGTGATCTACACGGGTCCTTTCTTATTCCCTCACAGCACAGCATCAAATATAGGAGTGCTCGCTGAGAATGCAGTGGATTTTAGGAAAACACAAAAAGCCATTTACATATGGGGAAATAGTAAAGGAGTGCATGGATGATGTGTCTGAAACACTTCTAGATGGAAAAGAAAGACATGATCTAAGAGAATAATTAAATAAATCTCCCTTTCAGCCACAACCACCTCCAGAAGAGCTGAAACATTTGCACAGGATGTACAGTTACAGCTTGATTATGCTCTTCAGGATGCATCTTGCATAGCTTTAGCAATTGATGAATCAACTGATATTAATGACAATGCCCAGTTGTTGGTATCCGTCAGATTTTACCAGAGAGGAAAGAGTTTATTGAGGACCTGTTAGGTGTCACATCACTTGAAAATAGCACACACCAGCGGGGAAGACATTTACCTGGCCATAAAAGAAATGTTACAAAAGAGAGAGATCAGTCTGAAAGCTGTTGTGTTCATCACCACTGACGGAGCTCCTTCCATGAAAAGAAGAAAGAGCATTGTCTAGAACTGAGAGGACAACCCAGACATCTCCTCATATCACTGTGTTAACCATCAGTCTGTTCTGTGCTCTACTCTTTCAGGGGAGTATGCAGAGGTTATGAATACAGTGGTTAAACATCAATTTTTACTGGGCATCCTCATTCCATCAGCATCGCCTGCATCGAGAATTCCTTACAGAAGTTGATGCAAATTCAAATGACCTTCTGCTTCTGCTGCACTGCAGTGTTAGATGGCTGAGCAAAGGCAGGGTTCTAGCATTCTTTTGGGCAATTAGAAATGAAATTAAAATGTTCTTGGCACAACAGAACAATCATAAGGCCAGACAGTTTGCTCAGCTTTTGGAAGATGAAAAAAACAGATGATATATCCTTCTTGGTTGTCATGACATCACACTTAAATGACCTCAACTTAAAATTACAGGGCAAGAACAACTCTGTTTGTGATCTGGTAGCTGCTGTCCAGCCTTTTCAGAGGAAATTGGACATTTTCAAAGTGGATTTCCAAGAGGACTGTACACATTTTTCAGCCATGAAACAAATTCAGGGTAGGAGAGATGTTTCCTCTCATGTTGATTTCATACAAAAACTGATTGGAAACTTCAGTGATTGTTTTGATAACTTCAGCCTTGGAGAGCAGCACCTCCTTTTCATTCAGAATCCGTTTCTGGTCAAAATGTTATCCGTTTTAAACATGATGCAATACAAAGGGGGTTGATACTGGATCTCTGTTGATGGAACTTACAGATCTGCAAACAAATGTGATGTTGAGAGAGCAGTGTGAAGTTTGTGACCCTGCCACCTTCTAGTTACAGTCTGTACCTGAGACTGTTTTCCCTGAACTTACCAAAGTAGCAGTATACACCTTGACCATGTTTGGCTCCACATACAGCTGTGAATCAGCATTTTCAACAGTTAAGATTATTAAAACTAAATACCATTCACAAGTGAGCAATGAACATTTATATGCCTGTTTGAGAATGGCACTGACCCCATTCATCCCAAGGTTCAAAATGCTAGCAGGAAAGGCGAAAGCCAATTTCTCCCATTAAATTAGCAAAGTGTAGACAATGCATGTGAATGTGATTTGTGGTTTCTTATTTAAGCTAAGAAATTTGTGCTTAAGTCATTGTTAAGCTCAGTTTTGCCTAAAACAACACTTTATTTAGTTTTCTTTTGAATATGTTATACAGTTATGGTATGCAACTTGTGTATTTACAATGCAAATTTAAGAGATGAGGGGTTTATTGCACTTTGTTTTTTCATTAATCATATGTTTGTCTAACATTGATACTGTATTTTTTTGCCTGTATGAGTTTATGAATGATTTTGTATTGTACTAAAGCAACCTGGAGGGTAGAAGACGACATTGTTCAAAATAGTTTTGTTAAGGGTTAGTTGTGTCATGCCAAAACATGTTACTCTAAGACATTTTATACTTTGTTCAATAAAAATGTTAACGAAACTTTTGTCTTTAGCCTGAAAAAAAGGATAAACTGTATTTGTAGATATCTAATTGTTTGGACCTCAGCAGGAGAGGAGGGTTGACTTACTGGGCCTCTAGCTGTTTTAGTTGAAAACTCCTGAGTTAGAATTTAGATGAATCATCTACAGATGTACTTGACTTACTTTAAGATCTAACTCTGTTTTTATGATAAATCAATTAAAACCCTAGTATCCTTAGCACATTTCTAAAACTCATGCAGCCCATTTTTAGTTTAGGTTGAGATATTGAATAATATTATGAATAATTAGTTGTTGTACCCATGTGCTGTGGAAATCGTCTGCCCTAGGCGGAGGAGCGGGAATGGTGCACAGTTTTAGTTTTGTTGTCTCACAGATTGCAGCAATTCAGCACATGTAGTGGTACAGTATTCGATAATGTTTTTATAATGATTCAAAGATGATTAATTCCAAGTTCAGCTAAAAATGGTTTCTTTCAAGATGCTGCATAGGCACAATATCCTAAAATTATATCTGCCACATCATAAAATTGATTTGAATAAATGTCTACCAACAGAAAACTAGAAGTTACTCTTTTTACCATCTTCATTGCATATTTTTTGCCATTTCTTATCTTGTGTGCAAACAGAATGCGAATGTGCAATGTGCATACAGGAAAGCAATGGCACTGGCCATTTAAAAAAAATGTAAGGCACTGCTTTGATATATAGTGTAATCCATTGTTTCCCAAACTGTTGATCATGGTGACATTGCAAGTGGGCTGTGGCCTATCCTGGACGAATCCCCATTCCCGTCTCACCACTTCAACATCTTGTTTGGTTCACAGATGACATCTTTAACCCTTACTCTTATGATTGTGCTCGATTCACCAAGGGCGAAAAGCACTGACGATCACAATCGATTCATCGATCGGGCCCACCCCATTTCCTTGCTCAAACAATCATGGTAGATTCATGGAGGGGTACAGGTGGGTTGTGAACACACTGGCTTGTGAAAAACTGGGTTGTGACACTGTAAAGGTTGGAAAACACTGGTGTAATTAGTTTACTTCAGATTTATTATCCTGTATTCACAGTACTTTCATTCTTATGTATGAATACTTTAATTCTTATTCTTATATCACAGTACTTTCATTCTTATGACATTCTTATGTGCCGCCGAGTAGTGCTTGAAGTGGAACCAAATTACTGGCAGTACTCTGTTTAGGCAGTATCTTGTTCCTGCTCCAAATTCGTTACTACTTTTACACAAAGTGGTGGGGTCACGGCACCCCCTTAGAGGTTGGACTGTGTGTATATTAGTATATTATAGTATTTAGTAGTATTATATCTTGAATCTGTGAGCACCACAATACACTAACATTCGATTGAAGGTTGGGAGTTCCCCTCATGCACTACCCACAAGACCAAATAAGCACCACCACAACGCCACTTCCCTTGTCCAGCGCCCAAATCTCAATGCTTAGCCTATGGAAAATATAACACCACAAGGGTAGGCGGTGGGTGAGGAAAATGGATAGTGAATGAAAAATATTGTAACGTTGACAAATTGGATTAGCCTGGGGATCAATCACCCACAATATGAGCTGACATTCCATCATGCAAATTGCACAGCTTCAGGAGGTACAAGGAACACACTTAGCAGAGTCACAAAAGAATTTCAACTTATGTAGCCACAGTGAGCAATCATTTTAAGGATAGTGAGCTACCGTAAATAGCTCCCAATGAGCGAGAAACCATGGGTACTCTGAGTCTTTGAACGTTGCAATGGTGCAGGCGCATGAGATTAAAAAAAAATGTGATGGCTGCAGTTTGGCTCTTTGAAGAAATTTCTGCAAATGTTTGGAGCCAACCAACTATTTTTATTTATGTTGATGATGTGTCCAGCCAATTGCTGATGGATTACATTATCAACCACTAGTTTCAGTTGATGATGGTGTGGCACCCAGCTGGGTTTGCCGCCCGGCTGGGATGCCCAGAAGGAGCGGAGGAGGGTTTGTGCCTCCTCCAGGACACGAGGTGGCATCCTCCCTGGTTGCCTTGGGGACCACGGGTACAGAGCTTGTAAGCTCAACCCTGTAGGGGCCCGTGGTCACCCCCAGGGGGCACCCTGATGCCTTGGGAGCCCTGGACCTCAGCACTTCCGCCACACCCGGAAGTACTGGGGGGAAGAGTACTGGGGACACCCGGTGGACTTCCGAATATGCCGACAGAGCTTCCGCCACACAGGGGTGTGGCTACAGAAGCCCTCAGGATACACCTGGAGTCCTTCCGGGGTGAATAAAAGGGGCCGCCTCCCTCCAGTCAGGGGCAAGAGTCGGGTGGAAGAGGACGAAGCTTGGTGGAGAGGAGTGGAGGCGGACCAGAGACTGAGAGAAGGCATTGTGTGTGTGGCCAAGGACTTGAGGGGTGATTGGTGCTGCGGCACTGGGTTTGTGCTCATGATAAGTGTAAATAGTAGTTGTGAATAAACGTGTGTGGTTTAAACATCATGTCTACCTGTCTGTGTCCATGCTGTTCCCCACAATGGATATAGTATAGGACCTTGGAATATGTTTAAAGTTAATAAATGAGAAGTAAAACTCATTATGTCCAGTTATGTAATTGTACTATACATGTGTTATAAGCTGTAATAATTAAATAAGATAAGAAATGCACATAAAGGTGAAATTGTATTGTTCAATTATGATCGGGGATCTAAAGATCTGCTAAACATGTCTGGCTTAGAAATACTACTGAGAACTGGTGGATGGGTGGTAGGCAGTTCACAAAAAGATGCAGGCGTCATGTTGAATTTGCATCAGTGTATGTATGACCCAAAATAAGAACTGCTGGGCTAAATAAAATTAAAGATGCTACTGAAACATCAAAGAAGCTGGGTGCACAAAAATTCAAAAGTGGAGGAAAAACTAGAAAGAATGACTAAATAAAAACTAAGTCCTTGGTGAAATACTCAGCCATAATCAGAGGATGCCTCATACAGATGCAAACACAGCTGTTGTTTTTGTCAAGAAGCCAGAGACACAGACATTAAAGTGAAAAAGGAATGGAAAGAAAGTCACAGACGGGTGAGCCTTTGTGACAATTTTGTTATGTAATACAGTACCTCACAAAATTCTAGTATGTTAATTTAGTTAATCAAGTGGAGGGCTTCACAGATTTTACTACTTCTGTATATAATAGCAGTTTGGCTATTTGGTGAAGGGCATAAGACTGACATATGACAAGCTTAGTAGTTTAAAAAAGAAACGGACACTACTGACTTAGAGAGTTACTGTTCATCTCTAGATGTGATTCTGAGGATTTTCAGGATGTAACTCCTGGGAATGGCATATTGAGGTTAGAGTCAGGAGGTGAGCTGGGGTAAAAGCTCCACTGGCAGGGATTTAGTGGATCCAGAAATCTTGTGAAAAGGAAAAAAAGGTTTATTACTTGATTCTAGAGACAGAATCCTTGTATACAGTAGGTAGGTCTCTGTTTTCTCTGTTGCTTGTTACTGTTTGCTCTTCCTTTGATCATTTCACCCTCGATTGCATTACAGTAACTCTAAGAGACATTTCTTTTTAAAATATTTTGGACTCATGAGTCCTAGTGTTTTTAGACAGGACTGTTCACAGTGGTATTCATATCAGAATTAGATATGGGCAAATTGTTAAATTCCTGAAAGTGTAGCCAAAATACTACAAACCTCAGAACAGCATGAAGTCAACTGTCAACTTTAACTGTAATTTTTTATTTTGTTTTTTGGAGCACAAAACATTATAGCATAAAACATCTCAGTTAGAGAAATGTGTGCAGGATGTATTTCATAAACAATCCAAAAAGAGATCTGCATTCAACTTCCACCTAACAGTCTTAATGAAATTTTGAACATGGCCTGAAATCCTAATTTCCCACACTTTTGCCATTTTATAATTCCTTTTGCCAAGCAAAGACATGAATTTATTTTTTTAAAGACAAAACACCCTGCGATGATGTCATTGTGTTTAAGTCCCATCTCCTGCAGAATGTTATATAATACTGGCAAATGCTTAGAAGCTTTTGTTAAAAGTTAAATCATTTTTTTCATTAAGCCCTTGTCAAGATACAAAATCTAAAATTAAGACATAATCAGGGTGAATGTTTTAGATTTCTAAAATGCAAAGTTATATAGTCATTGATGAAATGGTATAGTTGATAGAAACCTTTATAATAATGTGTGTAGCTGCGTTTACCCAGAATTACCAAAGTTCTACAGCTTCAGTATGCTTCATAGGATTCTGGCAAAAAGCTTGATGTGTTGAAATGAGTCCACAGACAAAATATCTTCATTTTAAAAACTTTAGTAAAAATTCAGAGTGAAACAGTTTACACAGAAATAGAGAAAACATTGGTATTATAAGAAAAATTCTGTTTAAGGCTTATATCTTGTTTGTTTCATTAAGTTCTATCATACAGATGAACCATTTCTAAATGGTCAGAAAACTGTATGCTTATCCCATTTTCATACTGTAAATGGGTCTTTTGGTCCCCGCTAGCACTGGCACCTACTCTAAACAACAACTGACTCTTGCTTTAACTGAGATACAGTGTGTTAATTGAAAGTTCTATCTCATATTAACTTGCAGGGGGTAAAAGACTATACCACTGTCTATGGCTAAGAAAGAAAATTATATTCTATTCAAATTGAGCATGTACTAATAAGTTTAACTTAAAGCTTTAACTTTCTAAGATTGGCTCTTACAATGTGTTTTCATTCTTTCTTGACCAAGTAGCTCCAAGAAACAAGAGCTTTGAAATTTTGAATAATAAAGCAGTGAGATGTGACTGATTTTCTTTTTGGACTATATATTGGGCAATGAACTACATGGTGGTCTTGGAGCTAGCTCAGGTGCTTCACTGTTTTGTGACTTTTGTTCTAAGTATCTGCATAAATTGAATATTCTTTTTTGTCTGTTTGGGATTCGTAAATGGATACTGAAGTTTCTTCCCTGTCAGACAGAATTGGCTTTTTTATAAATGTCCTGTGAAAGACTTGAGTGCTGCGTAAGATTAACTACTACCTGAATAAACTCTGGAAAATAATGCTTGAATAGATGACTAATGTTGAAAGTGCCCTAATGGCAGCTTCAATAAAAAATGCAGTCAGAAAATGTTAACACAACATGTCATTCTGCTCATCAGTTTAGGTGAAAAATTTCCCACAAGATTAAAGGTGCTCATTCTGAGGATGTCCTGAGGCCTTTACCTCCATTTAGGTTTTTGCCAGCCTTTCTCTTTTCTGTTATTCATCTGACCTTTTATTTTCCACCCATGGGTAACTTTAACAGCTTGATTACTAAAAACTGGTGTTGAACTCACATCTTAAAGATTGCATGCTCACTCAGTTGGTCACCACCTTTAGCAGAGGCTGTAGATGGCATTTGAACTGTGACAGAAACTGCTCAAGAAACCTCCACATGGAAGGTATGTAAACCTGCTAGTAAATCTAAAGCCAGTGGGTAGTGCTGCTGCCTCGCAGTTAGGAGACCCGGGTTCGCTTCCCGGGAAATCCCTGCGTGGAGTTTGCATGTTCTCCCCGTGTCTGCATGAGTTTCCTCCGGGTGCTCCGGTTTCCTCCCACAGTCCAAAGACATGCAGGTTAGGTGCTTTGGCGATCCTAAATTGTCCCTAGAGTGTGCTTGGTGTGTGTGTGTGTGTGTGCGCGCCCTGCGGTGGGCTGGCGCCCTGCCCAGGGTTTGTTTCCTGCCTTGCACCCTGTGTTGGCTGGGATTGGCTCCAGCAGACCCCCCGTGACCCTGTAGTTAGGATATAGCGGGTTGGATAATGGATGGTTGGATATTTGGTTTTACACATGTTACTCTTTCTTTGTATTTACTTAAAATGGCTAGCACTGTAGCTCAGTGGTTAGCACTGCTATTTGACAGGTCCAGTGTTTCATATTCAAACCTCATGTTCAGTCTTTGTTTGTATGGTGTTTTTCATATTTTCCAGTGTCTGCATGGGTTTTTCTATGAAATCTCTGACGATATCTGTGTTAGGTTAAATGGAAATTCAAAAATGGCTGAGCATAAGTGTAACTGTGGATGAATGCGAATGTACACTGTGATGAACAGTCTCGGGCATGGGTCTTAAATCACAAGTCAATTAAAATAAAAGGCAAAAGAGTTAATTAGCAACAAAAACTGGTCACTAATTAAAAAGGTTCAAAATGAAAATAATCAAAGTATTCTTTTAAAGCATCTTTCATCCATCCTCCCACTTTCTGAGCCCAGTTTTCTCCAGTACAGAAGTTCTTTGAGATGGAAAGTTGAAGCCTCTTCTGTCAGTCTCATAGTGACCATCATGCTCAGGTCCAAACTCTCTCATCCAAGGCTGATATTGAGTTACTTACCAGGTCAATCAAGATATGTTTGCTTTGTAGGAGTAAAAGAGTTCTGAGGAAACCTGCATTAATGTGGGAAGAAAGTGCAATTTTCACACAAAAAATACATCAGCCATAAATTTAACAGGAGTCAATGCACAGGAACACTGTTATACAAAGAAATGCACTCACATCAAAGTTGTAGAAAGGAAAACACATTTTAAAAGCTTTATTGGGTTGACTTAAGTCCCATTATTTTGTGACATTATTACGTTTTATTTTTCATTGGCTTTCTTTCACTTAACTGTCTAAAGGGAAATTATTTCTGAAGTGACGGCGTGTCAGTTTATATACAGGATTGTCCAGTGATTTTCATTTCTTTCTTTTGTTTTATTTAGCTGAAACTAAGATATGTTTCAAGTATTATCATGGGGTCAGTGGAGCCCTGCGCGCAACCACACCTTGCATCACTGTCAAGAATCCTGGAGTGATGGTGAGTAAGATATATTGTCATGGAACTTGTTTTCTGGTTCTCATATTATAGTTTGGTCATATTACTCCAAATGAGTAACAGATTTAATTCTAGAAAGCTTTCAAAAATGCAGTTTTATTATTGCTTGCTTTGGAACAGCAAGACAAGTTATTCTTATTTTGATTCTTCCTCTTGGCTGAAACGATTAACCACAGCTTACTTACTTATGTATGTTTGACAAATCTTTAAATAGTTTGTTGTGCATTAAGATTCAAGTATTTTTAATTATGGCTCTTTCAAATAATTCCAATGTCTTCCCTATGTGAGACTGGCTCTCCTCTTTCTCTTGTGTGCCATCTGCTTGATTTCTTGAGATGCCAACTTCATTGTGGCTGCACATGTTTTATTTTATTTTTTTTTACTGTTTAACTGATTATAAATATTCCTTTGTTAAAAAAAAGAAATGTCCAAAAATGATATTTATTTTGTTTTGTTATTTACACAATGTAGTTTGTGTTCATGATCTCATGTTTCACGCAGATTTTAGAGAAAAACTTCATAGTAGAACCCAATGCTGACCAATGCTGTAAAACAACAAATGATGTGAAAAACATCCATGAAGAAAGTAAAAAAATCTTACATTACTTGCATTGCATTATCCAGTCGTTTGTTCAAAATGTGCAAAACTCATGCAATTTCTTCTAAAACATGGTTAAATCCATCCATCCATCCATTTTCTAACCCGCTGAATCCGAACACAGGGTCACGGGGGTCTGCTGGAGCCAATCCCAGCCAACACAGGGCACAAGGCAGGAAACAGTCCTGGGCAGGGTGCCAACCCACTGCAGATGGTTAAATAGATTTTGAAATTATCAGCACATACCATAAATAGGAAAATACATTCACATTGTTCACCATTGAGTTTTGTTATATTATAACAATTATATTTTTTCTTTCCATTCTTCATGAAACATAAGATGATTTTTTCCATTATCACTACAAACTACTTGGGGTAAGTAACATATGAAAAATATCATTTTTTGGTGGAGTATTCCTTTAATAGTCCTAGCCTGTCATGGCTACAGTCTGTCTTTAAGAAATGCAATCTACCTTGCTAATATTTTACATCAACCTTGTGTTACAGAAAGTTTTAAACACTACATACATTGTGGTGCCTGGCGGGTGTCCATGCCCGGCCGGGACGCCTAGGAGGAGTGGAGGAGGGCTTGTGCCTCCTCCAGGACACGAGGGGGCGTCCTCCCTGGTGGCTTTGGGGACCACGGGTACAGAGCTTAGAAGCTCAACCCTGTAGGGGCCCGTGGTCACCGCCAGGGGGCGCCCCGATGCCTTGGGAACATTGTCCCTCAGTACTTCCGCCACACCGGGAAGTGCTGGGGGGAAGAGACTTGAGGGCACCCGGTGGACTTCCGGCTTCTCCTTGGGAGCTTCCGCCACACAGGGGTGTGGCTACGGAAGTCCTGAGGATGCACCTGGAGCCCATCCGGGGCACATAAAAGGGGCCGCCTCCCTCCAGTCAGGAGCAAGAGTCGAGAGGAAGAAGACGAAGCGTGGTGGAGAGGAGTGGAGGCGGACCAGAGACTTGAAAGGCATTGTGTTGTGGCCAGGACTGTTAAGGGGTGATTGGTGCTTTGTGCACTGGGTTTGTGCACTTTACTTTATTTATAATGTATAATAAACGTGTGGTGGACTATAATATGGCGTCCGTCTGTCTGTGTCCGGGCTGCGTATCACAACATCAAATATACTTCAGCCTAACTGAGTGCATTTATTAATGACAGTGAGAGCAGTCATGTTGTACTTTATGCTCCTTCTAATGAATCACTACATGAAAAGTGAAAAGGTGCGTTTCACACAGTTTAGTCAATGCAGCAAAAAAATCAACATTTTAAGACAATGAGTGTGTTTAATGAAAACTTTACATTCTTATTTTATATTTCCATGCTTTCTTCCGTTCTAATTTTAAATTGCCGCAAGGGAGTTCTATATAGGCACATTAACCAATTTAGAAATTTCGTAACACTTTATAATGATATAGTTATCAGCGGTAGTCCATTAGTTATGATCCTTAAAAGGAATTGCTCATACGTTAGACTGGCGGTGATTGTTGTATTATAAGTATCAAGAAAATGTACATAAGATCATTAGCATACCAGATACATAAAAGGAACATTTCTAACATCTTTACTAAAATAAATACCACTGATGGATTATGAATAATTCATAATAAGTCATGAATTCTGAATAATTTTTAAAAATCATGTTTATATTTTGTTTATATTATATTTAGAAAGGACGGGTAATCATCAAAATAAAATTTATATGAATAATAAATCTCAGTTTTGCAAGTTCATGTTAGTACGAGAATTCAAATTATCTGCACTCTGGTTATATTAAAACTTCTGTTGGCAGCACTGTCCTATCAGTGCTTTCCGTACGAGGTCCCTGTCTCCCCAGTCACTTCTGTGCAGGTGTGAATGTGTTACATCAGATTGTTTGAAACTGCGGTGCTAGAAACAACGCCTGCAGGTCGCACAAGCGTCCGCCATGAAGAAGGAGCTGGATGCCAGTCCACGTCCACGACTGATGACAACATTAAGCGTGCACGTGAAATGATTCTGTTGAATAGACGAGTGACAGTAGATGATGTGGCAAATCATTTTCAAATCAGCCATGGCTTTGCTTATGCAATAATCCATGACAGACTTGGGTTTCAAAAGAAGCCCTACGAGGATGAAAATTCAAGTCTGGTGAAGAGGTGAAGACAGTTGTGCATTCATGGCTCACACCTCAGCCTAAAAGATTTTTTAAAAAAGGATTACGAAAGCTTGTTTACAAGTGGACAAAGTGTTGAAAAACAGGGAGATTATGTCAAAAAATGATGGATTTGTCTTTTCTGAAAGTTGATTAAAATAAATTCTACAGCCGGAGTGCGAATAATTTTTGACTCACCCTCATATATACAAGATCCAAGAACTGTATGACTAACTAATGAATTAATTTATGAATTAAATGTACAGTAAAGTGTAATAGATAAATTACCCACTTCTGGGTCTTGGCATCTGAAATAATGTGACTTATTTTTTTTGTTTTAATATTGTATTTGACTGCCTCATCAGCTAAATACTTAACGTGACACATTTTGACAACAACATGAATGCATTTTATATTTAATTGTCAAATATTGTAAACCTGCTTTATGTAATGTGGTACAAATCAATAGATCTACTCTAACTATAACAACTAAGAAGAGTGAGGAATACAGAAACTAGTACATTAAATCAAGTGTACATTAAAATATAAAACCAATGTTCACAGAGCTAAGCAATGTAGTAGAAATGTAGCAGAAAAAGGAAGTCCTTCCAGATGTGATCTTAATAATAAAGCTTTTCTTTTTTAATGTAAATGGATCCAGTGCTAGCAGTCGTTTTAACATTACATTTGCAGTTCTGATGGTTCAAATCTAGTAAAAGCAAAAATACTTTTGATCTATGAAAGTGAAAGACTTGTATTGCATGTGTTCATATTATTTTGTACATCGGATATTTGGACAGGGTAAAAGGGCTTTCTGAGAGGAATGCATGTAATAGATTTCAGAGTATTGATCAGTATATAATGAATGGTGGAGATGAAAGTGTTGAGAACAGACTGTAAGGTTAATCAAAATGACTTAGTCTTAGGGGCAGAATACAGTAAGAAAATATCACTTAAGTATGCAGTTTTGTGACTTAGTAATGTTTAGAGGTGTTTTCCATTCTTATAATTGTAATGAATTTGCCATTTTATTTCAATAACATACTTCTTTATTCCAGTGGTAAACCATATGTTAACAACAGTGCATTCACTTGTCATAAGACCACTGACAGGTGTCAGGAAGGCCCGTGAATATGAAGGTCAAAACTGAAAAAACAATAGTACCATGCGAGAAAGATTCATAAACAAAATTGTGGTCAACATCAAAATCAAACATGAAGGTATGCAGCAAAAAAGTCCTTAGAAAGTCGTAACAAGGTTGGACACTGAATTGCGGACCCAGAAGCTATTTATAGTGTCAAGTTGAAGACGCAGAAGGTTGTGAACTCAGGTGGGATGAGTCCTTGACAACAAAATAAAAAGCAAGATCCAAAGGCTTTAAATAAAGAATGTTAATAAACGCGGAGGATTCTGAAGAGACATAACCTTGCTGGAAGGTCTTGGGTTAATAAGAAAAACATTTCTTCCAAAAGAAATTAAAAAAAACATTGGTTCATGAAACAGTGCTGGAAATGTCTAATATTTACAGGTATATAGTTGTTCATTTTATAGCTTATGTAAGAAACTTAGAACAATTTTGACAAGAACAAGAAGCTTTCACGTAGGTTCTCCAAAATAACATCTAAGAAGAAGAATAAAGCAGAGATAGCACTATTAAGATTGTATCGGTCTCAGTGGTGTAAAAAACATTTTCAAGAATATGGAGTAAGCTATTCTTAGTCTTGGAAGATGAAGAGCAGTGTAGAAACTTGAGTTAAAAAGAGCAAAACACAACCCAAACGGTATTCAAATAATCAAAGCACAGAAATGTCACTGTAGAGATCCTAACCATGAATAGTGAACCTTTATCAAATATTAAGACTACAAATATTTATTTTTGATTTAGTTTATGGAAAAGCTTAGACACCGTGTACTGTGACTCCATCTTAAGAAATGTGATAATGTCAAATACAATACCAGTATCTAACCACATGGCTAGTAACGAGCCTTGTGTTATGGTTGCTTTTTTTTGATACTTTTGATTAGGTTATGACTTTGGGCCTGCCAGATCTCTTCCTATCAGAGTTTCATCCAGTTTGCAATTGCCTTTGGATTTTGTAGGACACCATACTCACTGACACTTAGATTTTTTTTTTAAATTTCTCTAAATGAAAGCACTACACTCCTAAAGGTAATGATGCTGTGTCTCATTTCATTTGTTAATTGTCATCTTCTTGGTATTATACAGTGTAATATTGTCCAAGTAGTACTGTAGAGGATGTAGTAACACAGTCTGTTCCAACTCTGCTTTAAGACAGGCAGAAGGTTTTTAAGTAATCAACAAAAGTTGGAACAAATGTGGAAATTGTTTGCTTCAACTTGCAAGGCTTTAATTTACATTGTAAACCTATTAGTTGTTCCCTGAAGATGGTCCGTTTGTAATTTTCTGTAATTTCATTATTTTTTTCAGTTTTTGTTAACCTAAACTTTAAATTTAAACCTCTGGTAGTTTATTTATTACCTTTTCACCACTGTAGGTCATTAATTGCATTTCATCTGATTAAATTTGAAGAAAAACTGAAGTGTTCTAAAACTTTTGACTAGTAATGTATATATACATTTTTTATTAAAAAGATCCTCAGTGGTGCCCCCTGTCTTTCAGGTCAGGTCAGGTTGGGGAGCATGCACTGCTACAGCTCGTTGCAGCACAAATTGAAATAGCTCGGGATTCTTGTTGGCAAACACCCAGGCAGACTCTTGGTCCAGTCCCACCCTCCAGAAATCACCCTCTATCTGTTGCAGCCATGGGCGTCCCATTGGCCTGGTTCAGCCGTTCAGGTCCTCAACAATAAGCATCCTCTGGAAATTGTGCCATATGGCCATAGTGCAATAACTGACACTCCCACACAATGCAGTTAATGTGCCTTATTCGGGGCTCTATGAGCAACCGCTCATTTGACACAAAGTCAAACTAGTGGTACCCAAGGGTTCTCTGAAGAGATACAGTAGCATTCCAGTCTTCATCTCACGTCACTGGATAGTGTCCATGTCTCAAAACCATATAGCAAAACAAGAAGCATCAGGACTGTGAAGACTTGGACTTTCATCCTTTTGCATAGATATTGGGTGTGCCACACATCCCTTTCCAGTGACCTTATGACCCCCCACATGCTCTCCACTAGGGACTAGGGACAGGAATGTCACTGCTGAGGTAAATGAACCTCTCAACGAGGTTGAAATTTTCTCCGCAGACAGACACACTGCTGATGGCTGTGCCCAAAAGGTCATTAAAGGCCTGGATCTTGGTTTTTATCCAGGGCACTTGCAAGCCCAGAGACTTGGACTCCTTGCTCAGTCTCTCGAGAGCCCCAATCAGAGCCACCCTTGACTCTGTGATGATTACAGCATTGTCAGCAAAGTCAAGATCAGTAAATCTCTATGGGGCATCTGTTGGTGAACAGCCGCTGGACCTCATGACCCTACCCAACACTCAGTCCATGCAAGCACTAAACAGAGTAGGAGCAAGAACATACCCCGATGAACTCCAGGATCAACTAGGAAAAGCACAGAGTTTTTGCCTACACTCTGCACAGTACTCACAGTAGCAGTGTACAGGCAGGCCATGATATCTAGCAACTCATGGGTCATCACACAAAGTCCCCAGATGTCCCACAAGGCAGCTTGATCAACTGAGTTGAACACTTCTTGAAAATCGACAAAGGTTGCAAAGAAACTGTGCCGATATTCTTGTTTGTGGTTGATGAGAACCCTCAATGCCATGATGTGGTGGCTGGTAGACTTTTTAGGCATAAAACCATACTGCTCTGGTCGCTGATAGGTGAGCAAGTGATCACGGATCTTATTGAGGATGACCCTAGCAAGGACCTTACCTGGCAAGGACCTTACCTGGCACCGAGCAGTGTTATCCCCATGTATTTGCCACAATCCAGGCAATCACCCTTGCCTTTCCAGACAGGGGTGACAAGTCCTGTTTTCCAGTCAGTTGGGATGACGCCCATCTCCCAAATGGAACCAAAGATTGCTTGCAATTTCAAGGGACAGTCTTACCACCAGGATGGAGAGCCTTGGATACCACACATCTCTGCAGCCTTCTCAACCTTCAGCTGGTTCATCACCTGTGCAATATCAGTGAGACTGGATGGTTCACAGCTAGGCCCAGAGATGTCCAACATCCTAGATGGAGGATCAGCTTTAAACAGCTGCTTAATGCAGCTCCCAACTGCAGTGTCATCTGTAAGGACCATTCCATTACCCATCCTGACTGCAAAACTCTGAGGAACAAATTTGGATGTGTGTCATGCTGCAGTTCCTCTGCAAGCAGGATGTAGGTCACCAGACTGTTAATGGTTTGTCACTTGCTCACAGATTCTTCTAACAAATGCCTCCTTATCTACCCCTAGAGCCCACACAGCTGTCCTTCTCAAGTTCCCGGTACAAACCGGAGTTGCCATTGAGCCATGTGTTGTTTCTCCTTTCAATGGTATCCAGGATGCCCACGAGATGAATTACCTCATTTTGGGAACACCAGTAACATCAACGCAACCCTCAGCAACCTTCAAGATCTTGTCATAGACGGTCTCCTACATCACATTAGGATCGGCAGTCACACCCAAGTCTGCAAGTTCCTCATACAAACAATTAGATACAACCTGATCTTGGAGTCTGGCAAGGTCCAGCCTCATTTTCCCAGTAGATGGTAGACTGTTGGATCAAAGCTGAATCATCAGAATAGCAACAACAAGTTTGGCAGAATTCACAAACTGGGTACTTCTGTAGACACTGCAGTTCTGTAGGAGCCTCCAGAGTCTGCCCACGAAGATGTGATTGATCTCATTCAGTGCACCATCAGTATTGGAGTACCAAGTCCAATGATGTGGCTCAGGGCATTGAAACCAGGGTCCAGCAGTCTGCAGTCACTGACCTTTTCCAAAGTCAGGGACTATGCAGCCACTTTCACCACAGTTGCCATAACCACAGGGACCAACACAATCCTCATAGCCAGTCCTGTCAGTGTCAGTGGTTGCATTGATGTCACCCATGACCAGAGGAGTGTCACTTGGCGGGCACCCATTAACCACTGAGTGAAGTTGTGATTAAAATGTCTCCATCACTGAGACATCACTCATTGCGGTCAGAGCATACACTGAGACAACAGACAAGGCACCCAGAGAGTGCTTTAATCTGAGTCTCATAATACTCTCATTGAAAGGAGCAGCATCGGCCACCATCAGAAGGAGCTGATCCACCACATGTCATGACTGTCTGTCTGTCCTTCTGCCAGTTTGTATGACACAACACAGCTCTCAGTGGACTTATTTAATTGAAATTTGGTACCTTTATTTCTAAAGGAGTTTTGTCAGGAAAGTTAAAATGTTTTAGAGAAATCTCAAATAGAGTGAGTTCTACAAAAAAAAAAAATCTCAAAAACTGAAGTATCTTAAAACAGAGAAACATTCTATGTGACCTCAATTATTTATTCTTCCAAATTTACCTTGAGAGAAATATTTAAATTTGCATATATTTTTGTTTTACATTTCCCAACAACCACTCATGATAGCAAAGTAAATCCCCAGATCAGATGTCCATACTTTTGTTCAGACACCAAATCAGTGGTCATAGGGTAGTACAGATACCATACCATACCATACCATTTTTATTTGTTAAGCACTTAAAAACACAGCATTACAACTGACCGAAGCGCTGTACAGTTAAAACAAGCAAGACTAAAAGCAAAATATTAAAACAAACATTAAGAGAGAATTAAAACAGAGACACTAAAAACAGGTCAGGGGACCCAATAAAACAGAGAAATAGCAAAAAGCAAGTGGAAATAAGACAGGTTAAGAATTAAAAGCCAATGTGAAGAAGTGCGTTTTTAGGTGTGATTTGAATGTGGCGACTGAAGCGGCTTGCCTAACCACTAAACGTAAGGAGTTCCAGAGCCTAGGTGCACAGACGGAAAAAGCCCTTTCACCACGAACTTTAAAACGTGCCTTGGGAACGGTTAGGAGCAGCTGATCTGCGGATCTAAGAACATGAGGGGGATTGTGACGATGGAGCAAGACACTCAAGTAGGCAGGGGCTAGACCATTTAGTGCCTTATAGGTTAAGAGGAGTATCTTAAAATCAATTCTGAAGCTAACCGGCAGCCAGTGTAGGGTTTTTAAAATCGGTGTTGGCTTCTGCTGCTTCCAGTTAAAAGCCTTGCAGCCACATTTTGAACCAATTGGAGTCTAGAAAGAGTGGCTTTACTAATACCATATATACAGGAATTAGAATAGTCGAGCCGGGACGTAATGAATGCATGGATTACTGATTCCAGGAGGTGGTAAGGCAGAATTGGTTTGAGTTTGGCAATTCGCCTGAGATGGAAAAAGCAGGATTTTACTGTGCTGTTGACTTGAGTATCCATTTTCAGGACCATATCCATTTTGATTCCAAGATTGGAAACAGACGAAGTTACTGGAATGGGAAGAAAGTCGAGGCCAAGGGGTAGGGTCTGTTTGCGGTCAGGACTAAAAACAATGACCTCGGTTTTTGAATCGTTCAGGTGAAGGAAGTTTACAGCCAGCCAGTCCTTAATGTCAGATAAGCAGTCGAGAAGAGGTTTAGTGGAGTCAGTTGACTTGAGGGAGAAATAAATTTGGCAGTCATCAGCATATAGGTGATACGAGATTGCATGTTTTCTAAAAATTGCACCTAAAGGCAGGATGTAAATTGAAAAAAGTAGTGGCCCCAAAATGGAACCCTGGGGGACACCACATGGGAGTGGGACTGATTCAGATGAAAAATCATCTAGCATGACTCTAAGAGTCCATCCATCCATCCATCCATCCATTTTCCAACCCGCTGAATCTGAACACAGGGTCACGGGGGTCTGCTGGAGCCAATCCCAGCCAACACAGGGCACAAGGCAGGAACCAATTCTGGGCAGGGTGCCACCCACACACCAAGCACACACTAGGGCCAATTTAGAATCGCCAATCCACCTAACCTGCATGTCTTTGGACTGTGGGAGGAAACCGGAGTACCCGGAGAAAACCCACGCAGACACGGGGAGTACATGCAAACTCCACGCAGGGAGGACCTGGGAAGCGAACCCAGGTCTCCTTACTGCAAGGCAGCAGCGCTACCACTGCGCCACCGTGCCGCCGACTCTAAGAGTCCTGTTGCAGAAATATGACCTGAACCAGTCGAGGGCTAAGCCAGATACACCAGCCCAGGATTCGAGTCGGGAGATCATGATGTCGTGGTCGATTGTGTCGAAGGCAGCAGATAAATCGAGAAGAACCATAATCACGTAGAGTCCTGAGTCCAATGCCAAAAGGACATCATTTAGGACACGTAAATGCGCGGTTTCTGTGCTGTTTTGGGGTCTAAAGCCTGACTGAAAAAGGTCCATTACCTGATGGTCCTGTAGGTGATGAATTAATTGCTCATAAACTACTTTTTCGAGTAATTTTGACAGGAAAGGTAGTTTGGAAATTGGACGAAGATTGGAGAAGACGGCAGGGTCAAGATCAGGTTTTTTCACGATTGGATGTACAACTGCGTGTTTGAAAGCACGAGGAACTATAGCCGAAGATAGACTACTAGTTATGATCTTTAAGACATCATATCAAATCACAGGAAAGACATCTTTCAGCAGTCTGGACGGCACCACATCGTCCGGAGAGCCCGAAGGCTTCATTGAGGCGACGATTTTTTCCAGATGGGGGAGCGAAATGGGTTTAAAGCTGGTGAGGGAGCCGTGTACAGGAACGGCTAAATCAACAGAGCCAGAAGAAGAAATGGAGATCTGGGATTTAATGTTCGTGACCTTATCCAGAAAAAACGTAAGGATCTGATTACAAAGAGCATTGGAGGGAGAAGAGAAAACAGTTGCAGCTGGAGAGAGGACAGCATTCAGTGTTTTGTATAAGACACGTTGATTGCCAGAATTTTTTGAGATGATGTCAGTGAAAAAACGGTTCCTTGCACCTCTGACTGCTCTCTGGTATTGAGACCACATGTCTCTCATGCAGTCAAAGGTAACAGTGAGACCATCTTTCCTCCGTTTACGTTCTAGCCGCCTACAGTTTTGCCTGATGGAGCGAGTTTGTTCATTTAGCCATGGGTCATGTGTGACTTTGGATTGTCTCCGTTTGAGTGGGGCTACAACATCCATCACAGAACAGCAGGAAGTATAGAAGGTTTGCAATAAAACATCAGCATCCGTGGATTCACATGATGTGGAGATTGATGAAAAAGCAGCTGCAAAATCTTCAGCAGCAGAAGGGGAAATGACACAGAAGGGACGGGTAGTGGTGGATTTACCATGCTCAGCAGAGACCAAATCCAAATTAAACAGAACAGGCGAGTGATCAGAAAAACTGGGAGGCAGAATGTCCAAGTCACTGATTCTGAGACCGCGAGAAAGAACCAGGTCCAGTGTGTGAGCCTGTCCATGTGTTGGTCCATTCACTAGTTGAGAAAGACCAAAGGAGTCAATAATGTCCAGAAAGTCTTTTGCTAGAGGTTTAACGGGACAGCAAACATGGATATTAAAATCACCCAAACAAAGGAAGTGATCATATCTGCAGGTAATATCAGCCAAAAAAGCTGCAAATTCGTCTAAAAAGTCCTTATTATATTTTGGGGGGCGATAGATGAGTGTGCACAGCAGCGGTGGAGAACAGACAAGTTCAAACAGTGAGCTCAAAAGTTAAAGGGGAAAATGAAAGTGGAAGGGAAGGGCGTTTGCAGATAAAATCAGATTTAAATAAGGTCAATAAGCCCCCGCCGCGGCGCTGCACTCTCGGCGTGTTGATAAAGGAACATCCCGGAGGCAAAACTTCAGTGAGTGAGAGCGTCTCGCCCGGTAAAATCCAGGTTTCAGCAGTACATAAAAAATCCAGGCCATTGGAAAGAAAAAAGTCTTTCAGGATGAAAGTTTTGTTCACGACCGATCTGGCGTTTATCAGCGCAAAACGAACTGGCTGGGACGACGTTAACAAAGACGCACCAGCCGTGGCGGCTGACATTGTCGTGATGCGGCGTAGGTTGTTAAAGTTCACCCCCCGGCGGCGGTGACGGAGCGAGGCAGGGAGGTGTACCGGAGCATCCGAGGGCAAGAAGCATTCCGGGAGCATTGACTCATGTTGGGAGCCAGGAGAGTTGTTCCTAGAGAGGATCCGGGAGGCTCGGAGCCGAGCCCTGGTGCCTCCACGCTTCCCCTGGTGGCGGCGTTTCCATCGGCGACTGGCCAAGCCGTGGACAGTGATGAGGAAGGCCGCGACTTCCTCAAACAGTCTGCCAAAGGTTTGACTGAACTCCGGAGTCAAATGTCGAGAAACCCCCACACTCGTTCGAAGAGCCAGAAGGGTGAAGCGATCATAACGAATCATCGAGTCAGGAAGAGCATCACAGGAGCAAGTAAGCCGAGAAAAAAGCAGGACTAATGAGAAACAAAAAAGCCAGAGCAGCTGACGGCGTGCCTCAACAGTCGGCGCCATCTTGAATCACAATGTATACCCAATAAATGCTTATATATAGTGTGATGCCTAGCAGTGTTGGTTTTGGGAAAGTCCATGTTCCATTCTCTTAAAACAAGCATTTGAGCCTGTTGGTAAAAACTGGTGGTGAGTACCACATTAGCCCTAAAAACAGCTGATATGATACAGAATCAGGGATATGATACATCCACATAGATACTTGGGGGGAGAACTACAAAGCCATCACATTTTGAAAGTGATCATTATAATGCAAATAGCTGAAAGATGTGACAAAATGTGAAGTCTTTCAACAAAGAAGAATAAAGCACGCTCTAGAGCCTCACACTCTTAAAGATAGGCTTTGGAAAGCTCTATCTCTTCTGCTGTTCCAGGTCAAAAGACTCCATTCTCTTATTGTCCTCCTGGTTAAATCGGCTTGAGCCCAGAAGGGGTAGTACTTACAGTGTCCAGTTGGGTTTGGGGCGAGGTGTTGTCTTCTGGTGACAGTTCTATGCTGTGGAAGGAACAAGCGACATCATTTGTGACAGCGCCCCTTTGTGTCTCAAGGTGGAATTACTTGGCTTACCTGTGAATGAGTAACTCATAGCTACATATACAGTAGGTTTCTGAGAAAACAGATTTATTGTAGTGAAGACAGGAATAGTCTCAACATTTATACAAATGGAGATGTCACTCACGCACACAAAAACATAGCAAACAAGCAGTGAAGTTGTTGGTTGTACTACATTAGTTCCCTTCTTCATATTAAAAGAATAGCCTTCCTCGTCAGGTAGGTTCAGTGGCTGTGGATCAGTGGCTGGAGCAAGCTCATTTTGGACAAGATAAGACAGAAGGAGAACCAGGCCTGGTCAGTGGGCTGTTTTAAATGTTCCCCACCTGTGAACTTGCAGTTGAATAGGCAGCGGTCAACCACCTGTGCCTGTTTTAATAGAGTTTGGGCACACAAACTGTTGTGGGAGTGCAGGGGTAACGATATATACACACACACATACACCGGTCAGCCACAACATCAAAATCGCCTGCCTAATATTGTGTAGGTTGCCCTTTTGTTGCCAGAACAGCTCTGACCCATCAAGTCATGGATTCCATAAGATCTTTTAAGGTGTCATTTGGTATCTGGCACAAAAACGTTGCAAGGTGGAACCTTCACAGTTCGGACTTGTTTTCTAGCACATCCCAAAGGTGCTTGATCGGATTGATAACTAGCGAAATTGGAGGCCAACGCAACACCTTGAATGCTTTGTTCCTCAAACTATTCCTGAACAATTTTGGCAGGGTTCATTATTTTGCTAAAAGAGGCCTTTGCCATCAGAGAATACTGTTGCCATGAAGTGGCATTTGTGGTCTGTGTATTATAGTGAGACTGGTGAGACTTATCAGGTTCATTACTAGGTTTGTCTACTCCTGCACCTTAAGATTAACATACACACAGATACACACATAGAAATCCATGCCACATAGTTAACATACACAGATACACACACATACACACAAAGGGATCTAAGCCACACAATTATGTGAATGATACCTAACTGCCAGGCTATCTGTAATATTCCACATAGGATTCCATTAACATAAGTACGTGTAAGAGTGATACCAAATGCCTGTCTCTCTTAGTGCTCTACAAAGTGACCCCCTATCACCAGCACTAACAGACATACTTGCAACACATGAAGGCTCATCAGTCTTTTGGTTACATGCCACTTTCCAATCAATAAGGTCTTTCTTCTACCTCTCAGACTTGATAACCCAGCAAAGAAGACCAAATGGCAACTTCCCTTGCTGTAGATGCCCTAATTTTTACTTTATTAACTACAGTCACTTTAGTTAAAAAGAAAAAACATACAAATGTAAAAACATTGTGGTCTTTATTAAAGTATAATAATACCAAATAGAAGAAAATATAATAGAAAATAAAATAGATAGCAATCAAAAATCAGCAATGTCAAGGGTGAATGTTGTCCAGGGTGGCTATTTAATTTAGCAATTGGCATGATTCATAGGTTTGCATTCCTTGACATCCGAATGAAATGATCTCTTCTCGTTTTTTATGTATCTTGGTCTCTGCTGTCCTTCAGATGGGCCATTATTTATGTTGAAATTTCACATGGGGGCTCTGGGACATGTGACATTGCACATATTTGATTATCTGGCTGTCCTTAGGATGAGTGACTCTGCTCAAATAACGTTTTATGTACCTCCTTACTGCTTTTCTTTACCAAGCTATAAATTAATTGATCCTTGGGCATCTGTACTTATTTTCCATTTCCTCTACCATAAAATTATAAAATAACAGAAGTAGAGGCAACAAAATTATAAATTACTAGTATAGTATGGGAATAATGTATGAGAAAGTATGCTTTCAGTGTTACATGCCCCTGTAGTTAATGTCCTGTAAATTCAGTTCATTCTGATTCTTTTGAGAAAAAATTAGAACAGAAGCAGTCTGCATTTTTAAAATATAAAGATTTTATACTCTAGGACAGTCAGCAACAATCTTTAGGCAGGTGATTCTTTTTAAAGTAACATCCATGTGAATGATAGAACCAAAGGTTTCCCAGCATCACACTGCTTCTGCCGGCTTGCGTTCTTCTCAAAGTGCATTCTGGTGTCATCTCTTCCCTGGGTAAACAATGTACATGCACCTGGCCATCCACATGATCTAAAAGAAGAAATGATCCATGGTCTAGTTGTGATGCTCACAGGCACACTGTAGATGTTTTTGGTGGCAGGATGTGATGCACTGTGTATTCTGATACCTTTATCTCATAACCAGCATTAAGTTTTTCAGCAATTTATGATACTGTAGCTTTTCTGTAGGATCAGAGCCAATAATCTAGCCTTCGCTTCCAGTGCACATCAGTGAACTTTGGGCACCCATGATCCTGTTGTCAGTTTACCTGTTGTCCTTCCTTGGACCACTTTTTGGTAGGTATTAACTCTTACATACCAGGAAAACCCCACAAGACCTGCCATTCTGGAGATGCTTTGACCCAATCTTCTAGCCCTCACAATATGGCCCTTGTCAAAGTCACTAAGGGTGTACTCATACTAGGTACGTTTGTTCCATGCTGTACCCAAGCGCGATTGTCCCCCCTCCCTACTCCCCTGCTGTCCTGCGCTCACACTGTACTTAACGTTGTAGGCCGTGGCATGCTTTTCTCATGACCATGCGATTTCGTGTAAAACCATAACAAGATCTGCACACGGAGTGACAGCATGCATGTCAAAATGATTTTACTTTTTTTGTGGTTGTTTTGGAGACGTGTAGAGCAGGGTAACGCTCTGCCTTCTTACAGATTTATTGAGTGTGCGGCTCAGCGTTTTGCTGTTAATCATGCTGCATGTACAAGAAGATTTTTATGGTGACAAATGATGTTAGGGGAGGAAGTTACAGCTTGTCTTGCCAACTACAATTCACGTTCATGTGTAAGGTGAGAATAAAATAACTGTTTTTAGCTAAAATGGTATTGAATGAGAAGTGCTCCTCCAAACAATACCCTTCTCCAGGAAGGGTATTCTCAAGTAACTATCTGACTTGTCTCATCATTGACGTCATGTCTGTTTTCTGTGCTTGGGCACATTTAGCGATCACACTGTTCCCAAATGCTAATGAACTGTGCTCGGGCCCACCTCTTCTAAGCATGCCACGGTATGGCACATTTGTCCCAGCATGGTATGATCACACTAGTCAAACGAACGACAAATGTGCTTGGGCACGGAATGAATTGCCAGTTTAAGTATACCCTAAGATACTTAACACATGCCATTTTTCCTGCTTCCAACACATTACTGTTATTCACTCAACCTTCCAGTGATTTTAATGTTGTGGATGATCAGTATATCCATCCATCCATTATCCAACCTGCTATATCCTAACTACAGGGTCACAGGGGTCTGCTGGAGCCAATCCCAGCCAACACAGGGCGCAAGGCAGGAAACAAACCCCGGGCAGGGCGCCAACCCACCGCAGGGCACAAACACACACACACACACCAAGCACACAATAGGGACAATTTAGAATCGCCAATACACCTAACCTGCATGTCTTTGGACTGTGGGAGGAAACTGGAGTACCCGGAGGAAACCCACGCAGACACGGGGAGAACTTGCAAATTCCACGCAGGGAGGACCTGGGAAGCGAACCCGGGTCTCCTAACTGCGAGGCACAGTGCTACCACTGCGCCGCCGTGCAGCCCATGATCAGTATATTTATATTATATATATTATTTATTATTACATAATATAAAATACATTTTTGTTTGTCAGTGTTTTGTTAAATCCAAGGTTTCAAAGATTGATAAAACCAAGAAAAAACTAGCTTTATATTCATTATTATGGTGGTGAGCAAGCATACTGCATTACATTACAAATGCACTGATGACAAGTTATTTTGTTTTCTATATTTAGTTGATGGTACAGTTTGAGTTCAACTGGGGATTTTGCAGGGGGCAGCGGTTGCCAAGAACTTGTTTTCTTTAAGATCTTTGAAAAGAGAAATCTGCAGATCAAAGCAGGGTTTTGGAATCTTAAAGGACATTAAACCTTCAAGAGTGTAGCATGTGAACAAGTTTCCAGTGCCCTGACATGTAAGATCTTTCCTTATTAATTCTGGTCAAAGTGTAAGAAGTCAAACATATCACAGGCAGAGGTTTAAATCTATCCAGACAAAAAATAAAGTGAAAAGGATAATATCCATGTTCAGTCACTACCAAAACATTTTTAAATGCTGAGAAAAACCTTCTCAGCACATCTGTTGTACCTGAAATGTGTCTTGGATGGTAAACTGGGACACCTTGTTAGAATTTTTCTTGTGTCAAATCATTATTTTCCACACCAATGTTATAGACATTTGAGAGTTCTTACCCCAAGGAATGTTTCTATGTATGTGTTTTGTATTCATAATTTTCTTTAGAATAAATATAAATATTTTGCAGTTTATATTTAAGTGCACCATGACACATTTTTGTAGCTTAAGCATTTTGCTACTAAGTGTCTAGGATATGTGGCACTCTTGTAGGAGCTGCTTCCCAGGAAGCACTATATGCTACATCATGGTGGTCCGCCATATAATCCTGTGCAGTGCTTAATATATGTCAGAGACTATAGATTTAAACCTCGAACAAAGCGTCCTCATCCAGGTGACAACTTCTCCTTTGGTTTATGGCTTTTGACAATTCCTTTTGGACACCAGAGTAAAATGATTTTGACCCTTGACATGTTAATGGCTAGCCTTACTCCCACGTTTTACTAGGCACGCCTTTACATGTTAATTGCTCGGTCATTTTTTTATTCCCCCAGTGTTTTGGGAATGTCAGCTTTAACATATCTGACCTAATTTTTAACTTTCTCAATGGCTCTGTGATCTTGTTTTTACTCCTGAAAACTTGCATTTCATAGAATGACTTGAGCAAAAGCTGCCACACAAAGTCTGTGTGTCTTCACTGTGCCCTAGGTGATGCCCGCTCTAAAATCTCATGGTTGTTTGTTCTAGTAGTAGTCCAGATACATTCCATTCAGATGATTAGTGCAAATAAATGTACTCTTTTCTGGATAATCAAGTTAATGTGAATCAAAATTTGAGTCTCACTTGTGTTTTCTTGCTCTGTATCTGCAAGAAATGTGTTGAAATAGCAAACAACAATATATCATTGACGTAACTGAATAATTGCGATCTTATAATCATAGTAAATAGTAAATTTCATTTTTTTTTCCAGACCACACTCTATACAGTATTTTCAAACTAAAGCAGTGAAATTTAATTTAGTAAGGTAAATGCTAAGCAAATGCAGTGAAAGTCAAGGAGCATTCAGGTAGGTTTAATGACACATTTGATGCAGGAACGCTTCTCAGAATATTTAGAAGTACAAAAAGACTTTCACAAACTACATAAGTACATGAGTAAGCTTTTAGGGAAGAAATTGGAAAAAACAGCTGCATGATATATTCAAGATAGGTAAGCACTACAGCTAATGCTGGAGTTTTGAACATACAAGGGCATACTGTAATATAATATGGATTATGAAAAGCCAAACATCAGTTATAGAAGAGCATCACTGACAATATAAAAGTTGACCTCAAGAGGTTATTTTAAGCTGTAAACAAATGGTTCAGGAGGAGATGAATTGTATAAGGAACAGCAAAGGGAAAATGAAATATGCAGAAAGATATACAGTAGTAAATGTTCTCAGTTTATACTTTTCTGAGCTTTTCAAATGTCAAGAAGTCATACCTTCCAGAAGATGTAGAGAATATTGATTAATAAATAAATAATACTATTAAATGATATTAAATTGCTGGGACTGGATAACATTTACTCATTAAATCTCTGTGAAGCAGGTGAATTTGTTCATGAATCCTTAGTATGTATTTTTATAAATAAGTACATGGTAGGGAAACTTGTAATTACTGGATGGTACTTAATGTTAACATAATTCTAAAAAAGGATGATGGGACTGACTCTAGTCACTATGAGCCAGTTAGTTAAAAGTGGGTTATTGGTAATTGTCTGGAAGCAATTATTGAAGAAAAGTTTTAGTAATGCATATCAAGAAGTACTGGCATTGGTTTAAGTGAGGGAGATTTGCTAAGTGCAATAATTCTACTGGGAAACAAGAAAAGCATTTGAGCATAGTGGTGCATATCATTGCATCCATCTTAATTTTTCCAAAGCTTTCACCTTATGGGACTGCAGTATTTAAAATAAAATGTCAGTGAATACCCTGCTAGACCCAACCTTGTATTCCGTGTAGTCCTGCTGCCTTCTGGACCTTCACCTCACATAGCCTGCACATTATACTGTGCTTAGAGTGAATGGCAAGTTGGTTTCTGCTATCGGGGCTCCCACTACATTTTCCATCATTACTCTTGTCAAAGTGAGCAAAGGAGCTGTTTAGCCTTCTCTTTCAGTGCAAATGTTGTTGGCTGAGGGGTGGTTGTTTTTGCTTCTAAAGTCAGTGGTTCCTTGCCATACACCTTGGGGGTTTGTGCTGTTGAAGTGTTACTCAAGCTGATTCTTTTAAACAACTTTGACACTTTTGATAGATGAATGATGGGTGAATTTAAACTTATGAGGGAAGTAAGGAAGGTGATGCCATCTTTAAAATGAGCAGTTAGAACATGACTGTACAGAAGGAAGCTGCTTACAGTTCAATTTTGCACAATGATTAGAATGTTTTTCCTCACACAGAGAACTAAAGATATATTGAACGAGTTACAAAGCAGTGAGATAGATAGTAGTACTGTAGGAACATTTAAATTTCAATATGATGATATTCTGCAAAAGTTAAGTGAGTGGAAATTAAAGTGCACATTGTGATTTTTTTTAATCAAAACTCTTATGCTTTTAGAGAAAACAGTGTTGGCCTGTGACTTGCCATATCAGGAATTAAAATGAAAGCACATCACTGATGTGTAGCATGTTTTTATTTTATGTAAACCTTTATAGAATGCACAAAAATATTGGTCTGTATTTTGATGATCAGATTAATTTAGACTAGAACTGCTTTAAAATTGACCTACAAAACGAAAAAATAGCTCAAATTTCATCTTCTGCTGAAAATTTCATCATCATTGAATTTTAATCAAGTGAGTCTCACAAGCTAAAACTTTGGTTTTAATTTTATTTTGATTTTGAATGACTGCCATCTTTGCTAACGTATAATTTCTATATTTTATCTGCTTTATTTAACCAAATTTTTGAAAGTGATTTTGTTTATAAGCAAATACTAAATAGTCAAATGAACAATAAAATCAAAACATCTCAATTAGCAAGTATCCATTAATTAAAATAAAAAAATTATATATAGAATAAAACAGAATGCAAAATAATGCACAATTCAATCAGAAGTACACAGCTTCTCAAAACTGGTTCTTCTCACCTTTTCATTGGTAAGACATTCGGATTCAGTTCTCAGCGCTTACCAAAGGGAAATGCCAACTTCCAGTTATGTGTAACTGCTGACTGTTGTGTCTGTTGTGAGTTGCTTAGCCAACCAGAACACAACACTCAAAATAAGTTTTCTTTCCTCAAATAATGAATTCTATTTATTTCTCATGTTAAACCAACAGTTTAAAATAAGCATAGTATATACAGTCATGGTCGAAATTATTGGCACCCCTGGAATTTTCCTTGAAAATGCACCATTTCTCCCAGAAAATTGTTGCAATTACAAATGTTTTGGTATACACATGTTTATTTCCTTTATGTGCATTGGAACAACACAAAAAAACAGAGAAAAAAAGACAAATCTGACATAATTTCACACAAAACTCAAAAACCGGGCTGGACAAAATTATTGGCACCCTCTACTTAATATTTGGTTGCACACCCTTTGGAAAAAATAACTGAAATCAAGCGCTTCCTATAA
Organism: Erpetoichthys calabaricus; assembly: GCF_900747795.2. Classification (NCBI taxonomy): domain Eukaryota; kingdom Metazoa; phylum Chordata; class Cladistia; order Polypteriformes; family Polypteridae; genus Erpetoichthys; species Erpetoichthys calabaricus. Next base: position 158,201,866 of record NC_041401.2, on the reverse strand, counting down.
CCATCAAGCTTGTTACACCTGGAATTTCCGACCACTCTTCTTTTGCAAACTGCTCAAGGTTTCTCAGATTTGAAGGGCGCCTTCTCCCAAAAGCAATTTTGAGATCTCTCCATAAGTGTTCAATCGGATTTAGATCCGGACTCATTGCTGGCCACTTCAGAACTCTCCAGCGCTTTGTCGTCAACCATTTCTGAGTGCCTTTAGAGGTATGTTTGAGGTCATTGTCCTGCTGGAACACCCATGACCTCTGATGCAGACCCAGCTTTCTTACACTGGGCCCTACATTGCGCCCCAATATCTTTTGGTAGTCTTCAGATTTCATGGTGCCAGAGGCAGCAAAACATCCCCAAACATCTTAGAACCTCCACCATGTTTGACTGTAGTTACTGTGTTCTTTTCTTCGTAGGTCTCATTCCGTTTTCTGTAAACAGTAGAATGATGAGTTTTACCAAAAAGCTCTACCTTGGTCTCATCTGTCCACAAGACGTTCGCCCAGAAGGATTTTGGCTTCCTCAAGTACATTTTGGCAAACTCCAGTCTGGCTTTTTTATGTTTCTGTGTCAGCAGTAGGGTCCTCCTGGCTCTCCTGCCATAGCGTTTCATTTCGTTCAGATGTCAACGGATAGTTCGAGCTGACACTGTTGCACCCTGAGTCTGCAGAACAGCTTGAATATGTTTTGAAGTTGATTGGGGTTGTTTATCCACCATTCGGACTATCCTTCGTTGCAGTCTTTTATCAATTTTTCTCTTCCGTCCACGTCCAGGGAGATTAGCTACAGTGCCATGTGTTGTGAACTTCTTGATTATGTTGCGCATAGTGGACAAAGGAACATGAAGATCTCTGGAGATGGACTTGTATCCTTGAGATTGTTGATATTTTTCCACAATTTTTGTTCTCAAGTCTTCAGACAATTCTCTGCTCTTCTTTCTGTTCTCCATGCTTAGTGTGGCACACTCAGACACACAACAGAAAGGTTGAGTCAACTTTTCTCCATTTTAACTGGCTTCAGGTGTGATTGCTATATTGCCAGCACCTGTTTCTTGCCACAGGTGAGTTCAAATGAGCATCATATGCTTGAAATAAAATGATTTACCCACAATTTTGAAAGGGTGCCAATAATTTTGTCTGGCCCATTTTTGGAGTTCTGTGTGACATGATGTCAGAGTTCGCTTTTTTTCTCTGTTTTTTTGTGTTGTTCCAATGCACATAAAGGAAATAAACAAGTATATACAAAAACATTTGTAATTGCAATAATTTTCTGGGAGAAATGGTGCATTTTCTGGGAAAATTCCAGGGGTTCCGATAATTTTGGCCATGACTGTAAGTCTTTTTAGAACTTATGGAATCCATGCTGCTCATTAAGCTAAAGTGTCCAATGTTCTTTCAGTCCTTCTTGGTTATCAAAGTTCAAAGCTTTGCTTAAAGGGTGTCTCGCAGCCACATAAAGCGCCCTTTGTTGATCATTTAATAGTTTTCAGGGCTAGGATGCATCTCTCACAAATTACACCTAGTAACAGACGGACGTCTTTCTTTGTTGCAGTCAGAAAGTGAACTTTTTGCATTTGATCTGTCTCATTCTTTTACTGTGGGAGCCAGTGGGGCTTCTGTGGTTGATCTTAAAGTCGCTAAGCACTTTCAGATGCCTTGCTGGGCATGTCCGTCATAAATTGTTTTTGGTTCTTTCCTGAAACGAGTGAAAAACATGCTGTTAGGTATGTGGAAATCCATGCCTGTTTACCCCAGGATTTTTCTGGTGTTTCAAGCTCACACTTTACAGGGTGGAGGAGCGACACTGTATAGACACATCGGATAAACAAAAAAAATTGATTTTAAGACCAGAATATTTGTTAACCAAGGAATTAGTTGCTGTAACAAACGCCCTACAAACGCCCTGCCCGGGGTTTGTTTCCTGCCTTGCGCCCTATGTTGGCTGGGATTGGCTCCAGCAGACTCCCGTAACCCTGTAGTTAGGATATGGCAGGTTGGATAATGGATGGATGGATGGAATTAGTTGGGATGCAGCAGAATCATTATACTACTGTTGGACCTGAATAATTCTATTATGTCACCTTTTAGAAAGCAATTTCATTGTTACTGTGCATTTCATGTAAAGCCCAAGGCCAAGTAATCGTAATAATGTCTGAAATTAAAGACAGACGCTGCCTTGTGTATGCATACCCCTCAATTTTGTATTTTAATTTTAATATCTTTTATTTTATGACTGATGCTGTTGTAATGTATCATTCATTTTTATTCAAATGTGCCATATTTTTTTTTGAGATATTAATTCATATTGATTTTGAATTGTTTCTTCATATAGGTGGGATCAGAAGGCCTGACTGAGGGCGGATCTGTGGCAGAGCATTGTCGGAAACTAATCAGCTTTACACTTTCAGGTAATTAGCTTTTTCATATTATTTACAGTACTAGCAGAGCATGAGATTTGACGGGCTTGCTTGAATGCACACATTCTGGTTTATTATGCCTTGTTCTTAGTGGGCTTATCATTACCAGCTGCATCAGGTTCTCATTTTCCATATGGTTAAAACTAATTCATTAATGAATAATATAAAAAGGACACTTTTATTTAACTGTATATATGTATATATATATATATATATATATATATATATATTAATTAGAACAGTGATCACTGTTTTAATGTCACCTTACTAAGGGTGGTTGCCTCATTTTGCGTAATTCTTGCCTTCTTCCCAGAACTTTTGGTATTGGCCTCAGTGCTCCTTAAACCTGTATCAGAATTAATGGCTTCAGGGAATCAATTAATTCCATTAACATGCTGTGTCAAAACAAATTTTTCCAGCACCTCAATATTTCATTTTCATTGAAGGATTCCTTAAACACTGCAGTGGGTTGGCACCCTGCCTGGGATTGGTTCCTGCCTTGTGCCCTGTGTTGGCTGGGTTTGGCTCCAGCAGACCCCCATGACCCTGTGTTCGGATTCAGCGGGTTGGAAAATGGATGGATGGATGGATTTCTTAAACAACTGAAAAGACTGTCATCATCATACTCATTTTTATTGTACTTATCCTGATGAGTTTCATAGTCAAAACACGATGAGATGGGCTGACCAGGCCATCTTATTCCTAGCAGCTTCTACAAGCACTTGACACAGCGATATAATCCCTTCAGTATGTCCTAGGTCTGCTTATTGGTTTTCACCCTTTAGGGTATTCTGTATTCTATTTAAATGCAGTACAATAGAATCCCCACTTTGCAGCAAACCACTTAAAAAATTGTTAATAGGAAATTGTTAAATATCGGATTAGTTGAAAAAATAAAGATTTAATATTTAATAATGTTTATTTTGGGCGGCACGGTGGCGCAGTGGGTAGCGCTGCTGCCTTGCAGTTGGGAGACCTGGGGACCTGGGTTCGGTTCCCGGGTCCTCCCTGCGTGGAGTTTGCATGTTCTCCCCGTGTCTGCGTGGGTTTCCTCCGGGCGCTCTGGTTTCCTCCCACAGTCCAAAGACATGCGGTTAGGTGGATTGGTGATTCTACATTGGCCCTAGTGTGTGCTTGGTGTGTGGGTGTGTTTGTGTGTGTCCTGCGGTGGGTTGGCACCCTGCCCAGGACTGGTTCCTGCCTTGTGCCCTGTGTTGGCTGGGATTGGCTCCAGCAGACCCCCGTGACCCTGTGTTCGGATTCAGCGGGTTGGAAAATGGATGGATGGATGGGATAATGTTTATTTTTATTTTTTATTTTTTACAACAAAGATTCAACACACTTGTTATTATAAAATGTTATCACTTTTGTAATACAGTAAATACATTAAATTACAGGTATTATATATATATATATACAGTATATATATTATAATAAAAAAGCTTGGGTCGAGACGTGATCTTCTCGGAAGACACTCTGACATCCCGCGAGAGACACTTTGACGACCTGCAAGACAAAGCAGTAAGACAAAAGGACAGCTGCTGTACAGGCTTTTAAATGATCGACATGCAGTGTGACAAGCTGAACACCCCCCCCCCCCCCTTTCACAATGCAAGCGGCAGAGGGGGGTGAGGGGGGGTGGGCGAGCGAAGCTAGCATAAAATAAAATTTAAGTATAACATTTTTTTTTCTGAACTCTGCCATCACTTAGCATTCAGAAATGTATAAGATAGGAAAAAGTGAAACATGGAAGTGTTAAATTGGGGTTCAAATGTATTAAGTAAACAAATGTTGCTTGTGTATGCAAAATCAAAGCAAATAATAAAATCTTAAATGCCTGTAACATAAGAGTAAGAAGTTACTGTAAACACAATCTCAAGAGTATACATTGTAAATAGAAAGACACATGTTTAACAACAAGGAGCTGGGGTTTCAGAGGACAACCCTGTATAATGGAAGGTGGTATATGAAATTTTCAAAAGAAAATAGCACACAAGGGTTTAAAAACACAGCCACGGCTATAAAAAGGAAGAAGTATGAACTGGACTCTTACGGCAAAAGGCAGGAAGGGGTGAGCTCTGAATAAAGTCGAAAGGGGAAATGACCTCACTGGTCATCTGGTCGAGATGCCGCTGGACTATGGATGGGAAGGGGGAAATTATAAATGATGGAACCTCCTCCTGGCTAAGCATGGAATTGCTAACCTTTTTAGAGCCCTGAAAATGGCTGTGAAGTGCTCCTGCATGACAACATGTATGTAAACACATTAAACGTTTACAGAATATTTCAGAAGTAAGACACTAAGATAGTAAGACACTTTTACATGTTGCCACCAGACTCATTCCCTGAGCAGTTGTGTCCCCATTCTAGAGGAAAGTATTGTAACACAAAGCACACTCATTTAAAGAAGCAGTATTGCAAGTATTTGCTTTTCAGCATGTATTCTTCATCAATAAAGTAAACTGTTATGCTCAGCCATGCTTCCATAGTCCTTTCTGCTCAGCCTCAAATTGGTCATAGATGCATTAAGTGCCATTTGTTTCAAACCTATTTTAATTTTTTTCTGACATTTCTAATGAAGTACAGGCAACATAACTTTGGAAGAATAATTGCAGGAGGGAGTGACTTCTCTTATCCTGAGTGTTGATCATTTTTAAAATTTTTGTCATTTGATAAAATACAATAACTACTGTTATCTGATTTTGATTCTAGTAGTCTGCAGGATACAAACATGTATTTTAGCAGAAACAGATAATGGTGCTGCTTTCTTAGCTTTTATGTACTCCTCATACTGGACATGAGATTGAATTTGAAATAGCTGTGTAAATGTTTGCACAGTAATAATAATAATAATTACACTTTTGAAAAAATATTTCCAGTAAAGGACAATTCTCTTCATTTTAGTACATAGTTGTCAGGTGATCTACTATAGGTTTAACATTACTTAAACTTCTCAGTTTTTCTGGAAGCTACTGCAAACAGAAAAATATACACACACTTTATAAAAATTGTTATTGGGGATGAGACTCCTAAAAATGTGTTCAGCTTAGCACCTAATTAGTCCTAATGATGTGAGTGCCTCTGATTTGCCAATGCATTTGTGCTTAATGAATGTGTCTGTGCTTGGTGACAACACTCAGTTGCTGAATAGAGCAGTCTGTAACTGGAAAAGCTTGATTAATGAGAGAAAATAGAATGCAGTAATTTTTACTTTCCACGATTAGTATATTGAGGCAGTCATAATTGTAATCACGATTGATATTCGATTAATTGGTTGGCACTACTTACCAGCCAGTAAAATATAGAGAAACAGATGTAATAAGAGAAACACTTCATTAAACTATATATGACCTCCTGGCACCCCTTAGAAAATATGATTTGTAAAGCCTGGAAAATGTAAGATACTTTCCATATTGAAACTGGAACTGTAATACCTCCTTTCAGGGAGAATTTTTTCCATGAAGTTTTTCTTTCAGTGCTGCCTATTTTCTTCATTTCAAAAACTGTCTTGATACTTCTTTAATTGTTTTTTGCCTACATAATGCCCTCCGGACTTTCTTACACCTTTTCTTGAATTGTATAAATTTTGATGACCCTTTTCCAACACTCTCTTAATCCATTCATTCTTACACCTATCTCTCTGCTGATTTTGATTTAATACATATGGCTACAAATCTTCTTTGAATGTTTTGCTAGTTAGTTGCAATGTTCATTCAGACAGTTTTACACTGTAGCAATTTAAAATCAGCATTTCATCAGCTTGGCTTAGAGCTGTGGTATTTATCAGAAGTGCCCAATGGAACGTCTTCATCTACGAGGAGAGCTTAGAAATATCATAAGTCTAGAAATGATGCATTGTCCATGTGGTGTGATGAGGCTGTATTGACAACATGCAAACCCACTCAGCCACTTTGGGTATTTCTTTATGCAGAAATGTATCTTCTGTACCATTATCTACTTATTTGTCATAAAAAAAAACCCCAGTAAAATAAAATTTTCTGATGCCACATAAATGACTACTATGTAAGATTTCCCCTTTTGTCAGGGAGTATGTGTTGAAAATTACATCATGATTCCAGCTGGCAATTTGAGCCATGGAGTTCCCTGTAATTCTTACTGCAGAATTGCTTGGGAAAGCACTGCACTTCTATTAGGAATTCTGTGCACATCTTGGATTCTGCAGACCTCATTTTAATAATGCATTGTGTTACTGACTGGAACAACAGCACCATCTGATCTCACTGGTCGTCCTTGTTAGAGTGCTGACTCAGTGTGTGCTCTTGACAAGTTTAAGGTTCAGAACTAATCATCCAAGAATGTAAATGCAGAAAAGCAATGTGCAGCAGCGTAAAGGAATTCTCTCTGCAGTAAGGTAGGTACTAAGTTCATAAAGAGAAGCCCTATTAAAACCAAAACTGACTTAGCAACCATTATCTTATTTTAACTTGGCTGTCTTATTGCATCCTAAAATCCCTTCTGCTTTCTTTGGTTTTGGCAGTGGCATTTCTGAATTGAATGTCAGTGGGACACAGCCTCACCAAAAGCACTCAAAAGTTTAAGTTCAGAAAGTTGCACAGTGCCTGAAATCAAAAATAAGTGGTCAGATATCAAAGTCTACGTGAAAAGGGGAGTAGCAGCCCAGTGAATGTCATACGGAATGTATTAGGGCCACGGTGAAGAAAAAAAAGGTCTATGTTGAGATTAAAGTAGAAATTTCCATTTTAATCTGGAAATTTTCATTTTAATTTCATAGTTTAATTTGTCATTAAATTAGAACTTTGTAAACTTCATCTTAAAATCGATGTTTAATATACCAGAGTTTCTCAAACCCAATTGTCACTAAAGTAGCATGTTAAATGCTTCGTATTCTGTATGTTCCCCAACCCAGTCATTAATTGTACTTCTTAAACGGGGTTTCTGTTACGCTGACAGGGGCGCACACGCAGTGATCGCTACACAGAATACATTACATGCATGATATTACAGCTGTCTGAACGCATTACAATACTAAGATGTTTACTTGATATTTTCATGATGAAATGCATTAAAGCATTTTTTAATATGTGGGGGCATGGTGACACAGCGGTAGTGCTGCTGCTTCACATTAAGGGGGTCACCTCCTGGATGTTCCCTGCCTGGAGTTTGTGTGTTTTCCTGGTGGGTTTCCTCGGTGTGCTTCAGTTTCCATCCAATGGCATGCAGGTTAGGGTATTTGGTGATGCTAAATTGATGCTACTGGTGTATGTGCATGCTCATATTCACCTTTCGATGAGCTGGTACCCCATCCAGGAGATGTTCTAGCCTTGCGCACGATGCTTGCTGGTATGGGCACAATCCTAAATGGAATAATTAAACATGTATAACAAAGTTTTTTCAATGTTCCTTAAAATTTCGGAACACTCACTGTTCTAAGTTTATAGCTAGTTTTACTATCACAAAGACATTTATTGTGTGGTGATTGGTTATGTGGGGAAAGAAAAAGAAAGGATAGAAACTGGGGTGTGGTACGTTTTATATAGACACCACAGCTGCAATAAAGAAAGCCCACTGAGAAGAACATCCATTGAATTCTGTGTCTGTGTCCCTGACCACCAACTCATGAGCCCAACAGTTACACATTATTTCAATTAAATCAGTGGGATACTCACTTCTAGCCTCTTGGAGCCTTGTCAAAACTGCCATAAATGTTCTCTGCATTGAACATACAGCTGCTTTTGCAATCACTTTTTAGAGATATTGTGGCAAGGTATCCTGGGAATTTAATGGATGTTCTTCTGGATGGGCTTCCTTTATTGCAGTAGTACTGTCTCTGTCAAATGTACCAACCCTCAATTCCTGTCCTTCCGTTTTCTTTCTCCATTTAACCAATTGCCACACAATAAGCATCTGTTATAAATATAAAACCAGCTGTAAGCTTAGAATGGAGATTCTTCAGAACTTTTAAGGAACATTGAAAAATCTTCGTTATACATGTTTAATTATTCCATCCATCCAGGGTCACGCCAATCCCAGCAGGCATCTTGCCAGAGGCAGGAATAATCCCAGGATGGGGCGTTTGGGTGAATACTGGCACACATACCCTAGTAGCGTCAATTTAGCATCACCAAATCCCCTTACCTGCATGGCCTTGGAATGAAACCGAAGCACGCGGAGAACACCCACAAGGAAAACATACAAGCAAACACCAGGCAGGGAACACCCGGGACGTGATCCCCTTACTGTGAAGCAGCAGCACTACTGTCAAGCTACTGTTCCCCCACATGTTTAATTATTAACAGTCTACATGATTTAAATTAGCAATTTATCTGTAAAATGTAATATACATACTTTAATGCATTTCATCATAAAAATGATATCAAGTATACATCCTAGTATTCTAACAGCACACAGCTCCAAGATGATTGCTTTTGGTAATCTAAATCGACTTAGAAATCAGTCATCATCATGATACAAGAAATTAGTATGATCTCTAAATCTGTGTTCTCTTCTAATTCTTCATTTGCGATGCCTTCTAACAACGCTAAAGCAGCCATGGTAATTGGAATAGTTTGGCCATTCTGTGCACCTTTATATTGTGACAGACTAATTACAACATGACTGTAAACGATATGCAATTAATTTCGGTGTATTTGATAAATCCCATGTCAAGGATGTATATGTAAAAAAGAAAGTGAAACCACACAGAAACAGTAGCACTGCTCTGATGCTGGGTGCTGCCCATTTGCAAAACCGAGCAGAAATGTGCATACACATGGTCTGAGGCTGCTGTGAGGATGTGCGTAACTTTATGCCAAGTTTAGTTTTTGTGTTTACGCACAGTTTATACATGAGCCCCCAAGTGAGGAGAGAACAGCTGCCCTTGGTAAAAGAGTTCAAGCATTTCAAGATCATGTTCATGACTGATGGAAGAAGGGAATATGAGACCGACAAGTGGATTGGAGTGGTGGTTGCTGTTCTACAGGCACTGTACTGGTCTGTTCTGATTAAATGGGAGCTAAGTCTAGAAATAAAATTTGCCAGTCAATCTACCTATCTGTCCCACCTATGAGCTGTAGGTATTGACCAAAACAGTGAAATTCAGTACAAGTAGCAGAAATGAAGTTTCTTCACAGAGCTGCAGGGCTGACACTCCTTGATGGTGTGCGATGCTCAGTAATTTGAATAAGCCTCTAAATAATGGTGCTGCATCTCCAGATCGAGAGGAGCCATTTGAGGTGGCTTGGACATGTGGCAAGGCTGCTGTCAGGGCAGCTCCTTCTAGAACTTGTTTGGGCACATCCAATTTGGCAGAGACCCTGCGACACATCCAGTACATACTGGAGGGGTTATATCTCTCAGCTGGCCTTGAAAATGCCTGGGAATTCCACAGGAAGAGTTAGAATCTGTAGGTGGGAACAGGGAAGTCTGGGCTGCCCTTCTTGGCCTGTTGCCACTATGACCTACACAAGGAAAAGCAGTTTGTAATAATGAGATTAGATTGTAATGTTTGCAGTGTTCTTCAAATTTGTCCTCTTAACCAGTTTTTTTCCCAATTTTTTACCATATGCTCAATGTAATTTATTATCTAAGGAAATGGTGTTTTCCGTAATATGTGAAACTGCATTTCTGACACATGCAGCAGGCCTGTTGAGGTTATGCAATGCAAGCAAGTCAAAAGATATAAAAAGCCTAATACCATTTACTTCTTAAAAAAGGGTGACATATTTATCTTCACCCACCCACCAGGGGGACTGTCTGATGGTGCTAAATTTGAAAAAAGCCACTAGGTAGATTTTCTATTGCACCTTCCACTTTGTATGATACCGTTGATTTAAAGAAACAGAGTCCTGGTGTTGGAGAATATTATTTTTTGTTGACTTTGCACTGTCCTGAAAACATCTGGCTGCACTGTGGTTAACACAGCTATTGGTCATGTAGTCTGTTTATTCTTTCCATATTACTGTGAATATCTGGTCACTCTTATTACACAATATGTAACATTTACGTTTATATAAAGTGACTTAAAAAGAGGTCAACACAATCAAGTAACATCTGTCTAGGGAGCTTTTTGAGGAAAAATATTACAGACCAAGGTTAGAAAATTGATCATCACAAGTGGAAAGCTCAGATAAAAAAAATCAAGCAAGTTATAATACCTAGATAATAAAGCCTAAGAACTAGTATCACTTAGACAGAAATTCACTGAATAAAAGTTATCTTCAAAAGCTTCTTAAAAGCACTGAGAGAGTCACAATTCTGAATAGAGGTGGGCAGCTGGGAGATATACATGAAAAGAGTCTGGACTGAGATTTAATACCACATAGAGGTGTCATCATCAGACACCATTCATCAGCTGGCCTGAGTGGTTGAGAAGGAGCAATCAGCCTCACAAATGTCTATAATATATATATATATATATATATATATATATATATATATATATATATATACTGTATATATATATATATATATATATTGTGGAACTTGTCCTGGACACAGACAGGCAGACACGTTATAAGTACCCCACACATTTATTTAGGGCTTCCATATTTACACTGTCACTACTCACAACTCCAGTACCCCTCTGTCCAGGCGAACACAATGCCTTCTCTCTCTCTGTCTTCAGACCGCCTCCTTCTCTCCTCCAGAAACCTTGTCCTTCTTCCTCCCGACTCAAGTCCATCTCTGAAGGGAGGCGGCCCCTTTAAATAAGCACCCGGATGTGCTCCAGGTGTGTTCCCGGCAATCTCCCACCGATATGCCCCGGAAGTGCCGGCTTTCTCCCCGGAAGCACTCCGGGTGTCCCTGTTCCTCTTCCCCCCAGCACTTCCTGGTGTGGTGTGGTGTAGTGCTGAGGTCCAGGGTCCTCCAGGTATTGGGGTCCCCCAGGCTGTGACCACAGGCCCCTACAGGGCCTCTGTACCCGCGGCCCCCAGGGCGGTCGCCCCCTCGAGGTCTGGAGGAGGCATAAGCCCTCCTCCGATTTTCTCTGGCATCCCGGCTGGGTACCACCCCCATCCAGGTACCACTATATATATATATATATATATATATATATATATATATATATATATATATATATATATATATATATATATATATATATATATATATATATAGTATGTACTGATCCATTCACTGTCTACTCTGTATGCAGGCATCAGGGATCTGAACTTAATATGTGCCACTACAGAAAGCCAATATAGTGATCTGAAGAAGGAAGTGACATGTACCCCACGACGGCTGATTTAGCTCCAGGTGTGCTGTTGCATTTTGAATCGTCTGCAGTGGCTTAGTGATATATGCCAGTACTGCAGAGTTGCGGTACTCCAAATGCATACTCTTAAGACAAGTGTCCTCAATCATGATCCTGGATGGCCACAGTGACTGCAGGTTTTCCTTCCAAATAGTTTCCTAATTAGAAGACAGTCGTTGCAGATAATGAAACTTGGTATTTAACTATTTAGCCTGCTGGTGCTTTCATTCTTCCAAGAGAAATTTTAATTGCACTGTAGACCAGAACAGATTTAAACAGATTTAAAGATGGTCCTTCCAATTCCCCTCTCATTTATTTCTAAGCATTTTTTAACACAGATACTTCATGGTGCATATACACAGGATTAAAAGAAGCATGATAGCTGTAGAGCTTCTGGTTTATTGGTTATCTGTATTTCATTATTAACTAATGTCTGGTTAAGAAACAGGCAACAATTAAAACTTAAATGCATCTGCAAAGGGTTCAGAATTGTAACAGGCAAGGTAACTAAAATTAATCCCAAAAAACATATTACTTTAGTAGTAAATAAATGGTTTCTAATTAGGAAATTGGTTGAAGTGAAAACCTGCGGCCACTGCAGACCCCCAGGACTATAATTGAGGTCATCTGATCGACAATGTAACTAAAATTTGTCTTTGATGAATGAAAGTGTTAACAAGGCATGTATATTAAATTTCAAGGTTCATTATCAGCAAGGACTGAGTTCTAATTACGAAACTGACTGGAATGAAAACCTGTTGCTACTGCGGCCCTCCAGGACTGTGAATGAAGTCCCATGCTCTAAGACATATTCTGGTCTTTCAGGTATTCTATAGAGTGATGCAGATATGTATAGAGTGAACTATTAATATTGTACTGCATGAAATTTAAAATGTAAAATTTTGCCAAATCAATATGCAGACAACAATACAAATTTCCATACTGGATCGGTCGAGCCCCGGGTTAACAATGAGTGCCACCAGTACTGTTAGTCAATAGGGTGCTGGCGGAAATTGGGCTACTGTTGGCCGAAGAAGAAAAAGAAGAAGAAGAGGGGGGAGACGTGTCCAGAGGCAGGAGGAGAGGAGGAAGGTAAAGAGAGTGGAACTGAGGGTAGGAACTTTGAATGTCGGCAGTAAGACTGGTAAGGGGAGAGAGTTAGCCGATATGATGGAGAGAAGGAGGTTGATATATTGTGCGTGCAAGAGACTAAATGGAAGGGGAGTAAGGCCAAGTGGATCGGAGGTGGATTCAAATTGTTCTATCATGGTGTGGATAGAAGAAGAAATGGGGTAGGAGTTATTCTGAAGGAACAGTATGTCAAGAGTGTTCTAGAGGTGAAAAGAGTGTCAGACAGAGTAATGATTATGAAGCTGGAAATTGGAGGTGTGATGATGAATGTTGTTAGTACATATGCCCCAAAGTTGGGTGTGCAATGGATGAGAAAGAAGACTTTTGGAGTGAGTTGGATGAGGTGATGAACAGTGTACCCAAGGGACAGAAAGTGGTGATTGGAGCGGATTTCAGTTGGACATGTTGGTTGAAGGGAACAGAGGAAACGAGGAGGTGATGGGTAGGTATGGAGTCAAGGAGAGTAATGAAGAAGGTCAGAGGATAGTGGATTTTTCCAAAAGGATGGACATGGCTGTGGTGAATATGTATTTTAAGAAGAGGGAGGAACATATGGTGACGTACAAGAGTGGAGGAAGATGCCCACAGGTAGATTACATCCTATGCAGAAGAGTCAATCTGAAGGAGATTGAAGATTGCAAAGTAGTGGCAGGGGAAAGTGTAGTTAAGCAGCACAGGATGGTGGTCTGTAGGATGACATTGGAGACCAAGAAGAGGAAGAGAGTGAGGGCAGAGCCAAGGATCAAATGGTGGAAGTTGAAAAAGGAAGACTACAAGGTTGAGTTTAGGGAGAAGGTGAGACAGGCACTGGGTGGTAGTGAAGAATTACCAGACAGTTGGGAAACTACAGCAGATATAGTAAGGGTGACAGCAAGAAGGGTGCTTGGCATGATATCTGAACAGAGGAAGGAGGAAAAGGAAACCTGGTGGTGGAATGGGGAATTACAGGAGAGTACACAGAGGAAGAGAATGGCAAAGAAGAAGTGGGATAGTCAGAGAGATGCAGAAAGTAGACAAGAGTACAAGGAGATAAGGCGCAAGGTGAAGAGACAGGTGGCGAAGGCTAAGGAAAAGGCGTATGATGAGTTGTATGAGAAGTTGGACACTAAGGAGGGAGAAAAGGACCTGTACCGATTGGCTAGACAGAGGGACTGAGCTAGGAAAGATGTGCAGCAGGTTAGGGTAATAAAGGATAAAGATGGAAACGTACTCACAAGCGAGGAGAGTGTGTTGAGCAGATGGAAAGAGTACTTTGAGAGGCTAATGAATGAAGAGAATGAGAGAGAGAAGAGGTTGGATGATGTGGAGATAGTGAATCAGGAAGTGCAATGGATTAGCAAGGAGGAAGTAAGGACAGCTATATAGAGAATGAAGAATGGAAAAGCCGTTGGTCCAGATGACATACCTGTGGAAGCATGGAGGTGTTTAGGAGAGATGGCAGTGGAGTTTTTAACCAAATTGTTTAATGGAATCTTGGAAAGTGAGAGGATGCCTGAGGAGTGGAGAAGAAGTGTACTAGTGCCGATATTTAAGAATAAGAGGGATATGCAGGACTGCAGTAACTACAGGGGAATAAAATTGATGAGCCACAGCATGAAGTTATGGGAAAGAGTAGTGGAAGCTAGGTTAAGAAGTAAGGTGATGATTAGTGAGCAGCAGTATGGTTTCATGCCAAGAAAGAGCACCACAGATGCAATGTTTGCTCTGAGAATGTTGATGGAGAAGTATAGAGAAGGCCAGAAGGAGTTGCATTGCGTCTTTCTGGACCTGGAGAAAGCATATGACAGGGTGCCTCGAAAGGAGTTGTGGTATTGTATGAGGATGTCAGGAGCAGGCAGAGAAGTATGTAAGAGTTGTACAGAATATGTATGAGGAAAGTGTGACCGTGGTGAGGTCTGCAGTAGGAGTGACGGATGCATTCAAGGTGGAGGTAGGATTACATCAGGGAACGGCTCTGAGCCCTTTCTTATTTGTAGTGGTGATGGACAGGTTGACAGACGAGATTAGACGGGAGTCCCTGTGGACTATGATGTTTGCTGATGACATTGTGATCTGTAGCGATAGTAGGGAGCAGGTTGAGGAGACCCTGGAGAGGTGGAGATATGCTCTAGAGAGGAGAGGAATGAAGGTCAGTAGGATCAAGACAGAATACATGTGTGTAAATGAGAGGGAGGTCAGTGGAATCGTGAGGATGCAAGGAGTAGAGTTGGCGAAGGTGGATGAGTTTAAATACTTGGGATCAACAGTACAGAGTAATGGGGATTGTGGAAGAGAAGTGAAGAAGAGAGTACAGGCAGGGTGAATGGATGGAGAAGAGTGTCAGGAGTGATTTGTGACAGACGGATATCAGCAAGAGTGAAAGGGAATGTCTACAGGATAGTAGTGAGACTAGCTACGTTATATGGGTTGGAGACTGTGGCGCTGACCAGAAAGCAGGAGACAGAGCTGGAGGTGGCAGAGTTAAAGATGCTAAGATTTGCATTGGGTGTGATGAGGATGGACAGGATTAGAAATGAGTACATTAGAGGGTTAGCTCAAGGTGGATGGTTGGGAGACAAAGTCAGAGAGGCGAGGTTGCGTTGGTTTGGACATGTGCAGAGGAGAGATGCTGATTATATTGGGAGAAGGATGCTAAGGATAGAGCTGCCAGGCAAGAGAAAAAGAGGAAGGCCTAAGCGAAGGTTTATGGATGTGGTGAGAGAAGACATGCAGGTGATGGGTATGACAGAACAAGATGCAGAGGACAGAAAGATATGGAAGAAGATGATCTGCTGTGGCAACCCCTAACGGGAGCAGCCGAAAGAAGAAGAGGACTACATGAAATTTAAAATATATTTGGAATTTATGTTTAGGAAACCATGTATCGAAAAAGATTTTCACTTTTGATCATAATTAACTGGAACTCTATTTTACATTTTGTAGCAACTATTTCCCAATATGTAAATATCAGTTATAAAAGTCCTTCAAAATTTTCTCATGTAATACCGCATGCTCAGCGCCACCCTTAGAGGCCACCTTTTTGTCATTGTAGTTGTAATTACTTTGTTTTTCATTTTTATTTTGTTGCATACTTAGATTAACTCCATTCAGTAATGCTGCTCCATGTCCTTTAAATGTATTAATTAATTTCATCCAGTAGTGATAACTATTTTTTAAAGTTTGTCTGTAAAGAGGATTTAACTGTGAGCATCTGAAAATGAAATCGTGAACTTTTTTTTTTTTAACATCTGTCACTGGTCATGGCTTATCTTACTTTCCGTCTTACTTCCTCCTGTTTAGGAGTTTGTTATATGTATCAGGTCAGGTTGGGAAGTATGCACTGGTATGGCGCGTTGTCGCACAAACCACATGAAGAAACAGCTCTGGATCCTGGTTGGCAACCCCCTAGGCAGACACGCGGTCCTGTCCCACCCTCTGGAAGTGACCATCTAGCTGGGCGTGCCCTTGGCCTGGTCCATCCGCTCTGGTCCTCAGCAATGGGAATCCTATGAGCCTGATCACCCTTAGGGAATCACGCCACATGGCTGTAGTGCCGTAACTGACGCTCACTCACAATGCAGGTAATGTGCCTCATTCGGCACACCGTGAGCAACCGCTCATTTGAAACAAAGTCAAATCAGCGGTACCCAAGGGTTCTCTGAAAATACCTAATGCCGATGGAGTCCATTCTTTATCTCAGGTCACTGGATAGTGTTGGTGCCTTGCAACCATATAGCAAAACAGGGAGCACAAGGACTCTAAAGACTTGAACCTTCGTCTTTTTTGCTCAGATATCAGGAGCACCACACACCCCTTTCCATTGACCTCATGAACCCCCCATGCTCCCCCAATCCGTCTACTGAATTCATAGGAAGAGTCACCAGAGACATGAACATCGCTGCAGAGGTAAGTAAACCTCTCGGCAAGATTGACACTCTCACCGCAGACAGACACACTACTGATGGCTGTGCCCAAGAGGTCATTAAAGGCCTGGATCTTATTTTTTATCCAGGACACTTGCAAGCCCAGACACTCACACTCCTCACTCAGTCTGTTGGGAACCCTGATCAGAGCCTCCATTGACTCCACGAATATCATAGCATCATCAGCAAAGGCAAGGTCAGTGAATCTCTCTTCACCAACAGATGACCCACAGCTGCCGGACCCCATGACCCTGCCCAACACCCAGTCCATGCAAGCGTTGAACAGAGTAGGAGCAAGAACACATCCCAGATAAACCCTAGAATCAACTGGGAAAAACACAGAGGTTCTGCCTCCACTTTGTACAGCACTCACAGTACTAATGTACAGGCCAGCCATGGTGTCCAGCAACTTTGGGGAGGATCCCGCAAAGTTTCTGGATGTCCGACAGGGCAACTTGATCAACTGAGTTGAACCCCTTGTGAAAATTGACAAAGGCTGAAAAGAATCTCTGCCGATATTCGTGTTTGCGCTCTTTGGGAGCCCTCAGTGCCAGGGTACTGTTGATGGTAGACTACCTGGCTGTAAAGCCAGTCTGCTGAAGTCTATTGAGGATGACCCTAGCAAGGACCTTACTCGGCACCGAGAGCAGTGTTATCCCTCTGTAGTTGCTGCAATCCAGGCAATCACCCTTCCCTTCCCTTTCCAGATAGGGACGACAAGTCCTGTTTTCCAGTCAGTTGGTATGACGCCTGTCTCTTAAATGGAAGCAAAGATTGCTTGGAATACCAGGAGGACAGCCTTACCACCAGCCTAGAGAAGTTCACCCCGGATACCACAGAACCCTGTAGCCTTCCCTACCCTCAGCTGGTTCGCCACCTGTGCGATCTCAGTGAGATTGGGTAGTTCACAGCTAAATTGGAGGATCAGCCTCCAACACCGTGAACCCAGAGATATCCAATGTCCTAGCCTGAGTTTCAGCTTTAAACAGCTGCTCAAAGTAGCCAGCCCAGTGAGTCACAACTGCAGTGTCATCCGTAAGGACCATTTCATCAGCCTCTCTGACTGCGACTCTCCAAGGAACAGATTCAAATGTGTGTAATGCTTTGATTCCTCTATAAGCAGGATGTGGGACACTAGACCATAGATGGTGTGTCACTTGCTCACCGATTCCTCTAACAAACACCTCCTTATTTACTCTCAAAGCCCTCGCTGTCATCCTTTTCAGTTGCTGGTACAGACTGGAATTGCCATCAAGCCGTGTGCTGCGACTCCTCTCAAAGATATCTAGGGTGCCCAGCGAGATTAAACACCTTCTGGGAACACTGGTAACACAAACACGACCCTCAGCAACCTTCAGGGTCTTGTCACAGAAGGTCTCCCACATCACATTAGGATCAGCAGTCGCACCCAAGTCTGTAAATTCCTTATACAAACTGTGTGCAAACTCATTAGAAACAGCCTGATCTTGGAGTCTGGCCAGATCCAGCCACATTTTTCTAGTAGGTGCCAGACTCTTCGGAACAGACACAATCCTCATAGCCAGCCCTGTGCCAGTGGTCAAGCATTTAAGTTACCCTTGACCAGAGGAGTGTCACCTCGCTGGCACACATCAACCACCGAATGAAGTTGTGAAGACCACCAAGACATCAGTTACTGAGGTCGGAGCATACACTGAGACAATAGACAAGGCACCCAGAGAGTTCCTTAATCTGAGTCTCATAATACGGTTGTTGAAAGGAATGACACTGGACACCATCGGTAGGAGCTGATCTGCCTCAGCAACAGCTACTCTCTGAGTATGACAGCTTTCAGAGCCACCAGACCATTAAAAGGTGTACCCACTTACAGGGAACTGGCCAGTCCCAGGTCTGTACACTTCAGAGAGTGCCGCCACTGAAATGCAGTTTAAAAAGGTCCTCCGACAGTAGAGGAAGATGATCATTATGCTGGAGAGACAACACATTCCACACGCCTACCCGGATGGGCCGCCTCAAATTGGGACCCAAGTGCTGTCAATCCTGCCACCAACCCCCATGATTTCCCTGCAAGTTGTAGGACTGACTGCAGGGCCCAATGCAGTTTAACGTCATACCCAGGACAAAAATATGTATCGTTAACAAAAATATCTTAATTGTTGTTTTAATGGTGTGCAAGCTGAAATTATCGAGTATGTCAGCCACTTTGCAAAAAACAATAAAAAACATGCTTTGAGAGTCCATGCATTCAAGGTCTCATGTAACCTAACATGATAGACTACTGTGCATGTGCAAAGTAAGCGCATAGGCATATATGGTCAGCGCATCAGAAGTTAAGCTAGCCTAGCTGCCTAAAAATGAGTGATTAAACAGTGTCAGGGGATAAAACAGACTCACAATCTACGACGTGAGATTTAATTGCAAGACATGAATCATCCTCACTCGAGTGGAGGTGATTTGGCTTTGAAAAGACTGATGTTGCTCAAAAGATGGCAATGTGCAAACTATGTCAGAAATCGGCTACCGTTAAAGACAGCTCAACAACTAAGTTGTACCACCATCTGCGATCTAACCACTGCACAGAATATGAGGAATACAAAAAGCTCCAGGTGTCAGCTGTCCACAATAGGTCTAAATCACCCATGGTAGAAGCACAAAAACACACTCCGCAAACTTTAGTGGAATAATTCTGCAAAAAAGTGCCATACAGCAAGAGAAGAAATGGATGGTGTGACATAACAAATAATGTCACCAATTATATTGCAAAAGATATGGTGCCATTTCAAGCAGTTGAGAGGGATGGTTTAAAACAACTTTTAAATACTTTAGACCCAATATACACACTGTCTGGCCGAAAAATAATTCAGTCAGTCAGCTCTGCCTAAATTGTGTGATTCATATTGCCAAACTCTGATGCATAAACTGCCGAAGTTTTCACATTTTGAATCAACAGCGGATTTATGTTCAAGCTGAACATCTAAGCTATACCTCTGCTTGACCAATAAGACTTTTACAAACATGTTTTTAAAGGATGCAAAATATCGTCTAATTATAGTAATCATCGAAGTCCATGAAAATAACAAGGTATAATTTTTGCCAATATTGCACTCCCCTACTCCTGTTTGGTCTGGATACTCAGTAATCTTAACATAAATAATTGTTGATGGTTTGAACGCAGTACATGGTGATTTTGCATTTGCCTCTGGTTTAATTTAGGATGGTTGTGTAGCAGCAGTAGCCAAGTATATAATTTTAGTTGACGATTCTGTGAAAGGTGGATCACGTTTGATGATTTATGATCTACAGTATAAGCTGGGCCATTTCTTTCTGAAAATACTTTTCTTTTGACAATTTCTGCTTGAAAATGTGTGAACTGAACATTCATACAAGTAAAAGAGGAATGTCTATGCAACCCACAGCACCCTGCTTCGTGTACCTCTGGTGACATTTCTATTCATCTTTCAAACTACAGTATATTTTTGCATTCTCATTTATGAAGTGGAGCAAAGACAGGCAGTTAGTCTTTATTCAGATTTTTTGAAGGGGAAGTACCATGCAAACACATAAAGGAAACACTCTTTTTTTTCTGCCAGAAAAATTTCAGGCCTTACAACCTGTCGCTGACTCTTCGTATTCTCTATGCCAGCTCCCCACGATTCCTTCCTCTGTTTGTGCTGGCGCTCCTCTGGTTTTGGGCTGACATGCAACTTATTGTTTATTAAGACGTAGTCTTTATCACTGCAACAAGTACTCAGGAATAAAGTGATGGCAGACCAAAATGCTTCTTTCTTTATCCATACAGAAGCATTTAAACAGCTTTTATAATCAGTAATCATGTTGGGAGAATTCTGATTGTGAAAAACGTGAGACATACTATTGTAAAAACATTAGGTAGAATTTGAGAGTAACTGCAACTGATGTAGATTGTCTTGGATTATTTATTGAGTAGTTCTACATATACAAAGTAGGATTAATTAGCATTGTTTTTAAAAAGGCATTATTTGTACACAGTTCATAATGTAAGCCTTTTACAAGAGAGGACAGCACCAGACAGACACAAGACAAGAGCCAGTCCTGTGCAGTATGCCATTCTGATTAATCTAAAAATTGTCAATTGCTGCTGGGATAGGCTCTGACTTCTTGGAGCCATGGATTAAGAAAGTACAGGAAATGGATTAATGGATCAGTGGATGGAATTAAGATAATACCAGTAGTTTTTTATAAAGCACAAATTCTGTAGGGTTATATACTTTAACAAGACTTTTCATTTTTGTGAAAAAAACTATTTTATTGTTTTCAGATATTCGATCTTTGGGCTTGAAAAAGGGTATGTTTTTTAATCCTGATCCCTATCTAAAGATGTCCATCCAGCCAGGAAAGAAAAACACCTTTCCAACATTTGCTCATCATGGCCAAGAAAGAAGGACGACAATCATCACCAACACCACTAATCCTGTCTGGCATGGAGAGGTACCCACACTTGACTATTGAAATACCTGTTACACCTACCTCTCTGACTTATTTTGTAAATAATATGCGCTTATTTGTAACAAATTAAAATGTATACATTATAGTATTCTTAATTATAGTGCGTCAATTAATAAGAGCAAGGATGTGGTAGAAAGTCTGCTATCACTCATTAAAACGATGTGATAAATGTCCCAATGAAAACACCCTAAAACACCCAGTGCAGTGTGTTTCAGTGTTATTTGTTCACTATTGTTTAGTATTGTAGGGGTCCTTTTGTCTTTAGAGAGTGAATAGCTTTGAATGGAAATCATTTCTCACTGAGACCCTATCATAAGAGTCATTTGGAACAAATGACCAGGGGATCATTTCTGTACTGAAATTGCAATAGATCTGTGTAAAGACTTAGATTTTTGTTCCAATATTGTATGGAATGAAATGTATTTCTTTGTTTTCTGCCTCCAGAAGTATTCATTTGTGGCCTTACTCACAGATGTGCTAGAGATTGAAGTAAAAGATAAATTTGCCAAGAGTCGGCCAATTATCAAGCGCTTCCTGGGAAAGCTGGTCATTCCTGTGCAGAGACTTTTGGAGAGGCATTCAGTTGGGTAATTATAGTTGCCTAATTCATTAGCACATGCCCATAATAAATATAATTATTTCACACAGACTCACCGCTGCATGCCTAACTTTATGCTGGACATAAATGGAGATTATATCTACTAATGCTGTTCTCGTTAATAATAAATGATTGTGTTCTGTTGCTAACCACCTTATTGCTGTCCCTTTTTTCCCTAAAATCCACAAATTCTACAATCCTGGATACCTTTTTGTTGCTGCATAAAACATGTTAACTACTCCCAGAAGTTGTTACAGTACACCTTGGTCTTCGTATCAGATATACATTTAATGAACTTGAATATCCTTCCATGCTCACACTGATCAACCTTTGACTGATCAGCTGATCTTTTGCCCTCTGCATTTTACCAACATAAATCTGACAGTTGATATTCTTAAAAAAATGTTTTAATGTAAACCTTCTGATTCACATAGTATCCTCTCTACAGTTATTGCCATTCCAATCCTGCTCTTTCACTGTTTCAGAATTTGTCAGTCTGTTTCTTCTTTAGTAATGAAGTTAACTTCCTCTGTGAAACACTAAGGATTTCCACTTTTAATAGAGCGGAAAATTAAAACAATCAGATTTCACAAAATGCGTCCTATGCGCAATTCTGCCGTATAACACTTACACTTTGTCTCTTCCCCAGGCAGTTAAAATATTTTTGGGATTTACAGAGTGACTTTTCAGTAGGAGCCTTTTCTATACCAACCCATAATCTTGTGCTTCACGTCCTAACCTATCCATATTTGTTGTCTACAACTTTTGTCACAATTAAGAGATGCTTTCCACCATGAACACTTACTTTTGCAACTCCTCAAGTTTCTCCAACAACATGACCATATATGATGCCTCTGAATGTCTTAACAGCACAACTGTTCCTGTCCAGAATCTCACTTATTATGCTTCTTGTTGGAATTGCTATGTAGTTTATGTAGCTGAAACATGCCATTAGCATTACAGATCATTTCAGTAAAAAAGTTTAAAATGTTGGGATCTGAGTTTTTTCAAAACCTGGTACAGAACATTTCTCTTCTAGTGCCTTTGCCCACATTGATTAATTTGTTTGTTTTATTCTGCAGTTATTGAAGGACACCTTACAAATGAAATAAGAGAATAAACAATACTAACTCTTAAATTTGGTTTATACATTCCTCCAGTACCAAAACACCAAGTAACCTTTACATTTCACCCTTAGCCTCTTCTACCTACACTGTCCTTCTTCAGTTTTAGTTTCTTCTGGCTTTGTCCTACCTCTACCCAATTCCTGCTTATGTTACTCACATAAGTCTGATAAACACTCAGCAGGTCAAACACATAATTTCTACCCTATAAAAACATTCACCCATGTTTTCAAACTGTCACTTCTTATCTTCTTTTTAATTTATCAGCATAAATTAACCTTCAACTATATTTCTCAATAACCAGTGAAGGATGATGTACTAAGAGAACAAGAAAGTTAATTACCAGCCTCTCTTACACTACTGGCCCTACAGAGTATCATAGTTGGTTTTGTTTGTTCTTCTGCCAAATATTTTAATCAAAAAGGAGACTCCAGATAAATGCCTAATTAGATGGCACCTGTAGTATCAGCCATAGACTGTCTAAAACTTACTTTGTTTTTAGATAATTTCATAAAGATGTGCATATGGACAGAAGGACAGATTAGGTTTCATGATCTTGAGCATGATTTTAAGTCAATCCCCTTTGTGTGGCTGTATGTACATGAGCCACCAACAATAAATTGGCAGCACAACTAGGATTTATCTTGTTATTTGCACCCAGTACTTCATATTGTCACTTGGTACTGTTGGTGCAACTCAGGGCTGCGAGATTGGAGAAAGGTTGAGAAGAGATTGTGAGAGGAAACAACAGCGTTGTGAAAACGAGACGGACTGTGAACGGAGAGAAGCAGAAATGCTCCTACACCACCACATAATTACTATTCGGACAGTGATTCCGAGTAGGCCGTTCCTATCGAATCAATGTCCAAGGGTTTTGTTTTGTAATTTTGTTTCCCTTATAAAAAATCATAATGCTGTGCGACGAAGGGCCCAGTTCACGACTGGCAGCCGCGTTTAAACAGGGAGCCCTTCACAGACAACTTTAACACGCGCAACGTAGTTGGGCACACATGGCTAGTTATTGAATAAATGGTACAAAACACAGAATATATTATGTCAAGCTGATAATGACCATTTTATCTGCATTTGTAACCTCTGATTCTGTATGGCCTTCACGGCATCATTAATTGAAGGAAATTAAATTACTTTTATGTACTTTCTAAATTTACATCTTGGAGAGTGATTTTTGTTAGTAAAATATTTTATTTCAGGATTTAGTTTACTGCTTATGGACATCCCTTTAACTGCATTATCTAAACTAGGCAAAACAAATTCTTTTATACCTGAAGTCAATTGAATTGGTTTGGGGCACTTTCTTATGAAACATATTAAATAAGCATTAGAATTTAGTATTATATACACAGGTTCTCTCTTTCTGTTCAATCTTTAAACATAATAGGAGGGTGAAACACTTTATGCTGCTGTTTGGTAATTTAATATAAGAAACACAGGCTTTATGACTGAAATAAAAGTAGCCTCGTGCTGACAGTTTTATTGTCATATTGGCAGCAGATGATGCCTTAAAAAGCTCAAATCCGAAAGGTTTAAAGTGAAAATGTGGAAATCCGATGCTACAGAACAATACAAGTGAATATGTTACAAACTGCTTCATTTTATCAATACAATCTGTTAAAGAAATCCATAACCCTCATGCTGTAATACCACTTTGGTTAAATTCTGAACATGTAATGAATAGATGACTGAACAGAAGTTTACTCCACATACTGGAAGAAATTAAGTACTGCAGATTTTGAGGTAACTCCACTAAATCTTCTATAATTCCAGGTACCTCTTCTAAATTAAAGACATGTGTTGTTTCTTGGTGCTTGCAACATTTCTGGTGTCCACTCCTCCCTCTTATATTGAGTAAGAGTAGGTGTCATGAACTGAAATCAGAAGCAAAACGAGAAATGGATGTGAGGCGTCCAAAAGACTTCATTGGCTGGGCCTGGGTTCTTTTGCCTGTCTGGAAAAGGCTTCACCCCAAAGGGCTTAATACTAGCTCCGCTTGCCTGTCTTAAGCCTTGCAACCCCAAAAAGGATTAGAGCCTTAAAAATAACTGAAATGTCTCCAGATATCAAAAGTGCCTCGTAAAGAAAGGAACCATAAAAACCTTGGTTGAAGAGACCAACTAAGCAAGAAGTCTTTATAACACAAACAAAGTATTTCTTGAAAAAGCAAAAAATGCCACAGAGACTCACAAAGAAGCTACAGGAGTTGTCAATATGTGATCCAGATATAATAAACCAAAGACAAAACAGAAAAATATAAAAAAAAGCCTGTAAGTCCAGAAACAATGAGCAATACTCACAATTCCATTAGAGTTAAGTGTGCCATGTCTGAGCTGTCCTTTGGCTTTGACCTAAATAACCAGAGAGAGGGCTCAGACATGGTGATGTCAAGATGGCCTTGCCCCTTTGGGCTCCACCACCAAAACCATGAGAACATTTAAAGAAACAGAACATATTTATAACATCACATGTAAGCATATCAGCAGCTCCGTGTATGACTGTATATGTATGTGTACTTTTTCTACTTTTATTTTTCTATTTTTATTTATTGATCACTCCTATTACTTTATTTTATGTGGATTCGTTCCCTGGACACACTTAATTTTACAACGTGGGCATGGATTTTTACACGTCGAGACTCGCCTATTCAAGTACTCAACTTCGAGCGCTGAGAACAAATGCCAGTGCCGGTGTGGTTCCATATTTACCTGACGAGGTAAGAAGGCTAAGCTAAAAATGAAGCGGCTTGCGAGAAAGTGGTGTTTCAAGCCTTCGGTGCCTTCTGTGATTCTGGGGAATGTAAACTCAATCTCAAATAAGATCGACGAACTGGCTGCGCTGGTGAAAAATGTCAGGACCTACAGAGAATGCAGTTTGTTGTGTTTTTGCGAAACCTGGCTAAATAACACCATCCCAGATGCCAATGTGGAGCTACCCGGGTTTAGCACAGTTAGAGCGGACAGAGATGCAAGTGCCTGTGGGAAGCACAAAGGAGGAGGACTCGCTCTCTATGTTAATACACGTTGGTGTAACTCTGGACATGTTAACGTCAAAATCTTCACTTGCTGCAGTTTACGTCCCTACTACTTGCCCAGAGAGTTTGGACACGTCATTGTTGTCATCGTGTACATACCTCCTCGGGCGGACGAGGAGTCAGAGAGTGACATCATCCATTCTGCTGTTGCTAAGTTACAAACGCAGCACCCTGAGGCGCTTGTGCTAATCGCTGGAGACTTTAACCATGTGACGCTGGACAAAACATTACCTGCATTCTCCCAGTATGTGGACTGTAACACCCGGGGAAATAAGACTATTGATTTACTGTATGCAAACGTTAAAGACGCATACAGTGCCACCCCGCTGCCTGCGCTTGGGAAAGCAGATCATAACCTGGTTCTGCTTCAGCCTCACTATAAACCAAAAGTGAGAGTCCTACCTGTAACCACACGATCATTCAGGAAGTGGACCCTGGAGGCTGAGAATACTCTGAGAGAATGTTTTGGAACTACAGACTGGGATATCCTGCAGGGATCTCATAGTGAGAACATTGAGGAAGTTGTTGACTGCACTACTGACTACATCAACTTCTGTATGGACATTGTAGTTCCAGTAAGAACAGTACGCTGCTATGCTAACAACAAGCCATGGATTACAAGTGACATCAAGGGCCTTTTGAACCAGAAGAAAAGGGCTTTTAAAGACGGTGATCAGCATGAACTCAAGCGCGTGCAGAAGGAACTCCGAGTCCAGCTCAGGGCGGCGAAGGAGCAGTACAGGAGAAAGCTGGAGCAGAAGTTGCAGAATAACAGCATGAAGGAAGTGTGGGATGGGATGAAGATCATCACTGGCTGCAGCTCGAAGCGGGGTACCACCATCGAGAGAGACGTGAAGAGAGCAAACCAAATGAACAACTTCTTTAACAGGTTTGACCACCCTAACCCACTCTCACACTCACCTCAGAGTATTGCACCCTCCACACATCCTTCTGCTGATACCAGCATAGGAAAGACATCCCCACCCATAATTACAACAGCACAAGTGAGCAGAGAGCTGAGGAGACTTCGTGCCAGCAAAGCAGCGGGTCCAGATGGAGTATCGCCACGACTGCTGAAGGTCTGTGCATCAGAGCTGGGGGGTCCTCTACAGCGCATCTTCAACCTGAGCCTGGAACAGGGGAGAGTCCCGAGGCTTTGGAAAACATCTTGTATCACCCCAGTCCCAAAGGTATCACGTCCTAGTGAGCTGAATGACTTTCGGCCTGTTGCTCTGACATCACATGTGATGAAGACCATGGAGAGGCTGCTGCTTCACCACCTTAGGCCACAGGTTCAACACGCCCTTGACCCTCTGCAGTTTGCATATCAGGAGAAGGTGGGAGCAGAGGATGCCATCATCTATATGCTACACCGATCCCTCTCTCACTTGGACAGAGGCAGTGGTGCTGTAAGAATTATGTTTCTAGACTTCTCTAGCGCCTTCAACACAATCCAACCTCTGCTCCTTAGGGACAAGCTGACAGAGATGGGATTAGATTCATACCTAGTGACATGGATCGTGGACTATCTGAAAGACAGACCTCAGTATGTGCGTCTTGGGAACTGCACGTCTGACATTGTGGTCAGCAACACTGGAGCGCCACAGGGGACTGTACTTTCTCCGGTCCTGTTCAGCCTATATACATCGGACTTCCAATACAACTCGGAGTCCTGCCATGTGCAAAAGTTCGCTGATGACACTGCTATCGTGGGCTGCATCAGAAATGGGCTGGAGGAGGAGTATAGGGACCTAATCAATGACTTTGTTAAATGGTGCGACTCAAACCACCTACACCTGAACACCAGCAAAAGCAAAGAGCTGGTGGTGGATTTTAGGAGGCCCAGACCCCTCATAGACCCAGTGATCATCAAAGGTGACTGTGTACAGATGGTGCAGACCTATAAATATCTGGGAGTGCAGCTGGATGATAAATTAGACTGGACTGCCAATACTGATGCGCTGTGCAAGAAAGGACAGAGCCGGTTATACTACCTTAGAAGGCTGGCATCCTTCAACATCTGCAATAAGATGCTGCAGATGTTCTATCAAACAGTTGTGGCGAGCGCCCTCTTCTATGCAGTGGTGTGCTGGGGAGGCAGCATTAAGAGGAAAGACGCCTCACGTCTGGACAAACTGGTGAGGAAGGCAAGCTCTATTGTTGGCATGGAGCTGGACAGTTTAACATCTGTGGCAGAGCGAAGGGCGCTCAGCAGGCTCCTATCAATTATGGAGAATCCACTGCATCCACTAAATAGTATCATCTCCAGACAGAAGAGCAGCTTCAGCGACAGACTGCTGTCACTGTCCTGCTCCACTGACAGACTGAGGAGATTGTTCCTCCCCCAAACTATGCGACTCTTTAATTCCATCCGGGGGGGGGGGGTAAACGTTAACATTATACATACTTATTGTCTGTTTTTCATCTGCATTATTATCATTCTTTAATTTAATATTATTTATTGTATCAGTGTGCTGCTGCTGAAGAATGTGAATTTCCCATTGGGATTAATAAAGTATCTATCTATCTATCTATCTATCTATCTATCTATCTATCTATCTATCTATCTATCTATCTATCTATCTATCTATCTATCTATTGTGGCACGCGGCTGGGGGTGGTGCCCAGCCGGGACGCCCAGGAGGACAGGAGGAGGGCTCATTCCTCCTCTGGACCACGAGGGGGCGGCCGCCCTGGTTCCTTTGAGGGCCACGGGTGCAGGGCTTGGAAGCCCAACCCTGCAGGGGCCCGTAGTCTCCGCCAGGGGGCGCCCCCATACCTGAAGGACCCGGAACCCCAACACTTCCGCCACACCAGGAAGTACTGGGGGGAAGAAGTTTGGGAACACCCGGAGGGCTTCCGGGAACACAGCCGGCACTTCCGCCACACAAGGGAGTGTCTAGGGAGTGTCGGGGATCACCTGGAGCCCATCCGGGCACTTATAAAAGGGGCCGCCTCCCTGCAGAGAAGGACTGGAGTCGGATGAGGAGTGGACAAGGTTGCGAGGCAGGAGAGAGGAGTCGGCCTGACGAGCAGGCAGAGACTGAGTGAGAGCCTGGATTTTGGGGAGATTGGTGCTTTGGCACTGGGTTTGTGCACTTATTGAACTGTATTTATAATGTACAATAAACGTGTGGTGGACTTGAATATGGTGTCCGTCTGTCTGTGTCCGGGCAGCTTATCACACTATCTAAAACCAATAGAAATAACATAAAACACATAATTTAACCTGACAATACAACAGTGAAACATGCAACACACATAGTTTCAGTCCATTACATAACAGTAGCATATAAACTTTATAGTGTTATTCATGACACAAGAAAGCATTGTTTTAGAAGAACTAGTGTTTTACACACCTCTTTGACTTTAATAGTAAAGGACCAAGATTTCAAGTAGAATGTCTGCCTACTTCAAATTTACTATGATCTGTCATAATTTAATGTGAAAACCTAACTCAGAATGGTAGTGAAGATTTCAACCATGTTAATTTTTGTTTAAAAGCAAAAAAAAAAGCTTGCTTCCTAGAGTAAGAACACCTGATCAAATACAGTGAGAGTCACTCGAAAGAGGCCCCGAATATTCTATTGTAACTCCCATGAAGATGAAACAATCTGAACCAAAAAAATACGCTATATACCTTGACATATGTGTAATCGATTGCATTACATGCAATGCTGGAAGTGGTTTCTGTTTTCTGCCAGACACATTTCGATGCAGCACCCCATGTTCCTGAAGGTATTGGCAAGCGTCTCGGGTTGGGGGGAATAGCAGCAATTTCTCGTTTTCCTTCAAATCTTCCACAGTGCGAGGCTTGTTCTCATAGACTTTTCCTTTGAGCATAATCCAAAGGAAGAAGTCTGGTGGTGTTCAAAGCCCCTTTGAAATTACCCTGTTGCCAAAGAAGGTTTCTGCCATACTCCTTGCCGATGTGTGACACGTTGCTCCATCTTGCTAGAAATAACCTTCCATTAACTCATGACCATCCAGTTGATTCTGACATCGCTTAAACGAATTGGTGACCCAATAGCTTTGCACCATGAAGATGCGCTGCTCAATACTGTACACCACCATCCATGATGAGAAGTCAAGTGACTGAGTGAAGGGGTACAGGTGGTATGCATCCAGAAGTTGCAAACAGAGGTTAAACGTCATGGCGGCTGTCTGGCGCCTACCTCATCGCTTCAACACAGGGCATTCCAGCTTGTTCAAAGCTCCATATACTGTTAAGCACATTGCACATTGTTTCGTTCAGACTGCTTCATCCTGGCAAGAGTTATTACAGAATATTCTGGGACTCTTTCGAGTGAATCTCACTGTAGAATGGTTGCAGTCACTGATCAACAAAAATGTGAATTGCTAATCTGTTTGGTTATTCAGGACTGCTTTTATTAAGTGTTGAATAAAACATTTGGCAGTTGATGCTCTAACTTTTCTCTCGGGCATGATGTTGGAAGCCAGGGCCATTCTTCTATTTTTAAACTGCATATTCCAAGGTTGCGATAGCTGGAATCTGTTCCAATAGCATCTGGCACAAGGTGAAGGATACTGCAATATTTTAATCACATGAACCTATTAAAAGTAAACAATGCTCCAGATACTTTATTTTCTTCTATTTTGGAACTTTCTCTGATTTGTTTCTGAGGGACAGTAAGAACAGACAAATGGAAGAGATTATGTGTTGTGAATCAGCAACATAAGATGGCAAAAGGGTGTTAAGGCTTCATAAACAAACAAGCCATTCCACAACCTCACTGAATATGTCTCCAAATACATGCCTTATCCCAGGCAGCCAAACTTCAAACTTACACAAGCAGGTTTTGGCCTGCACATGCCCAACATGGAGCACTGGTTTTCAAATTTCAAAAATGCTTTAAATATTCAATAATACTAAAAAAAACCCTGCATGGGAGGGGATTAACAGTAAAACATCTTGCTTGAATGATAATGCCAATAAAGAATCTTTATAAATGACAGATTTATTTGTATAAGTAAAAGCAGCACAAATAAATGGCAAAAACAGGACAATAATATAAAGTAATACATACACAGGATGCCTAAAAAGACAATCAATGTAAACAAGACCAATCTGGAAACCAAAGATTTAGAGAACAAAACAATGCAAAAGAATCCACAAAGCAGTAAATGAGAACATTACTCACTTGTTTCTTTACCACCAGAATATTAAGTCAGAATGTGGTCCAAGCAGCAGTTACATCACGGTGGCCCTGCCTCTTAGGGTTCCACCCACAAAACACATGAAATACATTTAAAAATCTTAAATACACCATATATATTATCAATAATAACCAGTGATATTTCATTTCTGATATTAATTGTAATTGTAGTTTTAGTTTTTATCTGATTTTATAAAATTAATTTTTATTTTTATTTTGTTCTAGTTTTCAATGGAGTCAACAATTTTTATTTTTATTTAGTTCTGTGTTTAAAATTTTTGTTTTTATTTTATTTAGTTCTGGCCTTTTTGCATAATATTAGTACAATTTTAGTTGTTTATTTTTCTGTTGCAAGACCACAAATGCTGGCCTACACATATTTCAATGCAAATTATGTTTCAGTCAACAAAATACACTCACAGTTCATAAGGTTGTTAAGCACAGCTTGACTATCAATGATCAAACAGATTAAGTGGCCTAATGAGTATAGTCAGCAAGATCAAATGTTTTAACCCAAGAAACCAGTCTGTGCAAACACGTTGCTGTTAAGCTTTAAACAAGCACGCATTTCGAGAGATTTGTTCATGTTGCAATGACTTCCGTCACACAGATAGTCACACAGTGAAAATATTGGCTCAATGAATGCCTGTGATGCAGGTGCACAGATTAGGTCCTCGGCCAGACTTTATATTGATGATTTCTGCTGCCAGTAGTGAAGCAGTGATGTGTGGTGAAGTTCATGGCTGGTAAGGCACTGACTCCTTCAGAGTCAGGTTTACAAATATATGAACCCAAAAGAGTAGCTTATTCACTATTCATTTGGCAGCATGCACATTGACTACTGGTTATGTTTCATATCTCATCAGCGTTCTTTACACATACATAGGTAAGGTACATATTTGGCTAAGAAAGAACGTTACATGTATAGCGGCGAGACAGAGAGGAGAGAGCGCATTTGCTCTGCACCCTCCATGTGTTCTAAATTTGCCTTTGCAATTCCAAAATTCATACTCATTCAGTACAAATGAAAGTATAGAGTGGTGTACAAAAAAAATGGATTTCAGTTTTG
This sequence comes from Erpetoichthys calabaricus, assembly GCF_900747795.2. Lineage (NCBI taxonomy): Eukaryota > Metazoa > Chordata > Cladistia > Polypteriformes > Polypteridae > Erpetoichthys > Erpetoichthys calabaricus. Next base: position 158,169,714 of record NC_041401.2, on the reverse strand, counting down.
ACCTTAATTGAAATATTTAGTTGTTTTTAAAAGCTTTTAATTCTGATGCTTTAATCAATTTTAATACAGACTGTTCAACAAAAGGATAACAAGAAAAACAAAAGAATATTTTATTTAAAGTCAAAATTTAGTTTTTAAATATTGGATTATTTTTTCTTAGTCTGATCCCATTTTTTATGAAAACCATCTATGGTCATTTATAAGTAAAGTCCATGCGCCTATCCTTCTCCACGAAAATCCCTGTCACTTTCTTGTAAAAGTCCTCCTTATTTTCCTTTAGTTTTAAAAGTTTCAATCTTCCATTTTGGCAGTCAGTCGTAACAAAAAATAAAAATAAATGGACCGCTGCAGTGCACTTGACTTTCTGATATCGCTAACTTATTTGCGCCTAGAGCATCTGCGTAGAAGAAGAGCAGCAACAAGCACCTGTTGGGCTCACATCTGTTCCCTTCAGGGCGGCACATAACTATCTGCCTCACTTTGTGCCTTTTCACTGCGGTTTTATGTCTAATCATCAAGACTAAATATGTCACACAAAATCATTAAAGTTATTAGCCAGACTCTGGAAAGTCAGTGTGTATAATAAACAAGTCCGCAAACATTATATTGGCGACATTCAGAGAGACAGCAACAGGCACGTGCCAGTCCATGCATCAACCAAGTGAGTGAGGGATAGCGCAGACCAAGGTGAGGCTTGGCTCATCGCTGCCGCACCTTGCGTTTCTCCCCTGCATTTGATCAGGAAATGCTCAAATTCAGCGATGCAAAATGATGCAAATTATCGGAATCATACAGAAAACAAATTTATAGCACAGACCAGTGGACACATTTATTTTATGTTATCATTATTAGTTTTTTTTTTTTTACTATTCATGATGACCCCTGACCCCATGTCCGTGAAGTGCAGTCATGGTGCCAGAGAAGTGCTAGACTTCCACTAAGTACTGATCTAGCTGGTCCTGCACTGAAACTCTGAGACTCTCTTCTTCTTCTTGTATGCTACATTTGCTTTTATTATCATCTGCGCTGTATTTCCACATGTTACTTTCTCGCTTTCTACCCGTAAACATCTGTACAAAACTCCCCATCGTCAACCACACTTGCTTACTGCTTCAACCCAACAAACCAAATGTGCTCAACAAACAAACAACGGTCTTTTATGGAAGTTGCGCCACGTGACTATTGTAGCCCAAATTACAAGATCACCGCATAGTGACCAGAACAATGTAACTAAACACTCGGGGTGACCTACAAACAACCCCTCTGCACGACTGAACCAGATTGAACAAAAATGTTATTGCTTTTTTTGTTTTTACTCAATTTTCGTTCTCGTTTTAGTTCTTTCACATATCACAAATTTTTATTTTTATTTAGTTTTAGCTTGTGTTTGCCTTAATTTCAGTTCTCGTTCTTGTAAAGCAAAAACAATATTTTTAGTTATAGTTCTAATTTTCGTTATGAAAATATCACTGTAATAAACATAACAATATTAACAAAATTATATAAAACAGTAAAACATATAAAATAATAGAAAAGAAAATAAACATAAGCCAGGTAACAAACCTTGCATGTAACATAATAGATGTAGGTAGATACAACTTAATGCTGTTAGGTGCTTCAAATTTTTGAACTTGAGAATTATAAAAGATACCACACTCGATGACATGTAACAAATACACAATTTTATTAATTGACTTCATCCAATCCTTATAGTCCTGATAATATATTTTGGTTCAGTACATTTTTTAAGATTTGATGTTTATTGAACTCAATTTTTAATATGCCCGTTCCCTCCCTTTTAGTTGAAAATATATGGTATTTTATGAATTTTCACATGAGGATCTTACTAAAAACTAAGTAATAAAATGCTATTTGTTTGTGAAATTCTTAAGGGTGACCTTTTTCTACTGCTGTATTTGGAAAATACAATACATCAATAGTTTGCTCAGCATTAGTAGCTATTCGAGATTTTAATTTAATCAGTGATTCATTTTTGAAATATTGACCGATTAACATAGTTTAAACGGATCAATCTTATTGAGTAAATGATCATGCAGATTTGCATTTGGGAAATTAAATTGCAGTTTTACACATAATACAGACCTATATTGAGACATGTTGCCCTTTACTGTAAGCAAATACAAGAGATCAGTATTTAAGGTATAAGACCATTTGGAAGCAGAATAGACTTGTTTAGTGAAAATTAGGCATGCTGAACATAGCTTCATTTGCAAGCATTTTAAAGTAAAGAGTGATACTGCAGACTAGTTTTGTTTTTAATGTTAAAGCAGAACATCTTCAATGCATTACCACATACAAAATAAGCAGAGAGTTTATAATGCAGCAAATTGCTATATCCCCAGCACTTGCAAGGAAAATGAAATCATGCTGAGGGTGCTTGTGCGATGATGCAACAATATAGGTTATTAATCAGTGTGGTTTATGGAAAATACTTTCAGCAGCAAATCACTTCTTTTGAGGCAAGTTACCTCATTCCATCTACATACATTATGGCCAGCAACATAGTAAAAACATTTTATTCAGAATATGCAAGAACTAAAAATCAGTAAACATTTACCAAGAAAAGGCATTAGTTTTAATTTATTGCTGCGTAAAGATATCCTGTAAGTTTTTGCTCAAATGCGCACATTGTTTTTTGTAAACCTGACTCCTTTGTTCTTTATTGTAGAGAACAGACCCTGAGTTTCACTCTGTGTCGACGGCTCCCAACAGATCATGTGAGTGGTCAGCTTCAGTTTAAGGTGGAAGTAACCTCTTCCTTGCATGAAGGTAAAATATTAAAAGTATTACATAAAGTGTCATAGAAATAATCACTACCAAATAAAAATAAATAACATTTTGGTAATGAGGTATAAAATGTAAAGTAGTTTTTTTTTTTTTTTTTGTTGTGTTACAGGTTTATCGTTTGACTTATCCTAAGTAGTACAGAGTTCAGAGTGTTCATGCAGCATTCTTTCTGTCTTTATGCCACTTAGTAGTAACTTCCCATATTTTTTCCACTAGATGTTTCCCCAGATGCAGTAGGGACACTCCTCGGTGCAACCACTATAAATGGAGACCCTGGGAGCCCATCTGATGATGAGGACCTACTTGGTGCTCCTAATTGTAGTGTTGGGGCAGCAAGGGGACTTTCCCCAGCTGGGTCTGAGGGTTCACTTCATGGGGACTCTTTAAGAGATGCAAGTTTTGCAGGTCATCAGCTGTCCTCAGTTGAAACTGCAACAATGGGAGGAATGGAAGAAGAAGTCCAACAAATCCAACATGGAAGTGACGGAGATTCTCCTTCTCGCTGTTCTCAAGCATTGCGTCAGGAATCCCTGAATGACTACCTAGATGCAATTGAAAGAGTTGGAACCAAATCAGGATCTGGCACCAGTGTGGATTTGATGAGTGAGCTGTCTATAGGTGGTGCTTCTCCAAAACTAAGGAGTAGCTTCCCAACAGATACAAGACTGAATGCAATGCTGCACATTGACTCTGATGAAGAAGAAGAGCCACATCAACTAGATGAAGGATCATCACATAGCAATACCTTAAGAGATTTAGACAGAGGACTTGTGATGCTACATGAAGGTGCACGATCAGTAAGTGGCAGTAGGGAACCAAAGGGAAATTGTGCATCTGAGGTAAATGAGGTGGAAGGTGCCTCATCACAACATGTGGAGCAGAGTGATTTAAAGGAGGAAAACAATGATCTCAGGGGTCTTCATCGACTTCTTCATAGCTTGCCATCCACCCACTTACTTGGGGATGAAGAAGAGGAAGAAAGTGGAAATGCAATGGCTGATTTTGAACAAAGCTCCAGTCAGGAACAGGAGAGTGAGACAACTGATGGAGCTCCGAGCTCAGGGAATGAGACCACAAGACAAACTTCCACAGGCTGCTCATCTTTTGAGAGTATGCGCTACCCAGCATCCTCTTCACAGGTCTGTGTATAAACAGTATATGTTGAATGCTTGTATTCTTTGTGAACCACTTGGCTACAAATTTTTAAGATCACAGTTTGTACTTCTGTTTAAGGCTTACAGATGCAGATCTCAGTTTAAATTATTTTGCTGCATTTCTCTATCAATCATCTGTGCATGTTCTCTACTCATTTTCTGAACTTCTTTACCATGGTAAGTGTTGTGGGGAGTTGAAGTCAATTTTGCCAACAGTAGCTGTATGGCAGGAGCTTGATTTAGGCTGTCATCAGTACTATTGTGATCTGTGTTTCTTTCCCCACTGAGAATCACATTTTTGTACTTGTTTTTTTCATTCACTTTGTTTTTATTATTATGATGGTGACATCATGCCATTATTTTCTTGCTTGTTTTTCATGTCTGCATCCATGTTGATTTTAAAAGTGACAACTGTTGCCAACCACAAGTTTAACAGCTCTGTATACATGACGTCATTATGTGGTCTCTTTATAAGATTGTGACTTGGTAATGAGGACACCTATGTACTGGATTCTCTTAAAAATTTTAGTTATTCTGGGAATTAGTCAGGGCTAACCAAACAGATTTATTGTTGGGATTTTTGCAACATTCTTTGTCTTTGATTCTGGTTTAGTGCCTTTGACTTAGTGAATTCTTTTTCGGCCTGTTCCTTTGGTTTTAGACTCCCACCAGTTCTTGTGACAGACTTTGGCTGCTCCCTTTTTGACTTTTATCTTCAATTGCTGTCTTTCTTATCTGCCTCTGTTTGATCACTTGAGATCATAACAAACACATCATAAGGGCTGCTTACTATGGTAACAACACTAGAATCCATGAAGCTTACAATTCTTTTTGTTGCCCCTGACCTCCTTAAATTTTTCCTGACATATGCCAATAAGCATGTAGCTCCTTACCACTGTGCTAATAGCCAGCTTTTGTTTTGCATATGTGTAGATTAGTAGAACGCAGCCTGCTACCCCCCCCCCCCCCCCCCCCCCCCCCCCCCCCCCCCAAATTAAGTCAGATGAAGGCATCACCCTGCTGCAATTCTGGTGATGCGTTTGTAAGGAATTATATAGGTAATGAAATACCGTGATTTGAAATACATACCTTTCATGTGTGCTCTGTGTCTACAATGATCTGTGTAAATACAGAATGACAGAGGAAATGTGAGGCAAGAAATGCTGAACACACAGCTAAAACAAAAAATGTTCTCATATGTTATAGTAATAACAACAGAAAATGTTTTAATATGCTATAGTAATAATGACATGATGTTGTCGTGAAATGTACGATGTGTGAAGACTGAAGCCCAAATATTCAATAAACACTTTCACAAAACGTGTAACAAAACAAGCATACATTTTTTCAAGAATAAAACTGAAGAAAAAGAAATTGCTCAATTGACATGTTGCTGAAGCCCAACTATCAGTCGGTACAAAGTAAAAGACATTCGCGTCCATGTGTGTTTGCACATTTCATTTTCAACCAGTTGTCACAGTGGTAATGCTGTTTTGTCTCAGATCTGTGCAGATGGCTCGGTGGAAAAGCTATCGTTTATCAACCTCGAGATAATAGGTTTGATAGGATTGCGGCAGGGTGATGCCTTCATCTGACTGAGTGTGGGGTGGGGGGTGTAGCAGACTGTGTTCTACTAATCCACACATTTACAAAACAAAAGTGGGCTATTGGCGCAGTGATAATGAGCTACGGGCTTCTTGGCTGTATGTCAAGGAATTTTAACACTAGAATCCCTGAAGCCTACGAAAAAAATCATAATCCCAGGCCACCTTAAATTCCTTCGCACCTCTCCATCAGCGTCTTTTGTTTTGCAAATGTTTCGATCAGTACAAGCAGCTACCTCAAGTGACAATTTATAATTGATAACTACAGACTATGTTGATTATTCTGATTATTTGCATACCATGCCTATGGTTGGATGGTACAATAATAATTACAGTTTGAAGTTGAATTGACAGTGTCAGAGCACTGTTTCAATTTGTAATTGTGTGTCATGACACTGTAACAAATAATTAAAAGTGACTTGGGGATGCGATTGGTGACTTTGATGACTCAGACTGCTTAAAGTTTAGTTTGATTCCTAGCTGGGAATCTTATTTTGAATTATGCATATTTTCTTTGTGTTTCTATGGATTTCTTTCTGCAGTTCAAAGACATGTTTTAAGGTAAATTGTCAAAACCAAATTGTGTGATGGTGGCATAGTGGCTCAGTGGTTAGTGTTGATGCTTTGTAAATTCATAGTTCTGAGTTTGAATCCTTTGGCTAGTTAGAGTCTTTGTGGAGTTTACACATTCTCACTGTGTCTGCACTCCCAAGACATTTGTGTGTTGGGTTAATCGTTGATTTTTTTGTTGCCTACGTGTGCTTTTAAGTATGAAGGTGTATATCCTACAATGGACTGATGCCCTGTCCAGGGCTATTTTCTGGTTTTTGCTTGATGCTGCCAAGATATGATATGCCCTGCTGCTACCCTGAACTCGAGAAGGTGGGTTTGAAAATGTGTTAAACTGTGACAGTCGCTGTGTGTGTGTGCATTTGAGTGTGAACACAGAGGAGTGGGTTTCTATCTAGGACTATTTTCTGTTTTGTTCCCATTGCTGATGTTACTGTGGCAGCCTCCACCAAAATTTTACTTTATACCTTATAAAGCAAGTGAAGAAAATGGATGTTTAGGTAAATAGTATTAAACATGTTGTGTTTGCCCACATCAATATTAGAACATTAATGTTTAGTGCTGAGGGCTTTAGAAGAGTTGAATTCAGAAAAAGTATTTCTAAAACACAGTACATAAAAGGGCCATTTACCTATCAGAAGAGTAGTTTGCTAAAAATGTTCCCTTAAAGTGAATGTAGCACTTGTTCAGGAGCAAATATTAAATATCAAATCTGTTGTTTTCAACATTTTGCCAGATATAGCCTGAAATATGGAATTTTGAAATCACGCTAGAAATTCAAATTATTGCTGAACTGTTACAGCCATCCTCTCAGGTATGATAGTTTAAATGCATATCACCATTGTATGTAGAACAAAGGAATGTAACACAGTATGCACAAAGTTTATGGGATTGTGGGATTGTTTCATTCCTTTCATAGTGAAGGCATACCACTAGACATTGTTTTAACCATTGTAAAGCCATAATTATCAACACATCCGTAAATAACAAAATTTTACTTTAAGTTAATATTTAGTGTTTTGTACAAAATGCAATGGGGCAGCTTCAAGTGGAAATAAGGGAGATCATGTAAAAAAAAAAAAAATTTTGTATTTACAGGTAATAAAAATCTAGGTGCCTAGTAGTACAGTCATCAGAATGCAGTTGCTAAGAGGTGGGTCTTTGGATTTGGTTGCTGAGAGCCTACATATTAACTAGATTGAAGGAGGAGTATGACATTTGTCAAAGCTGTGGAGAACATATCCTCACAGGTGGCGCAGTGGTAGTGCTGCTGCTTTGCAGTAAGGAGACTGTGGAAGATTGTGGGTTCGCTTCCTGGTTCCTCCCTGTGCGGATAGCGCTTTGAGTACTGAGAAAAGCGCTATATAAATGTAATGAATTATTATTATTATATCATGTGAATTATATGTCCTTAATCACCAAGGAGTCTTAGAAATTCCCACAACTACTCTTTTTCATGTGTTTTTAAGGATGTAGTTTTAAAACCAGCAAACTTGTTAACTATCTGTTGGTGGGATAGATGTGCACAACAGTATCACAATATAAACAATCAGTAAACCAGTAATATTATAATGTTATTTATTCACCTTGTTATGTTTTTAGAAAGGCAAACTTTTTGTCTAATCTAACTTGTGGGAACTATCAAAATAGTCTTTATTGGTTCACATGAATTAATGTTAGGTACAGCTTTGTTCAGTTAGAAGCCAAGGCAGTAGATTCCTAGAAGAACCATGCTAGGTCTTGTCTTGGGAAATGGCTGTGTCTAGTCCTCTGGGATATAATATACCAGTATGTTTCTGGTATATTTTGTGTGTGAAAATGGCTCCTGGTTCCCAATTGTATGGAAAGGGACAGCCCCACCCCTTAAGTTTTCTAAGAATTTATAATATGTGATACCAATATTCTTCCCTCACTTGTGAACAAGACCCCGAGATACTTGAACACCTCCACTTGAGGCAGGATCTCGCTCCCAACCCTGAGAGGGCACTCCACCCTTTTCCGGCTGAGGACCATGGTCTTGGACTTGGAGGTGCTGATTCCCATCCCAGCCGCTTCACACTCAGCTGCAAACTGATCCAGAGAGAGCTGAAGATCACGGCCTGATGAAGCAAACAGGACAACATCATCTGCAAAAAGCAGTGACCCAATCCTGAGTCCACCAAACCGGACCCCCTCAACACCCTGGCTGCGCCTAGAAATTCTGTCCATAAAAGTTATGAACAGAATCGATGACAAAGGGCAGCCCTGGCAGAGTCCAACTCTCAATAGAAACGGGTTCGACTTACTGCCGGCAATGCGGACCAAGGTCTGACACTGGTTGTACATGGACCGAACAGCCCTTATCAGGGGGTCCGGTACCCCATACTCCCGGAGCACCCCCCACAGGATGTTCCAACCCTCACCTATGGTCATGAGCTATGGGTAGTGACCGAAAGAACGAGATCGCGAATACAAGCAGCTGAAATGAGTTTCCTCCGCAGGGTGTCTGGGCTCTCCCTTAAAGATAGGGTGAGAAGCTCAGTCATCCGGGAGGGACTCAGAGTAGAGCCGCTGCTCCTCCGCATCGAGAGGAGTCAGATGAGGTGGCTCGGGCATCTGATCAGGATGCCTCCTGGTCGCCTCCCTGGTGAGGTGTTTCGGGCACGTCCAACCAGGAGGAGGCCCCGGGGAAGACCCAGGACACGCTGGAGGGACTATGTCTCACGGCTGGCCAGGGAACGCCTTGGGATTCTCCTGGAAAAGCTAAAAGTGGTGGCTGGAGAGAGGGAAGTCTGGGCATCTCTGCTCAAGCTGCTGCCCCCGCGACCCGACCTCGAATAATCGGAAGAGGATGGATGGATAGATGGTTGGATGGATACCAATATCTGAAGACTATAATACCTTTATTAGGCCCACAACATTTTCTATATTTACATTTTACAATTACTTATTTGGCTGACGACTTTATCCAAGGCGACTTACAACATATTTATGATACAACTGGTTACATTTTGTTTTGGTTTTCCAATTGGATCACAGGCAGGTCAAGTGAGTTGTTCATGGTCACTCAGTATCAGTAGCAGGGTTTGAATTCCAAAGCCTTAACCACTACACCACACTGCCTCAGGAAGAACACTTAAGAAGGCATACAGATTCAAAGTCTTATTTTGACAATCTGTGCTGTAAACCACAGTTATCTGTTTAGGAGTATAGGAAGAGTCCAAGAAACTGGCAACCATCTCAGTGACAAATGTAATCTTGCTACCTCCCCTGATATATGGATAGCTGTTAAGTGGCCAAAGCTCAATGCTTGGCCCTGCCGAGTTTAATATACAGTAGGTCAGGTAGCTATGGAGTGCTTTAGTTGTAAGTTTCTAGTGGCATGTACGTGGATGGAGGCTTAAATCAGACCACCTAACGCATGTTACTTTTAACGTGTTACCTCAACATGGCTCCCAAGAGCACTGTGTGTTCAGCTCATCCACACACATTTAGCAATGTCTGAAATATTCAGATATTATTTCAACCAGGAGAATTAATAATGTCATCACTTGAACATTTGCTTCAGGATATTTATCTTTGTGAATACTTCCACCATTTTCTAGCTGTGGCTACTGGAAATGTGCACAAAGCAAACAGAATGCAACAACCATGTGCAGACAACAAAATCCTTAATTGACCAAATAATCGAGTTACTCGTGGAGAAATCTATGTGTGTTAACCCGGTTTCTCAGAAACTAAACACTCAGCTTCTCTAACTGGAATAAGAGCTTACATGGCATTTAGGAAACTGGGCCTCTGTGAATGACAGTATTTAAAGTACATGTAAACACTCTCAGTGTTATACCAGCAGGAGCTATAGTGCTGATTTAACATGACTTCTACGCTTCAGTCATGTGCTGCCATGAAAAATGAACGTCTAAGGCACACACATTTTTAAAGAAAATTAATTTGTGCTTGCTGCCAGGAAACTAATGGCCTTACTGAAGATTATACCTTTTTAATGATGAAATTAGAAAATTATTAATATAAAAGCCTCTATCAGTGCAATTATAGCTTTAATTAGAGTTCATGCACTAAACCTACAGATCCTTCTTGCTGTTCTAATAGTCTAACATTTTATTCACCGTCTTTAAAATCTAATTAAATCAAAACTGAAGATCACTAAAGTGTGAATTTTTAAGAAAAAAATTAGACTGTCCACAAAAATATTTTTTTTTCATTATTGTAGACACATAGATTACATGCATACATATATTCTCACACCTGCTCACCAGTGTTAATTTTGTTGATAAAAACTAAGACATTTTTTCTATGACGAAAATGGAGCAAATACTAAATAAAAATGCACCTTTAATGACGAAAACTAAGAAGAATGCTTTTGAAATCATACTTGACGAAAACTAAACAAAAAGAAAATGTTACAAAGAGACTACTGAATATTGAACAATCTGAAGCACTATGAACATCTCTATCACACATGACACAGTCCGACAAGAAATAATGAGCATGAATGCAGTCGTACAAATTTAAAAACTTGTATGCATGCTTGTAATTAGATAACACTAGTTTGGGTGCCATCAGGAAATCATCATGTCAACCAGAATCCTTCTCCATTGTGCTCTGGTATGATTGCCAGTGTGATTGCGGGTGAAAAAAGCAGTCAGATATACGGACCAACTTTAATTACGATTCTGAAGAAAATAATACCCAGTATCAGCCATGTGGAATGAAGCTCACAGGAGAGAACACTGCAAACCTGAAAGGCTTCTAGAGGCGCACCATCCTGAGATTTATGCCCCAAGGTACAGTATGTAACATCATCTGGGTGGTGACTTTCCTGACACCAATGCTGTTACCTCTGGCTTTTGTTCACACACATAGGATTTTGTTATTGCCAGTTTTATCCTTTCACGAGTTACTTAAGAAACAGATTTGTGCAGTTTGAGAGCATCATCAGATGCACTCAGCCTCAGATGTGAGTTTTAACTGCTTAGCTTGTAGAGTGTCACGCATTTGTTACAGCAGATGAAATGATGGGCGGATTAATTGCTTTTAATACAATGTCCTACTCAGTCCCAATAAAGGAATGGAAGCTTCACCTTTGCTCTACTATTGTAATGAGCACGTTCGTCACATGGTGGATACAGTTCAGGGTTGCGAGTGAAACCAACTTGTACGCATCCACTTACACATACCAGCGCAGTGGCAGTGACAAAACAGTTGTAGCAATTAAAAATCAAGGCAAGTTTCAAACGAAGTGGCTGTTTGACTTATCTACATCATTGATGAAATGAGCTGCTCCATTTGTTAATACTAACAGAAGATGTATTTAAGATTTCGGTGCTTTAAGCACATCTCCCATTTAATACAATATATACATGTCATTGCTGAATATGAATCTGCAAACACTACATTTGTTTTATTCATTTGGTTTCTGAGAACAGACTAATGTTTATGAGCTTAACCCCTAAAATGTGAAGAACAGAATAAAAGCAATTATGATGTCATGTATTAGGATTGAACGTTTGTGAATGTAATGCAGTTTCTCAGTTGCGATTAATTGACTACAGGCAACTTTTGTGTGATCACTCATGTGACACACTTTGGAAACAGCACAGCAAAGCCTTCGAAATATTGGATTAATGTAAAAAATTTGACTCATCTGTTAAATGTTACTCTTTAGTGACTTTTTAACAAGCTAATAATGTAAATATAAATTTTATAATGGCAAATGTTGCAAACCTAACAGAGAGCTGTATTTTGTTATAAAAACAGCTTTTAAGGGTCTCTTTAAATGTAAGTGTACTAAATTATTTTGGAATTCACTAATTCAATAGTAGAGATATAATAATGTTTGAACATTTATTTTTAGTATTATTTTAACCAGTATTTTTCAGTTGCTGGAGAAAAAATATCAGAATAAATTTAAAATGTATTTAAATTAGATAGTGCATGATGATCTCATTCTTTATAAACCCTCTGGTGAAATTTAATGAGTACTGCTTGGTCCAGCCTTTTTTGGTAAAATCTTATATCAGCATAACTAAGGCACGTTGAAGTCCAGAAAACTGTGATGACAGACCAGAACTGCCATTGTCTAACCAAGATCTTTTGGAGTAAATCCTTTCTACACCTATTGTTCATTTTATTTTCAATAATCACTACTTGTGGTTTGGCTCATTCATGTACATGTTAGTATAATAGTTTAGAGGTACAGTATATTCTGTGCATATTCATATGTTAAAAAAGATATCCATCTGATTTTGACTGTTTAACCAATTTACTTTTACTTCTAGTTGATTTAATTTTTCTTGAGTAAAATTCATTTATTTTTTGTTGACAAAAGCTAAAATGCAATGTACTCAGAAGACTAAGACTAAAACTAAGTAAATATTGTATTGTCAGAATTAACACTGCTGCTCATGCCAATTCAGTGTCACCATACCTATTTTTAACCTTGCCTATGGTCTCCTTCTCCTTTCACCGTTTCCTTCCTCTCCTGTTTCTGGCCATACTTCCTCCTGCCAATTAAGTGCTTGCCATTAGCTCTCCTGTTTCTACTGTATACTCATTAAGACTTTGGCCAGAAGGATCGTGGCTAGCAGCTATTTCTGACTGGTATCCTAGAAAATACTTCAGAGGTTAGAAATTACATTTGGAATTTGTGAGGATCTTCTCCTAGCTTCTCCTAAAAGGCTGTTAGTTGTCCATATAATCCTGTATCACAGCTCCAAATTAAGGGGTTCCCAGTAGAAAGCCATGCCTAGCATAAAATAGCTTCCCTGCTGCCACTTTTGAACTGAAGGAATTCTCCCAACATTTCCATCAACCACTTTCTCTCTTCAACACCAAGCTGTGGGAATACATAAAGCCAGGCAACAACTAACACCTCCAGCAGCATTTTCTTTCTTAATGAAAGATCATCTGACCCTGCCAAATAGTGGGCCGACTACATTCTGGGGAACATAGCACTCTTCACAACCAGAACATGCTTCTTACCTATCATGGTCAACACCCTGGACAATAAACCTTTTAGGGCACCTTTCAAAAGTAGAGTCCTCAGTTGATTGTAGTCCAGTTATTATGACATAGATACAACTCCATGATGGTTTCTTATAGCCAAAGTCCGCTCCTGTATTTCATGTACTGTATGTGATTGTATCTGATTGTAGCCCTGTTCCTTTTTTACAATTGATATTAAGATAGATTTTAATGGTTAATTGTAAACTGAAAGTGCATGGCTTTTGCTCAGATTTGCTTCCAAGTTTTTGATTATCTATCTGTGTATCGATCAATCGATACATAGATACAGTATATCTTTATATATATATATATATATATATATATATATATATATATATATATATATATATATATATATATATATATCTATAAAATAAAAGTCGACTGACCGACTGGTTGACTCAGTCACTCATCAACAAAGTCATTATTTCCCATTTACTTAAAAAGCTGAAAGGGGGCTGCTGACTATCCTGATCAGATGCTTCTCCATTCCAATTGCCCACCAACTAGGCTGGCCTCCCAACCTGGTAAAGGATTTTCGTCCACTGGGACTGGTGGTGTACCAGCTGCCATCTTACCTCTCCATGCTAGCCTCCAGGCTGGGACAGGAAAGGTCCCTTCCTCATTATCTGTTATACTGGCCTCCTGGGCAGGTATGGGACGGGGTATATCCCTTATAGGACATCGGCAGATCCATGGCAATGTACATTTACATCTGTGGAGTTTAAAGAGGGACCATATACAACTGAATAAAAATATGTAAAGGAATACTTGAGTGAACGACATAAACAAGTGAAAATCTAATATTGATAATGTATACTTAAAATTCACATTTTTCATACTGATTACATGTATCAATTGAAAAGAATACACTTTCCTTTAAACTTTTGTTTTTTAGCATCCATCAACAAAAGCCATGTAATTATGTAAAGCAGGAATTGATTAAAAGCAAGAATGTTTTACTCATGGACAATTTTGTATACCATGTTGAAAGTGGGTGGCATAGCAGTGCAGTGGTAGCGCAAGTGCTTCTCAGTAAGGAGACCAGAGTTTGCGTCCCGTGTCCTCACTGTGTGGAGTTTGCATCTTCTCCCTGTGTCCGTGTGGGTTTCCTCCAGGTTCTCTGGTTTTCTCCCACTGTCCATAGACATTCTGGTTAGGTGAGCTGGTGATGCTAAATTGGCCCTAGTGTGTCTTTGGTGTCTGGGTGTGTGTTTGCAGGACTGGCGCCCTGTCCAGAATTTGTTCCTGCCTTGCACCCTAAGCTAGCTGGGATAGGCTTCAGCCCCAACCTGCAACCCTGGTCCAGATTAAGTGGGTTAGAAAATGACATGACATGTTGAAGAGTAAGCTCCAGTAACTTAATATTATAATTACTTATATTTGACTGACATCTTTATTCAAGGTAACTTACAAAATTTGAGATATGATTGGTTACATTTCTTTTGTTTTTCCTATTGCTCATAGTCACAAAGTGTCACAAAGCCATAACCACCACACAACACTACCTGCCAATAATTTTGGCCATTGGTAAAAAACTACAAACATTGTTTACCAAAAAATTCTTAGCTAGATAGAACCATTGATACATGCAATTAACCGATGGCACTGTGAGCAGTGAGACTCATTGTCTTATGAATTTTCCTGGGCGAAGCTGGGTAATACAGCTAGTTTTTTATAAAATATAATATTTTATAATTCACAATATTTTCAGGAAAAGCTATGTGTATTTTCTTGCTTTGTGTTTTATTTTAACTGTCCAATCAAATCATTGAAACATTTAGGACTCTTTAAAACAAGTCAATGATGTTATTATATGATGAGAAGAATATATGAAAGTGTGTCAAAATGTACATTATTTGAAACTTTTAAACATTTAAACTTAAAGGAAGAAGAAGAAGGTGCAATAGCACCCACCGATCCAGGGGGAGGTAGCACTTCAGAAGCCCATGGCTCTGCCAGTTTGGAACGCTCACTGCATAAACAAGAAACATGTGAAGAGTCAGAGAGCATGGACGTGCTTCAACCAAGCACTTCAGCAAATGGGGCAGAAGAGGGGGAGGAGATATGGCAGAGAAGACAAAGTATGCAAGCAGCAGGAGGACAATCACAGGAAGACGAAGTAAGGCCGCGATGTTTAGCAACAACCAGTTCTGAAGACTCAAGCCAAGGAGCCCCGGAAACAGATGGGGATGCAGGTATAAAGATGAAGTGGGTAGCCCACTTATATACTCTGTGATCACATTTAGAGTAGATACATATAATTTTGCAAACTTTAAATTTAATATTAGTCTTTTAATTCTAACATACAAAAGAAAATTATCCTTAAAAACTATTGTTGTAGTACAGTTAGTCTTATATATAGCATAAACATTATGTAACATCTTTTCTGTGAGTGGAAGACTTAAAGCATTCAATTAGTATACAATATTTTGTATCTACTGTAACCCTTTGGAGCAAGACAAGGAAAGAGTTGGGGGACCACCACAGTAAACCCCATTTTAATTGAGGGTAAAAAAAAAAAATTAAGAAAAATGGCCAGAGCCAGTTTACACAAGTTGCCAGCCTTGTCTGTATCTGTGAACAACCTCTTCAAGTGGTTGTCTGGTTTATAAACTGTAGGTCCCAGAAAAAGTGGGACTTCTGTGGAAATGGGGGTATAGACTTCAGTCTGCTTCTGAGCGTTCTTCAAATCTGCAGTAGCAACCGTGCCCTCTCTTGGCATGCAGTGGTAAGGTTTACCTTATTAGATCCCTGAAGGTGTCCCCTGACACCATGATAGTTTTACTTGATGTGCTTTTCTACATTTGTACAGTAGACTGACTACTTATCTACAACTGGTTCCTTCTTTGCACCCAATCTTGATAGAATGTGGCTCACGTTGACCATATAAAGTTTAAGGTTGATTGAGAAAATAATTGGGTGGTTGTTTTGCCATTTATCAATCAATTATTTTCATTTTTACAGTGTTATTTTTTGCCTTGTTTTAATTTACTCTCAATGTCTTTTACCCTGACTTTATAAAATATAGTATTTGTCTCTGGGTATTGCTCTTTTTCTTTCTTTGCTTATGATATCATTCCACTAATTTTTAACCATTGACTGATATTCTAAAGTTCCACATTCTCCAGATCAATATTCCATAATGTTTATTTGCTTTAAAGCTGTATATCAGAAACAATGGAATGTTTTGTACCTGCTATAAATAAAACAGCAAACACAGGATATAAGTAATACCTGTATAACAAATTTCACAAAACGAAATAAACAACAATTTAAAGTAGTTGATAGATGTAAGTAATGCAGCAGAGTTTGCCCCTCCTTATGCATTGTGTTTTTTATATGTTATTTTTTTGCTTTCTTAGGAGCCCAATCAAATGGACACCAGCCTATACGCTGTCTGCCTTCAGTACGACAAGATGTCAGCAGATACCAACGTGTGGATGAACCCTTACCACCCAGTATGTCATGTACTATATACTTGAGCTGTACTATACAGTATGCATCCTTATTGAAATAATTTGACACAGAAAGCAGTCCAATATAAAGCTAAAACAAAATAGCAAAGAGAAAGAGTAATGGCACCTCAATCCAGAATTGGGTTGAGTGAGCTTGAAAACGATATGTTATTTAAGAGTATTGGTTTAAAAAAAAACAAAAATCTACTATTCCTTATCAGAGTCGCCAAATATCTCTGCATAAGGCACTTCTGTTGTTCTAATTAAGGCAGATAAGAATACAAGAGTCAAAGAGTCTAAAAGTATCTTTGCTGTTTAGCTTTTTATTTGAGTAAAAACAACAGCATACACCATGCCAGCTTTCAACTTCTGCATTCCTGCTTTTTAATGAATGTGGTCTAGCATTGCAAAAGCTTCTCTTTACCTTCCAAAACAAAAACATGTTCGACCAGGCGGTAGGGCACCTACAGTGTGCATCTTCAAGGAATCCAAACAGTTGGTAATGGAGGAATGTCAGGACATTCTTTGATTTCAATGTTTTCAAGAGTGTGAGCAACATTGTACTATGCTCAAAAATTCTTGTGAGAGTTGTCCATGGTATTTATATGGTCATTCCGGGCTGCATATGAGCCTAATGTCTGTTATGGTGAGCTGCTGCTTTTGTTTGCACCTTTTTTATATCAAGATGTAATTCCTGTAAAGCCTGAAGTCAGAATGTGCTGGTCAACAATACCTTTACTGAATGGACAGAAAAGTCATGAGTGAGTAATGTTTCAGTTTATTTCTCAGGTGCCTGTGTTTTGTTGACAATAATTCACCTGCCACTTTGCACAGGAGAAGTCTTTTTTGAAAATAAAATGGCACTAATTGAGAGACTGTCTAGGTTAACATAAATGATTAGCATATTGTTGCTGACCAATTACTTTTGCTTTAAAAAGGCAATGTCTCTACTGAACTACAGGTACGTAGGTGAAGAAAGTCTGCCAACTTTTTTTGTATTTATTCTGTATTTTTTAATTTATCATTTTGTAGTTTGCATTCACAGTTCAAAATACCTGATATTGTGAAAATAATCCAGTAACAGAATTATGTTTTAAATTATCTGTCCCCCCCTTTTCAATTTCTCTCTCTCTCTCTCTCTCTCTCAAAAGAGATAGTTGATATATTATATTCTTTTTGTTCATACATATTGCATACCAGGGATATTTCCTGCCTTGCATCCAAACCTGATGGGGTAGGCTCCAGGTTTCCTGCAATCCTGCTCAAGATAAATGGGTGTAGAAAATGTATATATTGTTCCTAATCTCAGATGCTGTTTCTGTTGTTTTGTGGTTTTCTGTACTCCTATTACTTACTCATACTCTGCTCATTATGGGTTTACTGTTCTTATACATAGGCTATTCAAGTCTCACTGCCCCTAACCTTGACACTACATGCTTGTTTTTTGTTGTTTCCCTCAATAGAACAAGGTGGGGTCTGCCCTGTTCTGCCTAAGTCCGCATGATTTTCATGATCACACCTGTCAGAAAACAGTAGAAGCTATTTTCAGATTTTTTATATCTTTTCGGGCCTGCAGATGGCAAAATTCTGTCTATAAATTTTATATGCCTTAGATGGAATAAGAGATCAATATGGCTGGTAGAAAAAAAAAGCCCTGTATGGGAGATTTTTGAATGCAATATTGAAGTCATTAATTATAAGCACATTGCCTTGAAGCAGGATATATTGTGTGCTGTATTTCATTTAGAGTGAGAAACCCTCAAACCTTAAACTTCAGCTAAATTACCTTACAAATTGGTTCATTCTGGGAAAGAAAAGGAAAAGATGGAAAGTGCCAACACTCAGTGCACATTTGTTCAGCACAAATGCCATAGAAAATATTTTAAAATTATTAAATTGTATAAAATTGTTCACTTTCAGTATCTGGTTTTGATTATGCTTGTTTTTATCAGGCAAAACAAAAACCAGATAGTAAACCATGTAGTGTAGTAAGCTTCCACTAACACTGAACTCATATTATATCCAAACCCGTTAAGTGTACAGTTCTGTGTGATTGTGACACAAAACTAAACTCCATAGTAGCTCTTCAACCATACCATAATTACTAAAACTAAAACTGTGGGTAGCGCTGCTGCCTCGCAGTTGGGAGACCTGGGGACCTGGGTTCGCTTCCCGGGCTCTCCCTGCATGGAGTTTGCATGTTCTCACCGTGTCTGCGTGGGTTTCCTCCGGGCGCTCCGGTTTCCTCCCACAGTCCAAAGACATGCTGGTTAGGTGGATTGGCGATTCTAAATTGGCCCTAGTGTGTGCTTGGTGTGTGGGTGTATTTGTGTGTGTCCTGCGGTGGGTTGGCACCCTGCCCAGGATTGGTTCCTGCCTTGTGCCCTGTGTTGGCTGGGATTGGCTCCAGCAGACCCCCGTGACCCTGTGTTTGGATTCAGCGGGTTGGAAAATGGATGGATGGATGGGATATATATACTGTATATATATATATATATATATATATATATATATATATATATATATATATAAAATAGAAATGTCTTTGTGAAACGACATCTCAATGGAAAATGAGGAATATAATGAACATCAGCAACCAACAAAGTAGGGGACCAGAAATCTTAATATCAAACTGAAAAAAATGTCTAAAAAATGGAGTGTCATACCTGCCAGTCAAAAAGGGCACATCAGAAAAACATTTAATATCAAGTGTGGAAATTGAAAAAAGTGAGATTTCTAATTGGTAAGGCAGTCTTCTAATAAAAGCTAGAAGAAGAGACAATGTCATTATGAAGTAAAGACTGGAAGAGGACAGAGTGGTGGCTCAGAAAGAGGTTTACTCTCAGATGTGACCTTCAGTAAAGCTCTGAATACTATATACATATTAGAATCTAGTTAGGCAGTTACAGGAGAACCCTCCCATTTAGGCTAAATGTTTGTTTGGCTGGGATACATTTGTGAAATATAAACTTCTATCAATTCGTAATCTATTCAACAAGGAACAATGCAGTTCTTGGTCAATAAAGGGAGCATACTATCTATAGCCAGCCTTAATACTGAAAGTCTTTTTCTAATTTACAAGACAGCAAAGAAATAAAAATCCAAAAAAGAGATATTGTAGTATCGACTGATGAATATGTTTGTTCCTTGGTGTTAAAAGTAAAGACCAATGCTGGAATCAGTAGTTTTTCATTAGTTTCAATGTTTTAGATAAGCAGACACTTACTCACAGTTTTAAGTTTGAAGAGGACAAAAAATTAAACTGAAATTTACAGATTAACTGAGACAGACTTCACATTTAGTTACTTAAATATGTGTAAGTTGAGGTTTTTTGAATAAATCTGAGATTTTACCCGTAGCTAGTTAAATTATTAGAAGCCTGAAACTTGAAACTGACACTTTGTGGGAAAACTAACTTGTACAAAATTGATTAAGATGGCCAATAAAATGCTGGGTTGTGTAGCAATTTTCAAACAAACCAGGGGAGTTCATTCTTAGCATGTTTAATACACTTGTGAAATCACATCTAGAATGTCAAGCATAGTTTTGGTCTCCATGTTAAGTTATAAGAGCAGTAGGGAAAGTCCAAAGAAAAGTGGTTTTGACTGCATTCAGACCTGCAGTGAAATAAAACTGCCACATGTGTTCAAGTTATGTAATGTTATCAAAAGAGATATTAAGGGCCAGCATGACAGAAGTGTTTACACAATTGTGAAGAGAATAAGCTTGGGAAAATCATAGGTTTTGCAAATAAGCCAGACAGGGTAAATTTTGTATTAGTATTTTTCAGGCTGAGAATCCTAGATACATAGAATTAAGTACCAAGTTGTGTGGTTTGGAGGAACACTTTGGGATAATCAAATCTCAACTTGATCATATTTTGCAAATGTTAGTTGAATGGGAATTAACAAGTTACATCAGTCTGAATATCATGTTCTTTTCAAAAACGTTCATATGTTTAAATATAAAGATATAAAATGTTAAGGATTTTTATCAAGTATTTCCAATCCCAATCATCATTTTTTTTTTTAAGACTGGGAGGCACGAATTGATAGCCATGGACGGATTTTCTATGTGGACCATGTCAACCGGACTACAACTTGGCAAAGACCCACAGCTCCAGCAGCCCCCCAGGTGTTGCAGAGGTCCAATTCCATACAGCAAATGGAACAGTTGAATCGCAGGTACATTAGTTATATTTATAATCCTGAGCATATACTGAAAATCTGGAACATGACAGAAAAGATAAAAAGGTGTTAATTTCTAGAATTTAGGCAAATACTAAGTCAAAATATACTGCTGAATTAGTTTAATACTTGACCTGTCTTTATATAGTTATTAATTAATTACTAGCTGCTTCACTACTTTCAGTTTTTATAACCTGATGATCAAATTAGCCCACTTTGTATGTTCCTCTTCATTAAAAAACACTGAACGAAAGTGGTACTTTTAGTAGCATTGGACAGAAAACCCATCGTTAAGGCGACTCTGTAACATATTCTTCCTTATTCAGGTACCAAAGTATACGCAGAACAATGACAAATGAGAGGCCTGAAGATCATTCTCCTGATATGACATCTGAAGACAATGATCTCATGCATCACTCTGCCCCAGGTATTTAGAACTGCAAATTTGATGCTTTTTTTGTTGTTGTTTAAGAACTTTAAATGAGATATTGTTTATGTGATCGTAAGATGAAGGAGACCGTACAGATTATCATTTCTCTGTGAATCATGATTTTGGTCTGATTCATCAATCAAATATATTTTTAAGTGATGATTTACAAAAGCGATTAGTTTTTCATTGCATTTTCTCTCATTCGTCTTTGAAATCTTAATCATGTTGGAGAGTAAATAAGTAAGAATCCTCTTCATCCAAGGCACTATAAACACTTCTTTTCTTATAAAGAGGATAATATGTAATAACAAATGAATTGGTCGTATGTCAAATACCAAACAATGTACATCAAACTGCTGAACCAAATTACGAGAAAATATAGAATTCTTGTGTGCATTACATCAAGTCTCTGTGATACAGTGAGCTGAGTGTACAATGGTGTAAATGGAAAAAAATGACTGTTAAATAATGACAAAAATTAAATTAACAAGATACCCAACAACGCAGCCGTCAATGTCAGATATACCATAGTTATCAATGATGTTACACAATATGACACCATGTTACAGAGGTTTCTATTGTCCAGTTTACATGCATGGAAAAAAAAACATTTTCAACAGTGGTAGAAAAAATGGTGGTGAAAAAATTGTAAAATGTTAATGGGAAATTATTGCCACCTATATGGTGTGCTGCACTGGGCAACATACGAAACTTGCAACTCTTCTTGAGCACAACACTTAACCATATACAATATAGTATATGAAATCTCTTGCATCCTTCATTTGCTATCTATACACATATTATCCATTATAAAAGAGACTTTATCCAGTCCAGCAATGCAGGATCTGGTGCCTATCCCTGTGTGATGAGTCGCTTAGTATGGAGCAAATGTGGATTGGAAATCAGAACATAAGAAAGACCGGAAACCAAAAGAAACACTAAAACACTGCCAAAAATCAAAATCTGCCCATTTGTGGTTTTGAATTATATTTAATCCAATTCTAAAAATTGTATTTTTGTGAATTCTATGTAATTATTAAGATCTGCAATATTTTTGTGGATTTATGTTGTTATGATACAGGTGCTTTCACTTTGTAGCTATAAGTACAATGTTACTATACATGGATGACCAGAAGTGTGTGGCACATAATGTCAGATTTACGACAGTACAAAGGTTATCTTGGTTATCTGAGATTGTAGACATGAACTCAAACTTTGACATGTTTGATTTTTCTTACAAATGTTCCTGGTTTCAAATTTTGGGCTTTGAACTTTGTCAGCTAGGTTTCTGTTTTGGTCTTGATTCATGCCTATGAATGTGTCCTGTATTTGAAGACGTCTCATCCAGGTTTAATTCTTTCTGGGGAAGCCTTTGATTCCCTTCATCCCTCTAGTAGAAAATGTAGGTTCAGAAATTGAATACAACTATTTTGTCTAAGGCAACTTTTGTTAAGGATGTTAATTTGTTTCACATATCCTGCAAAAGACAAAAATCTGTATATTAAAAAATGTAAATTGCCTTGATTCCAGGACACCCTCTATCATTTTAGGACATTCCCAGCAAACATATTAATTCTCCTGATTTCTTTCTGTTTGTTAGAATTAGAGATTAAAGATTTGTATTGTCACATACACTGCAAGACAGAGAAATTCTTTGGCCGCAGTTGCAGTGATGTATAAATAAATACAGTAAATAAACAAAGTGGGAGAAGACAATTAATTTAAGTAAATAAATACAGTAAATAAGAGTGAAAAAGGTTGCATACTTTATAATTTAATGTTAAACAGCAGGTGAGTACAGAACAGTACCGTGCAGGACATGTATTGTGACATAATTTAAGGTGAATTTTACCTTTTAAAAACACAGCTACATGCAGCATGACCCCCTGACAATAATATTACAACACCTGACATATCTTCAGGCGTTCTTTAAAAGACCTTTTGTATACAGAAAACTGTCATGCATAGAGTACAGTGTTCCTTGACTTGTAAAAATCTGTTAATTAAGTTTTTTTTCTGTCTTTTCAGAATACCGTCGGGATGGAACATTACCAGCCTCAAGCTCCCGCTCTCGCCTTTCCTTGCTGTTGCAATCTCCTACAGTCAAGTTCCTGACAAGTCCAGAGTTCTTCACCGTGCTGCATACCAACCCTGTGAGAAAATGAGCTTTGCTTAGAAAATTTCTTTTTTTTACATGCACAAAAGCCTCAACTGAAAGAGAGATTTTGGGACACTCTCTTAAAGACAGGTTTCTTAGCCCAGACAATGTATGTTGCACAGGGAAAAGAAGCCATGAGGAGATGTCTTGTTGGCTCACTAGTTGTAAGGAAAAGAGTAGGGTCACATGAAATACTGGTCAGATGACAGTAAAGTGTGAGACAGATCGAGAGTGACTAAACTCTGGCATGTAGGCAGGTGAATGTCAGTTTATTTGAACCACCCTTCATGACTGGATATAGTTTCTCTTGAAGTTGATTTGTAGGAGAGGCCTTTGAAAAGCTCCTAGTGTGATGTCACTGTGCAACCTGAACACTGATTCTGTAATTTCATTCATTAGTGTCAGCAGAATCTAAAAGGTGCTTCCTTGAAAACTTTAGTGCTAGGACTTCTTGCTGCATTCCAACAGCTACTACTTCTGCATTTTGAGTTATTGGTGGTGATGATCATTTTACTAACTGACTTCCTCTTATTGCAGACCCTGCCTGTTTCTTTACTAAACATCTTACTATTTCCTTAGTATATTCATGTTCTAATCATGAAAGTTCAGTATTTTATTATCTGATCCAACTGTACTAAAATTAGTTAAAATATTTATTACTGGAATTTTCTGGTAACTTGTCTTTAACTATATTTTCAAGTAGTGTCTTCCAGTTTATCTCTCGTTTCTGAAAATTAAACTTAATTTAACATCTGAGTCCAATGGTCAAACCAACTTGAAAAATAATTATTTTATTTTATTATGGAGCTAAATCAAATCCAATTGGAAGGCAGTTCTTCCTTTGACTTTATATTAATGGAGTATTTACTGTATATGTCACTTTCTACAGGAGTTTCACGTTTCGAGTGTCTATATGGTTATAAACAGTACCCACTGTTTAAATCGTTTTGAAGTCAGAGTTGGGCTAAGGTTTTCTGAATAAGGAAGTTCTGGGAATCATAAGCAAAAAAAAAAAAAAAAAAACAATTTTGGATTAGCCCAAAGGTGTAGCATGAAATGTGCAAGAGATCTAGTTGTAGGTTTATGTTTCGAAAATTAGCTCCAGAATACATTGGTCTTTATAACATTCTTCAGCAAATAAGAACCTTCTATATTAATTTATCCTTACCTGTTGTAATGAGGAAAAAACAAAAGACAATAGAGGTTGTGGTTTAAAACAGTGAAATGTGAAAGGCAGAAGAGAAAAAGTCCATTAAACAAAATGGAATTGCAAATGTTGCTGCCTCTTCCTAGACCTCTTTTGCCCGTCTCTAGCAGCTCCATGCTTTCTTTTATTTGGTTTGTGGATGAACGCTGACTTCCATGATTTTGCTTTTTAAATATCCTGTTGGGCAGAAGAGGTAAGACCTTCTTGGCCGCCATAGAAGTAAAGTCAGCGGGCTTTGTGGTCCGGGCAATGGGTGAAAAGTAAGAGGCATTTAGCGACTGCATTTCCCCAGACACTAGTTTGTAAGTACTTATGTCTGACTTGCCGTGTGGATTTGCTTGCATGTGACCCTTTTCATTCTAAAATGCACTCTTCTTTTCATATTGCTCATCTATGATCATTTTTGGGGCAACTTTTCATGTTAGTAGGGACTCCCCAATAACCAGTAATTTGCAAAGCAGTGGAATGTCCCTCAAAATAAATAAATAATCATGCGTATTGGTGATGGTTAGAGAAAATTGTGCAATAAGGATCTCAATCTGCTGTCCATCTTATTGCTCCCTGATTGTTTGCCAAGAGTTCTCATATAGTTTTATTACATTCATGTTTGTTGAAGTCAAACTTGTTGGTGAGTGAAGAAGTTGAAAGTAGATTCAGAAAATGATTTAACTGTTCACTGAAAAAATCAAATTAATATCATTTGATCATTTGCCCAACTTGCCATAACAGAGTGCTTAACCATTTATGTGGGTTATGTGCTTTTAAATCTAGAGCCAATCCCCCACCGGGTTCATTACGTCTTAACTGTGCCCACTTCGGTCCTGTATACTGTATAAATATATAAATAAATTAAAATCTGTTAGGAGGAGCCCAAGTATCTTCTGTGCTATTTAGAAAGCACTGACCAGTCAGTCTTTAAAGCGGCATTCCATTATATTGATGAGTTGACTGACAGCATAAGCAGTTACACTTCATGATGTGCAGATATTCTGGTCAAATTTGTCCATGGTATAGAGAAAACAGAATATGTATGAAAGAGGTAAATAGTGAAGTAGACAGTCTACCAAAACTAAAATATTAAGACAAGATAGAAATATTGACAACCTGGCTTTGTTGTGGAATGGCCGGAGAGTTATGGCATAAAAACTATAATTGAGTGGAAAGAGTAGGTTTTCCTGGCACCCTGCCTAGGGTTTGTTTCCTGCCTTGCGCCCTGTGTTGGCTGGGATTGGCTCCACCAGACCCCGTGACCCTGTAGTTAGGATATAGCAGGTTGGATAATGGATGGAGTAGGTTATCATCTGGTTCATAAATTGAATCAATTCAGTTTATGTTTGAGACACATCATTTTCTTCATAGATTAGGGATGCAAAGGCCAAATTCAACACTATCATTCAGTAATTTTTTAATCTATTTAGTCCTGAACAGGGCTGCGGGGGTCTGCTGCAGCCTATCCCAGCTAATATAGGGCACAAGGCAGTAACAAACCCTGGACAGGGTGCCAGTCCATCACAAGGTGAACATACACACATCCCAAGCTCACACTAGAGGGAAAACACATGGGGAAAACATGTAAACTCCTTGCATGGAGGACCTGGGACACAAACCCTGGTCTCCTTATTGCAAGGCAGCAATGCTACTACTGTGACCCCCAAATTCTAGACTGGAGCTAGCTATTATATTAAGATGATGTCAAAAGATTTTAGCTAAAGTCAAAAACATTCAGAACCAGACAGAATAAGGGGACTCCTACTGCAGTCTCCTACTGCATTCCACTATAACAGTATATCTAAGATGTCGTGTGCCTAGATTCTGGAAACAGGCCATTGTCATTGTAGTTGCCAAGCCGGTAAATCCAGAAAACCGGTTGCCTTAATTAATCATGACATTTTTTGAAAAGGTCATTAAGAGGGAGCTGGTGAGAAAACAATTAAGTTTATGTGCACTGTTACCAGTTTGAGCAAAATTGGGGTGTGGGGGGCAGATTGTGGAGGACACCACAGCTACATCTCTGCATGTGCTGTATGAGTACTTGGAAGATTTTTAATCTGCTGTTATTACCAACCAACCTCACATTTTCGTGCAAAGCTAATGAATATTTTCTATTTGGACTCCAATTTGGCTTCTGAATCCTTGATTTTTTTTAACTAACAAAACACAAAGTTTGCAGAGATGGCTGCTTCGTGCTGCCGTCTGTTTACTCTTGCTAAATAGCTCTAAAATTTAAGATATAGGTGTATCCCCTTTGTGCCCTCTGGTATCTAAAATAAAAGACAGAATATGGAGCACTATTAATATTTCAGGACAATCATTGGTAACAGGCTTAGCTTTAATTCGAATGTAGAGCATATCAGTAACAAAGGTGGAAAAGTCTGTTGTGTCTTAAGGCTGTCACATTATGCAACTTTCCCAGTGATTTTCAGTTGTAACCTTTATTCACATAATCTTAGTAAGCAAATGGTGGCTCACTCCCATAAGCCAGTAGTGTGACATGTCCAGCGACCAACTAGTCTGCAACTAACTGACTAAATCAAACAGCTTTGATTTTGTCAATGGTTGTAGGGTTGGGTTCTGTGTGCATGAGAGCTGAAACACAATGAATGCTCATCCTGAAGGACAATTCATATAATACAGCGACAAGGAATAAAGAACATGGTTTTTTTGGACCTCATCAACAGAAAAGAAGCTTGTCTGTCTGATGTGTCATTATTTATGTACTATAACAGAATGAAAAATAGAAAAAAGGGACAGAGACTGGACCCGAACTCGCTGTAGCTGTTAATCTTTTGTACAGTGGTGGCTCTGTCAGGCAGCACATTATGGATGTCACAAGTAGGGGCAAACAAGACTGTGCTGTTAAGTTGTTTAAATTGGTATGATCTGGCGACAAGATCAAGTAATGTTATAGGTAGGAAAGAATGGAATAATTTGAGTTTAGTGAGGTTCACAAAGGGCACAGCCATTGTTATCATTGTGTCTATTCCTTTGTATTCCGTGTGTTCAGTTATTTTGTACCTGAACAGATCACCTTCTCCAATAAAGCCCTTTTTGCTTGAAGAGGCTGAGAATTATTCTGGGTACAGAGCCACCACAAGAGCATCACCAAGCAGTTTCACACTCTTTTATAACTCTTCTATTGAATATGATGTTACATTTGGTTTTATGAATTAAGATGTCTGAACATTTCCGAGAAAAACTGTGTAATGTGACACGGCTTTTAGTGTTGGCATTGCATTACTCCAGATCAATAATTTTAGTATTAATTGTGACAGTGATAATGAGACAGTTAAGATTTATCAGCAGGTTGAAATTAAAACTTTGTTTTTATTGTGGAGGAATGAGTTGGTAATAATAAATTTCAAGCAGTAGGAAAGTAGGGCCACTTTATAAGTGGAAAATCCAGTTATTGAGTGGGACAGTCGGAATTCATGATGTCAATCATCATTTGGCAGTCATTGCGTTGCTAGAGTTTAAACCTTGGAAATTTGATACTAAAGTGTTATTGATTCTGGAGATCAGGAAAATTACTTTAGGTAGAGGTTTATAAAGGAAAAAACTGTTTGTTTTGGCAAGAATACACAAGGAATATAAATCCAAACAATTCATAGTGATTTAATTGTAAATTAAAGATTTTGATTGATCATCAAGTTGGTTAAACTGTCATCGGAGCATTAAAATTAGAAGCTGTTCCCTTTTTGGTTGGTTTTGGGTGTTTCCATCAGACAGGCTACACAGTCCATTAATACATAAAAGTCTAAAATATGCACTTGCATAAACTAAGATTTGTTTAAATAATTTTTTTACTTTTGTCTGGACACTAAAGATTTGTGCAATGTTGTTGATTCCTTTTTGCTGTTTGAATTTAGTAGAGAATAATACTTCAACAGGACATTATGAATGCCACTGGGGTTTGAATTAGCCAGTGCAGAATTTTAGTTCTTTATAAATAATATTTTTTGTGTTATATATTTATAGTTTATTAGTTTGTACTATTAATTTTGATGTTTCTTGTATCCTGAAGGTTTATTTGTGAAATAATTAACTAAGCCTTAGTCATTTAAATGTAGTGATTTAACATTTTTACCTTTATGAATCAACTTACAAGAATTCGGTAGTTGTCCAGTTCTCCATTTTCAGTGAGCAGCTATTTAACTCAAATTGCTCCACCTATATTCTGTAACAGTAAACCCATTAATGTGAAACATTAGTGGCAGCAGAAAGTACCAGAAAATAGAAGTAATACTTTTAAATTCCTTTAGGTATGCAATGGAGGTCTGTAATGTTTGGGACAAAGACATGTTTTTCCTTGATGTACCCTTCTGCTCCACAATTTAAAATTACCACTTAACCATGATTAAACAGCATGTTGCAGACTTTAATTTATGGGTATTTGCATACATTTCGGTCAAATCATGTAGGAATGACAACACTTTTTTTTACATGGTCCCCCATTTCAGGGAATCATAATATTTGGGACATAGTAATGGTTGGTATATTAAAGCAGTCATATTTAGTACTTTGTTGCATATCCCTTGCATGAAATGACTGCTTGAAGTCTGCGTTTCATAGACATCACCAGGCGCCTCATGTATAAATGGTGTGTATGCACAAAAATGTTGCGTATGCCCGTTTCCTCGTACACTTTGAGATATATAAAACCTAAACTTGGCATAAAGCCATGCTCATTTTCACGGTAGCCCCCTACCTTGTGTACACAGTTTCTGGTCAGTTTTGCAAACTGGCGGCACCCAGTGTCAAAGCAGTGCTGCTGTTTCTGTGTGGTTCCCTTTCTTTTTCGTATTTGCATCAATTATGCAAGATTTATGAAATACACCGAAAGTAATTGTATATCATTTACAAATTTAATTCACTTGATTGTAATCATTCTGTAACAATATAATGGTGCATGGAATGGCCAAACTATTCCAACTACCATAGCTGCTTTAGCGTTAGAAGACATCGCAAATGGAATAATTAGAAGAGAGTGCGTATTTATAGATGATGATGATGACTACTGGCTTCTAAGTTGATTTTGATTTCCAAGAGCTATCCTCTTGGAGCTGTATCCCGAACTGGTGCTGGCTTTACAAAGGCAGACTTTGAGGAATTGTGCTATACCTGCTCCTTTGCATGTTCTGTTCACTCTTGGGTTTTTAACCACAGGAGCTTTTCAACATGAACTTGCTGACCAATTGGGTATTTCACAAACATCACTGAGTCATGCCATGCCAGCTGTATACGATGGTATTACCTGCTTGTCATCCA
Source organism: Erpetoichthys calabaricus (assembly GCF_900747795.2). Taxonomy (NCBI): domain Eukaryota; kingdom Metazoa; phylum Chordata; class Cladistia; order Polypteriformes; family Polypteridae; genus Erpetoichthys; species Erpetoichthys calabaricus. The sequence continues at coordinate 158,139,868 of NC_041401.2, read as the reverse complement.
GATATATAAGATTTCCTCACACTGTGGTTGAACGGTGAAACATCAAAGAGCAATTTGCAGTAACGTCCGGTTTTCCAAATGTAATCTGAGTGGTCAGCTGCACTCACACTGCTACTGCAACGGTGCTGGACAAATTACATCAGCCAAGGACGAATCACTAAAAGAATGAGCTGGCATTACATCATACAGTATGTAGCAGGAGTTCCTAAAAAAAATGGCAGCTCCATACAGTCGCATGTGCTTTTTCCAACTAGTGCAGCAAAAAGCAAGCTGTTCTTTTAAATACAACTGGTCACCTCAAATAGCTGTGTAAAGAAAAGAGAATCGATCCGTCTTGAAGAATATTGTTACCAGAGAGGTGTCCTGATCCATACTTTACCCTAAGCAAGCGTAAGAAAAGATTATTGAGGCCAAGACATAATTTTTTAGGACTATTCTGTGTGCAATTTGCAAACAAGTGATTACTAGCCCTAAACCTCTGCACAGTTGAGACTGCCCTTCTTTAAATGTCCTCTTCTGTCCTTCAGTTCCTTGCTAAGTTATATGAGCCCAGTCCTTAAGGTCTTGCCTGTACTGTATTGATATTCTGCTATCCAGTCGACCTATTCATGCCATTTAATTACTGCTGCTGCTGCTACCTGGCCTGAAGGTTCTCATGCCCTCTGGTGACTTTCCTTGTTCCAGGCCAGTTACTGGGGATTTCTCACCTCTGACTTGACACTGCTGTCTAGCTCCATTGAGTCATTTCTAAAACCTAATTTATACCAATTTGGAACAAAGATATATTTAGTGCCAATAAAAATACCTGTTGATATTTCAAAATGCTGGCATTTATACAAAATAAGCGATGCCTGATCACATGCTAGAAAAACTGAAATTTATCTGTGGTTAGCTTAATTTATATTATATTTTAACAGGTCCAAAATAATATTTAGAATCTGATATTAAGTTCCCTAATTGTTTAACTGTTCACAGTTCTGAATAAACTTGTCATTTTGTTGATTTGTTTTGTTAGGTAACTATTTATGTGAGTTTCTCTTCTTCATGTTGATGTTCTCCAAAATGTCTCTCTAGAGTGCCTACCGTATGTTTACAAACAATACATGTCTAAAGCATATGATCACCAAAGTGCGACGAGACACTCACCACTTTGAACGCTACCAGCATAATCGTGACCTCGTGGCATTCCTTAATATGTTCGCCAACAAACAGCTGGAGCTACCTCGAGGTTGGGAGATGAAGCATGACCACCTAGGCAAGGTAAGACATTTAACACTCTTTGGCACTGAAAGTGTAAAGTTAACAACACATTTTTAAATAATATATACGTTTATTGTGTACATTACTGAAAAAGTCATAGTTAAAATAATCTGTGTTATACTTTTCAGCCCTTCTTTGTGGATCATAATTGTCGCAGCACCACCTTCATTGACCCACGCCTTCCTCTTCAAAGTAGCCGGCCAACCAGTGTGTTGGCACACCGACAACATCTGACTCGGCAACGCAGCCATAGTGCCGGGGAGGTGAGCACACGCCGCCTGGTGAGCATCATCCTATAAAACCAGTTTATCCCTTATTCATTCCTCTCAGCAACATCTCTTTCCGTTACAGAACTGTCATTTGTTGTACCCATCCTACAATTTTACTATAGTTCACTCTAAAACCTTTCCATGTATCATCTTCTATCAGAAAGTTATACTGTCTCCATTATCTATACTTCATCATGACGATTTTCACGCACATTATAGAAAACTATTTTTGTGCAAAAAATTGTAAATGTCCCACCCATAAAGTCACTTTTTAATCTTCCATGACACAACCCATGCTGTTTAAATGTTATCACAGGTGCAGTTTGTCTGAAAGCCCTGCTGTTGCTGTAGGCACAAGGCAGCATGGTCTGTCATGTCTACTGTGGAGCTTTCATTATCTACAAGCACCACTATGACCTACTGTTCATTCTCATGATTTCCTTTGTCATTGACATGTTAATAAAAATAACACTGTAGTGATAGTTAGAGTGCATAACAGTTTTGATTAAGCATTATTTTGGATTATAAGGGACTGCTTTTATATCAAATTGTGACCTGTTTTTTGTTTGGCTGGAATTTTGAAATGTGCAGATTACTCATAAGTAGAATTAATTTCAAATTAAGAAGGAAGATGTTTAATTGTTCTTTGTTCTGAATGTCCCTTTCATGAACAGGTGGGTGATGACTCTCGACACACTGGACCACCAGTTCTTCCACGGCCATCCAGCACCTTCAACACAATGAACCGAAACCAATACCAAGATATTGTTCCAGTGGGTAAGTATTTGCAACTATTCTGGGATTATTACTTAGTATTATTTTATTTTGTTGGTTGCTTCCTTATTGCTTTTCTGGTTGAGTCATTAAAGTGGATGATTTACATTGAAGTAACATGCACATTTGAAAATGCACACTTTCAAACTGCCTGGGCAGAACTTCCTATTTTATTTGTACATACCTTAATTTCTCTAAACTAGTAAATCATTATTATGTGCACAAGAAACTGCAACCTAACATAGCAATGAACACTAGGCTTTACTTGTTTGTATTTTTTTGCTTGAACTTTTACTACCAAGCAGGCTCTGCCCATGTCCCTGTGAAATTTCTTGTTACTGTGGCTTCCTTCCACAACACAAAAACATGGTAAAATTACATCCACATGCTTGAGTGTGGCCAGTGATAAACTGGATCCAGCACAGGACTGTTTAAGCGTAATCTCTAGTTCACCATGTAACAGACTGAATGCAATAAGAGAACATCTTTGTGTATTTTATGGCCTTTAGATGGTGCTCTTGAGCTATCATGAAAACCTAAAATGAGACAAGTACTGTATAAAGGAAAAAACTGTTTGTTACTGTAAAAGTAAGAGAATTTGTTACAGAGTAAGGAATAAACAGAAGATGTTTATAGATAAGTGGAGGTAAAATTCCACAATACAACTGAAAACAGCAATCCTACTGCTTCTCTAGTCCTGGCATTGTTGGGTTTAACCCAGTGACATTGGTGCCTGTCACACTTACCCACAAGTAAGTGGTTGTGCCTTACTGAATCTCCAGTTGCTGAGTCCTTTTATTCTTTTTTCTTTGCCTCCTTTTCCTCTCACTAGTTGCACCCTTGCCAGCCTTAATCTACCCAGCTCCAAGAATCCCTGCCTTGTGAGCAGAAGGGGCCTCTAAGCTATAGCCAAAGACTACTTGTAGGGCTCGGAAATGACCTTAACTCCTGGTCCATTTCTGAACTCCTGGTGTTCCTACAGTCCTGGATGCCTTCTGTCATTTAAAGGGACAGGCCTAATACAAGTCATTTGTCAGTAGCGTGGAGAAACAGACACCCACATATATTGTGTCTGGTCTCTCTGCTGCCACTTAGACTTAGGGCTCTGGTTTGTATCACTGTTGTAGCAGTAACAATCTCCATGGTCCATTTATTGTCAATTCATAATACTCCCTATTGGTTATGGTTAGTATTAACTGATGCATTTGCCATTAGGGCATTTTATGGGCTGCCCTCTGTCCTGCACTGTAGATTAGATTAGATAAAACTTTATTAATCCTATGGGGAAATTCAAAGGCATACAGCAGCAGAAACATAAAAACCAAGAATACAGACTCACAGGACAGATAATACAGCAATCAATCGATTAATTAATAAATAACTAACTAAAAATAAAAACAAGTACAACAGGTTGAAGCATTGAATTGCCTGATAGCAGTGGGCAGAAAAATGTTGCCTTTACAGTAGGTTTTTGTCTGGCATGCATTCACAATGTATACAACTCATGTTCATGTAAAATACTTGGAATGTTAAATGGTATTAATTTTAAATAAAGTTTTCATTAAACTCTTTCGAACCAGGGAAGGGCCTTCAAGACAAAAAATATCACTTATATTTGAGAATTTAAATTTTATACATACTTTTAAATGCAGAATTTGTGCAGTTTTTCACACATTTACAAAATGATACTTCTTATGCAGCAGTATCTAGAAACAGACTTTGACCTTATCTTTATCACCTCTACCCATTCATTTTCCAAGCCCTCTCTTTGTAACAACCTGAATCTACCTTAGCAATGTCAGATGCAAGGAGGGAACAAGCCCATTTCAGTGCAAGTTCATGTGCACACTTACACTCACTCATTCCTAACCAATTTAGAGATGTATGGGATATAGGACAAGTTAGGAGAAGAACAACATGTAAACTTCACACAAGAAGTGACCATACCTGAAATCAAACCCAGCTTGCTGCAGCTCTGCCAGGCATTGTGCTAACCTTCTTCATACTTTCAGATTTGTGTTTACTTTCAAACCAGTGAAAAAAAGATTTTAGAAAATGTAAAATTAATGATGTCACAGTATAAAAGCGTATCCAAACCTTACTGTTCCTGGTCCATGAGGTAGCATATTTGCTAAGTGATTAGACTTTAAACTATGAGACTGCCAGTTCAGTCTCCACCTCCTTCACTATATGTGACCAGTGTGTTCTCCAAATGCAAAGAATATACCGTGTGTTGTTTTATAAGCAATTGTCAAGTAAATTGATCTCATAATTTGCTTTGAGTAAAACAATCTGCAAAATAAATGTTTTATTTTCCTCTCTGCAGCTTACAATGATAAGATTGTGGCATTCTTGAGACAGCCAAATATTTTTGAGATCCTGCAGGAACGACAGCCAGAGCTCATTAGGAATCACTCACTCAGGTACTCAGCAGCTAAAGTGTAACTTACCGTTTATTAACAATAAAAGGGGCTTAATAAGCACAAAAGCACTAGATGCTAAAAATACAAAAAATAAAAATACATGTCTCTCTGCCATAATAAGGAGGCCGTAAGTGTCAGAGCTGCCCTTTTATTTGTTTTACTCATGTAATGTACATTTCATTTATAGCTGTGGATAGAACAGCTAGTATGTGTGTGTTTGTGTCCGTGTGTGTGTGTATATATATATTAGGGGTGTACTGATTCTCGAAATCCAGGGTTTGGTTCATCCAGAGTTTGGTTCACAGCTTAGGTGTTTTTTTTCTGTGTGTTATTAAATCACCAACAATTAGAAACAGTAAAGTGAACACCAAAGAACATTGTAGATTAACTTCAGCAAAAATTAACTATGTAAACATTGTCACAAACTCCACAAAGAGCCATAGCAAGGTTTGGGGCAACCACCCATATAATTGGTTTCCTGGCTGCAAATTGACGTTTAAATGATCGCACTGCTGTGCACAAAACCGAGTCCAAAACAGAACTGAGGGAATAGGGAAAAGGTGGAGGCTTTTATAGGGGAAGACAGGAAGTGAGATCATAGGGGTCGGGCTCAGGAAGGTCTTCAGCCATAGGTTCAAGCCCGGACGTGACATCACAGGGGCCGGAGCCGGCAAGGTCTTCTTCCATAGGCTCGGTCCCGGAAGTGACGTCAAGAGGGCCAGGTGGAATCTCCCGTGAATGGTCTACAGGCAAGGGAGAAAAAGAGTCACTCTGCCACATCCTGGTAAGATTCGGAACTGCCCTTGCTCAAGCCCTTTAGCTGCCTCCCATGCGCACGTCTGTGACAATATAAAAAAACAAAGAAACAAATAACAATTCTCTTAACACCAGTCTAAGTATTCAAAAAATAAATTAAAACTAAAAACCCAGTCAGAAATAAATAGTGCTTGTTGCATTCAGTTAACCACACATTTTTTTTGGAAATGCTTCAAGTAAGTTTTAAGCTTTTCTTCAAGAACACCATCACGTCCACATTGTTATGTGAGAGGATTGCTTTCTGTGCTGCAATGTCCCCTGCACTAGAGGAAACCCTCTCACTGGGGACATAAGTTGCTGGAAAGGGCAAAGATTTAAAATGTGCAGCGCTTACATGAAGAAACTAAGTAAGTGTTGACCAGTCGGGGTATTTATTATTGAAGTCAGATGCAATGACAGATTTGACATCTTTTACAACTGCTGAATTGGAGTCATTTTGGTTCATGGATGCTAGACTTGTGCGTTTCAGCGGCATTATCATTGAAACTGTTGGCTGCTCTTCTGTGCTCGACAGAGTTGTCTCTGTTTACAGTAGTTTACGAGTCTTAATAACGTCCTCCTCTATTTTGTCATCTTCATTAGACAGGGTAACAATGTTCTTAATGTTCCTTTTAATACTCCTGTCTGTAAGTGCTGAGAAAACTGCAGCCTTCTGTTCAAAGTTGCGCTCATGCATGTCATCTGTTGTGTTTCCTTTAGCACTGCTGCATCAGTAGTGATACTTTGGAAAAAAAGTGACCACTTTTCTCACTCTGTCTAAAAGCCGGTCTATCTGGTTAACACCATTCCCTTCTGTTATGTCAGGTTAACTGTACAGTATGTGCAAAGCATCGAATGTGTTGTTAATTCCAGCCACTTCAACTGTATTCACAAAGCTCTTGCCGTTATCTGTTATCACAGGAATGGTGGTATTTCATCTGTCAATTTTCCATTCTGCTTGAGATTCCTATAGTATTTCTGACAAGTGGTCACTTGTGTGACTTTCTTAGAAAGCTCCCTGTCTGGAGAACAGGGTTTGCAATTACTCAGTTGTTGGTAATGTTCTTCAATATTCCACAATCTTCTAACCTCTACTGTTCTTTGCTGTTTTTTCCGTTTTTTCTGTGGTGGTGATCTGTGCCACCACCACCTGATTAAGGCATCATGTAGCCCCCCTGTGTTGATGGACTGAAGGCGGGTGTCCCAACTGTCCATAAAACCAAAATCATCAAATACTATCATGTGAAACTTGAAAACAAAGAGGACTGATTTATGACCTTTTATGTTAAGTATAATGCCCAGTGGGGGCTGGGCGGTCTTTTTGGCCTTGAAACCCCTGCAGATTTAATTTTTTTCTCCAGACTAAGTGGAGTTTTTTAGTTTGTTTTTTTTGTCTGTCATCTTGGCCGTCTGACCTTACCTTTTTCCTTTGTTGCTTATTCTTTATTATTATAGCCTTATCTTTTTTGTTTCTCATTTCATATAACTATCTTTTTGTCTTCTTGTAAAGCACTTTGAGCTACATTGCTTGTATGAAAATGTGCGATATAAATAAATGTTGTTGTTGTAATGTAGTGCGTCGTGATTGTGATGACGCTGAGTTCCATGCGAGGTATGACCCACCAGTAGTTAAAGCAATGAATTTTGCATTGCTCAGATTCTCACAGCATTTCATATCTGATTTCCAGCACACTGAGAAAATGCTTAAGTATTTGCTCTATTGTTTTTTTAACTCCTTTTTTACTTTCGTATTGGCTGCCTCACATATTCACCGCACAATAGAGAAAAAATTTGGGGGAGTGGTAATATCTGCTTTTTAAGAGAATGGCATTCAGACCTTGCACTGATCCCTAGTATAGATTTCTGGACAAGTCCTGCTCATGAAACGTCACAGATTTCGAAGTTTGATTGACATTTTTGACAATGGGGACTGCATTGGAATAAATACCTGTCTTGATCACCCTACTGTTATAGAGGAAGAGCTCCCTGTGCATTCTTTGCATATATTTTAATGGCTTTGCTTTAAGAAAAATTAAGTTTTGTGTTACAGTTAACCTCCAAAGGCATAGCATTTGGCTTTAAACCCAAGAGTGCAGTCAGTCATATGGCTTAGTGAGAAAATAAAGGTGTTACATAAACTTTGTGCCACTGTAATAAAAAGATCAGATCCTCATGAAATGGATGTCGGCCATGAGTCTGGTGTTATTGTTAATGAGTTAATGAATCGACCAGCAGGCTAGGGGTTGAACATCAACTCGCCTTTACTATGCTCCCATACCCTGAATCCTTCAAAGATCAAACAGCCCATGAAGTAGGTGTCACTGACAGATTATTTGAAGCTGGTGCGTCCTTCACAATCTCCAACGCCATCCGCCAGCCATGCAGGACAGGTGATGTTGAGACCTCGCCAGTCTCAGGGTCTTCCGACAACAGCTAGTAATTTTTTTTTCCCACAGAATTATAGGGAATGACTAGTGTAGAAAAAATGTTTTTGCATGTTATCAAAGGGTGGCACAGTGGTGCAGTGGGTAGCGCTGTTGCCGCGCAGTTAGGAGACCCAGGTTCGCTTCCCAGGTCCTCCTTGCGTGGAGTTTGCATGTTCTCCCGTGTCTGCGTGGGTTTCCTCCGGGTGTTCCAGTTTCCTCCCACAGTCCAAAGACATGCAGGTCAGGTGCATTGACGATTCTAAATTGTCCCTATTGTGTGTGTGTGTGTGTGTGTGTGTGTGTGCGCGCCCTGCGGTGGGCTGGCACCCTGTGCCTTGCGCCCTGTGTTGGCTGGGATTGGCTCCAGCAGATCCCTGTGACCCTGTAGTTAGGTTATAGCAGGTTGGATAATGGATGGATGGATGTTATCAAATGAAATTTTATGTACTGCACTTTATGGGTTATTTCATGGTGTTATAAAAAGTGCATATTGCCAAAAATAGTGTTTTGTTATAAAGAACTCCATGAGGAAAAGTGTATTGTTGAGCAATCTTTAGCAAAAAATTACAGATTTTGTTGGTCAGTGGAACCAAACTCCCTATTTCCCACAGCTTCAATGTAATAATATTCATGACTTCAACTTGCATGCTGTTTCTTGGAATGTAATCCCTGTGAAAGTTGAGGATTGACTATTTACAAAATATACATCTTGCCCAAACTTTAAATAGAATAATAATTTTGTGATTTACATATGTTATAGTGGTAATTATTATTATAAAAAAGAAATGAGTTTGTAATTTAAGAAGAGCACTGTAGGCTGTAGCTAAAGCAGTTGCAGTTTGGGGTAGTGCCGCGATTGTGATTTTCAGAACCGTGACATGAGACTAAGGACTTTTGAATAGGTTTTGGTTTCAGAGCCATTACATGCCTAATAGATATATAGATATATTTTATATATAAAATAATATATATTTATTTATTATAATATATAATTTATTATAATATATATTTATTTATTATATATAATATAATTTATATTTATTATATAATATATATATATTATGATATAAAATGTCATATTGTTGTACAGCATTTTGATTTGTATTATTTAGTCCTATAGTAATTAATGAATCCTAGGTAATCACATTCGATATTTTTATCATCTTTTCATTGAAATAGTAATAATAAAATAGTACTAGCTTGAAGAGAGAGAGAGAGATTGGGAGGATGCGCTGATTACAGCGCGTTGTCACACCCACCACACGACGAACCACCCGGATTGGGATCCGAGTGCTGACGTTATAGTGTCAATAGTGAGGAATACATTACAAAGGTTTAAGATCTTATAAATAGATGAATAATTATATTTTAGACCCTTACCATCTATAAAAAATTGTTGTAACAAAGATATCTGCTACTATAGACTAGGGAAAGTTTTACTTTTATATAGGGGTTACATTAGAATTATGTAATCCATCCAATCTAATCCATCCAATTATGTAATCCATCCAATGGATGGATGGATGGATGGGGAACTATTGGATGTTACCATGATACACACAGCTCCTAGAATGGTGCACAGGAAGAGCTTTGGACAATACAACTCCTTTGTATGTATAACAGATGATCAGCAGACCGTCTATTCAGAAGCCATTTCAGAAAAATTCCTTTCATAGCACTGCTGACTGAGTATGTTAGCTGTTTGTAGCAGTTTTAGTAAGCTGTCTTTAAAAGGAAATTCTGGGTGCCTTTTGAAATCATTGTAGCCTTGTGTGTCTGAGGGATAGCTTTAAACTAAAAAGATCACAAAGATCTCTAGTTCTCTCCTCAACATAAAACTCGGGTAATGGATTTAGCTATGAATTTGGCTGAAGATTATTTATCTTGTCAGCAAGTGCTTCTTCCTAATTGGTCACCATTTTTGCTGTCATAGTTTGTTGGCTTATTTTCACTCTTTCCGGGCAATTTTGTACTGTGGTTCTAATGAGGCATCCACCTATCACTGCTTCAGTAGCTTGTTTATAAGATGGTCCAGCATTGTATTTCCTTGCCAAGAAAGACATATTTGTCTCCTTATTAGACTAGGGGGCTTTGCACCCTGCTCGCTTCGCTCGCCAACCTCCAGGCCGGCACTACACACTAGCCACTTTGTGATTCTGATGCTCGCGTATGGGGATGCGGATGTACAATTTAAACAGATTGTTATTTTCATGGAATTGTTACAGATGCATAATTGAACTAACTATTTTACATTACAGCAAGTAATTAACCATATTAAAAAATAGTAAAACGTAATAATTTGAAAGTGGAATGGAACATTGTCCTGAGACAAGACTTTTTCAAAGAGATATTTTCAAGTCCCGAGAGACGAGACTTTGGCCATGAAATGTACAGCTCAAAACAGTGTTCCATCCTGAGTTGTAAACTCTCTGACAAGTCATTTCATCCAGAGTATTTGCACAAGGCCCATATGCTTTATAAAGTTTCTCAAGAACAACTTAGCTACTATTCCTAAGACATTCTTCTTTATAACATTGTGTACTACATCTTTACTTGCATTAGAGAAGTGACAATAAGGTGAACCATGCATTGCCCATACTGCTTTAACTCTTCCTTATGATGATGTTACCCATCTAACATCAAGGACACATCCAGTGTTTTTCAACTTAATTTCTACTTGTGTGGTTGCTGAATCCAGTTTTCTTTGATTTTGAGGGTACTGGTGATAAATCGGAAAATAAAATGTCCATTTCAGAGCAGGCCTTTGCAATATCCTCTGCAAACGGCTGAAGCCTACGACTGAAACAATGCCAACCAATAAGACAAGGGTTCCTCTTTTTCAATGTTGTAAAAACAAAAGTCTTTCTCCCTAGGATTACTAAAGCTCCATTTGAGCAAACATTCATGCAAAACCCGAAGCAAACATGCATTGTGAAAGCCATGTCTTTATAAACAGCTAAGTAATGCTTCAGAATTCTTCAATCGTCATAGATAGTATGCCTAAGAGATACTAAAAAGGTTGTAGTTTTTCAGAATTGTTCATTGAACCTGTGACATATACGTTACACATCTTTTGCTCAAAAGATGTGCTGTCATTGATGATAATAGTAACCCTCGGCCTTGTATATTTAATGCTGGTAGTTAAACAAGTAAGCATTTCCTTTGAGTTAAAGTTGATTATTTCTGCACAAGAAACATTACAATGTAATACTCTTTTCCTATTGGTACACCATTAATCTTCTGAAAATCCACAAGATTTAAGGTTTATTGGTTTTGACAATGTAATAGGCCATTCTAAAACCAGAACAACTAAGCTCTTGGTTTGCAGTATACATAAATAAAGTAGTTTTTTAAAAATACTCTTATTGCTCCAACAACTTCCTCAATTGTCCATGACACTAGAGTTTGTTCTGGGTTGTTGCTCTGAAGTGTTTGACTGATGCTGATGCTCTGGACTATGGCACTGCTGTTAATCTGAACTGTGGCTGCTCCACCGCAGCTGCTCCGACACTTGCTAATTTTAGAACTTGAGCTAATCAGTCTAAAAGTAAACTTAATGTTTATATCAGATATTAAACTTGGTATCTAACTTTACATTCTTCATAGAACTACAGAAAGTAGGAAAACATTTAAATGTAACCTTAGACTTATTTGTGTTGCATTCTTTCGTTATATGAATTCCATTTTGTAATAGAAGTAATATACAGAATCACTGCAAAAATCCCTGTGAAAATAATGCCATTAATATTCTCTTGACTTTTCATCTTCTGTTTATCCCTGTAAGACACAGTGATTTGGAATTATTAGTCAGACAGTCATTGTCCAACCCGCTATATCCTAACACAGGGTCACGGGGGTCTGCTGGAGCCAATCTCAGCCAACACAGGGAGCAAGGCAGGAACAAATCCCCGGGCAGGGCGCCAGCCCACCGCAGGTCACACACACAGGTGGCGCAGTGGTAGTGCTGCTGCTTTGCAGTAAGGAGACTGTGGGTTTGCTTCCCGGGTCCTGTCTGTGTGGAGAGTGCTTTGAGTAGTGAGAAAATCGCTATATAAATATAAAGAATTATTATTATTATTAACTTGCATGTCTTTGGACTGTGGGAGGAAACCAGAGCACCCGGAGGAAACCCACGCAGACACGGGAGGAACATGCAAACTCCACGCAGGGAGGACCCGGGAAGCGAACCTTACTGTGAGGCAGCAGTGCTACCACTGTGCCACCGTGCCGCCCCGAATTATTAGTGCTGGTTCAAATTAGTTCAACAGTTAAAAAGATGTCTCTGTTGTCAAACTACAATATTAGTCGTACCACACAAACTAACAAGGTCTAACTGCACATATTTAGATATTGTGATGGGGAAAAAAGAGAGACAATTAAAGTTTTCTTCATTTCAGTAGTCTGAAATAAGTCCACTAAACCTGAGCTAACACTGTGTCATTTTTGGCATAGTTATGCTGTTGCAGAATTTTTTTAATCATGGCTAAGTTACGCATAAATCGTGTTTTTTTTTCACATAATTTCCATAACATTGCTATGTTAGCAGTGGAAATTCAGATTGCATTTACTTGTACTGTAGTCTTTTGGGCTAAAGGTTGTACAGTCTGAGCAGCTACACTGCATTGCACTCATAGTCTACTGTGTGAGCAGTTTCTTGTCCTTTTTTTCTCTTCCTTCATGTTGGGCAAGTTGGGCAAGCAGTACGAGTGATTGTCAAATGACAAGTTATCTCTCATCATTCTGTGCAATATAGCCAACTAAACCAGGGTAGATAACTCAGTTTTAATAGCTTATATTTATCTTTACATTTAACTTCACCTTGCACACACAGTTAACAAACTGTCAATTTTAAATTTGTAAGCTGCTGTACACATGTTCTGCTATCTGTTTTCTTACTCAACTGAAACTTCACTGTGCATTTTCTATTACTACCAGGGGCAGTCTCTCTGACAAAGCTGAAACGTGATTGGCTCTTTTTCTCTGACTTGGTGTGCAGCAAAAACATGGATATAGTGAATATGGTTCAAGCTGCAGAAAGTGGATGGTCAAATCAATCAATTTCAATCAATAACATCACGCGAGACAAGGCAGTGAAACAAAAGGACAGCTGCTGCACAGGCTTTTAAATGATCGACATGCAGCATGACAAGCAGAACATGCACCTCGGCAGCAGCAGCACAAAGCCAGTAGCTGATCCGTCCACTTCTCCTTAGTGTGCGTTCAGCTCCCCCCCCCTTCACAATGCGAGCTGAAGAGACAGCGAAGTGACTGTAGCGTAGCGCGCCCCTAGGGGGGGAGGGGGTGGGCGAGCAAAGCGATCAAGACGTGATAATCACGGAGAGACACTTTGATGTCATGCGAGACTAGACATTACAACCTTAGGCAGCAAGACCCGTGAGACGGTGACTTTTGCACGTCTTGCCCTACTTATACACAATTTAAAATAAATTCATGGAGAGCTACAACCTAGCAGTTGTTGGAATGCTTTTGGCAGACACACTTCATGTACTCTCTGCTCTTAAAACAACAACACGCAGCAAGACAGCAGCTGGTCTGACTGCATCTCCTTTGCATGCATTCAGCAAACCACCACCCCCCTACCCCCTTCACAATGCGAGCAGAGTTATACGTCCCACGAGAAAGAGATTTAACCACGCCTGGGGCCGGAAATAAAGGACAAATATTGTTTTTACAAAAGTTTTAAAGTAAAAGTGAAAATAATGCATATGTAACAATTCCCATGAAAATAACAATCTCTTTAAATTGTACATCCAGTAAACTGAACCCGGGGGTGGGCGAGCGAAGCGAGCAGGGGGCAGAGCCCCCTAGTTTATATAAAATATTAAAGTACTTTGTGAAAGATACTATAGATAACCTAATTAATTTAATTTTATTTAATATTGATTATAAAATTTGCAGAAATTGTGAATATGTGCTGCATATTTTGGATTTTTGTACTTTATTATGTTTAAGTGATGAAGTAACTTTGCTAATAAAAATCATTTATGTTGTCTCTGCAGGGAGAAGGTGCAATTCATTCGCAGTGAAGGCACTGTAGGGCTGATGCGCCTCTCAAGTGATGCAGACCTGGTTATATTGCTAAGGTTAGTGAGTAGTAGAAAGGGGGAATCTTTATGTGCCATGTTAACTAAGATATACTGTATATGCGGCCATAGGGAGATTTGGTGTTTAGCGCTGCTTCTTTATGGACACTCCACACTGCTGCACACTCCTGCACACTGTTGCATTTTGTATGGAGCATGCATGTTCCCCATGTTTGAGCATAAACCTGTTGTCATAACAGCCTTGAATTGTATTAAGAAGGTGTGAGAAACTTTTATTATGCCACTTGGAGCCAAAAAGAAGAAAGTCTGTTCTTGTAATCATAGCTAGCTGTGCCCGTGTTCAGTGATGCTCTAAGTAATTAATGTTACATTCTGCTTATACTCATCTTAATGTTCCTATTCCTTAATTTTGTTACACTTATACTTAGATCTAAATCATAAGCAGATTAAAATGGGAGGAAGGTCAACAAGTTATTAAGTTTGCTGCTTGCAAAATATAAATCTTTTAAAATTTTTAATAAGTAGTAATTGAGTAGTGCATGTCCTGTTTCTGAAAGTGTACAAGTTAGAATGGAAAGGAAAAGGGTATATTGTGAAATGTATTCAACAATATGTGCTGTAGGCAGCAGACTGAGAAATATTATTTCATTTTTAATAATTGTTAAATTAAAAGAAACAAAATCAACCACAATTATGTTACATAACACCACACAGCTGCTTGGAATAGATCATTAAGCTCTGATACCATAGTGAAATCCACTAGATAGCACCTGGAGAAATGTGCAAAATGTGAAGGTGTGAAGGTGCAGTCTACAGTTGATTGTCTTTTGTACCTTTCTAGATTGCCATTTAATATTGAAATCTTACTTAGCCTGAATTGTAGAATATACTTTTATCTCATGTTCATTTAAAGGTTAACTCATTTGCATGACACTGAAACACATCAGATACAGTACATTACAAAACGGAAAGGACAACTTAAGCAAAATTGTTACCTAAATGTGAAGTCTTCCTGAGTTGTGCAATGTATTTTGCAATGTATTATAAATCATAATTATTTTTTGCATGTTGCATGTTTCTTCCATGCTTATGGTTGCCAAATTGTCTTTAATTATATTCTGTGTTTTTTGTTTAAATGGACAGGCATAGTTAGCCTTTCTGTTTTTGACTGATGTTGTAAAACTTTTTAAACATTCAGTAAGATGGGTAAAAATGTAAGAATTTTTTATGATTTTCCAGTGTGTTCTAAAAAGTAAAAAAAAAAAAAGGGGGGTGCACTGAGTGCTGTGGAGACGGGTGGGCAGAGACACAACTGGCACTCTTAATAAGCAGCCTCTGGGGTGCTGGGGAGGTTCAGTTAAAAGAAGAGTGTGTTTAACTCGGTGGTGTGGGATGGTGTTGAGTTCAGGGCTTGTTTGTTTGTCCTGACCACATTGTTTTTTTGGTTGTGAAGTCAGAAGAAAATAAATAAAACCACTGTTTAGTTTTTTTGGACAATTACCACCACTTGCTTGCGAGATTTATTTGCCCACCTGGGAAGGGATACTACAATATTACCTAGGTAATAATACAGTCTTTACATTTTTCTACAGTTTATTTGAGGAGGAAGTGATGTCATATGTCCCCCCACATGCTTTACTGCATCCAAGCTACTGTCAGTCACCACGAGGCTCTCCAGTTTCTTCCCCACAGAATTCTCCAGGTATTGTATTCAAGGGGAACTTCATGATATTTTCAGCTTAAGTGGCTCTATTTAATTGCTTCTCAAATGTTTTTAACTCATTTAGAGAAGGAAAATATAAATTGATTTTGCAATAGAAGACCTAATAATGTGGGAAAGATTATGTGCCATCATTTAATGCCTTTCCAGCTTTTTAATTTATTGTTACTGTCATTTTTAATTAAACTAGCTGACTAACCTACCAGAATAAGAAAGGATAAAGATAGAAAATAATTACAAATTACATGTTTTCAAATGGGCGGCACAGTGAAATAGTGGTAGCGCTGCTCCTGTGCAGTTAGGAGACCAGTGTGTCCCGTGTCCTTACCTTGTGGAGTTTGAATGTTCACCCTGTGTCTTCATGGGTTCCCCCTGGGTGCTCTTGTCTCCATCTACAGTCCAAAGCATGCAGGTGAAGTGGATTGGTGCTGCTAAATTGGTCCTAGGGTGTGTGTAGTGTGTGTTTGCTCTGATTGACTAGTGCCCTGTCTGGGAATTTTTCCTAATTTGTGCCTAATGCTTACTCGGATAGGCTCCAGCTCCCACACAGTCCTACTCAAGATGAAGAGGTTTAGAAAATGGATGGATGAATGATATTTCCAAATTTTATATCAACCTTAAACTTGTTGCACTTAGCACACATGTGTTGTTACTTGAGGAAATCTTCCACAATTGTATGTGGTTTTTCCAGTGTTTGTGGTTTTTCCTTCTGGTGCAAAGAACCCATTATTGCAGTAAATATGCCCATGGACAATATGGCTTAGGCCCATGACAGAAACAGTGAGAGCAAACTGCTTAATTAAAGAAAAATGATATGTAATGGGCAGGAATCAAACACCGATATTTAGCTTGAAAAGAAAGCATGCTACCCATCAGACCACCATCACAATCTATATGGCACTGTTTCTCAACAGATCACACCACCATCTTCAACCACTAGCCGCTACCAAGGCTGAAAGTTATATTATAAAAACATAACGCATGCCTGTGTGCTTCACAATAAACAGAGATTGTGCTATATACTGTAGACCTAGAGATGACCAAACTCCATTTAAGTTGTTGTAATAAGTCAGAGAGCTGTTCAGATAATTGCATAGACATTTATTTGTTTGTAAACATTAGTTTTCTTGACATTTCCTCTTTTTACTTTAATTTCCCTATTTGCAATAACTCCATCAAATCATTTTCAGATATCTTCTTCTAACTTGCCAGTTAAAGTCTGTTGTAGGCTACTTATATCATAAAAAAGAAAAGGCAATTTCCCCTTGGGGATTAATAAAGTATATCAAATCAAAAAAATCATCTTGATTATTTTACTAGTTAAGGTTATATGCCCTTTATAGGTTTTCTAGGTTTATAACACTGACATGTTATATTTCCCTCTGAAAACTGTATGTCCACTTCAAAAGTGATTCTGTAACGATACTTACTTTGTTACATGGATATATACAGTACATGTGCAATCTTTTTTCATTATAAATGCTTTTGCATCCATTTTCAAATTTACACAAATGTACTTAGCTTGACCCATTTTTGTGTAATTAACAACTCACCTTAAATTAAGAGATGCTGAAATGCCTTACAAGAAAACAACAAAGAAGTTTGCAATGAGTGGTAATTTGAACATAAGACCGCCACTTTACAGAGAAAGCATCTTCAGTGCCCATCAGGCCTGTGAAGAAGAATAAATGTACTGTAGATTAGTCAGTCTTTAAAATATTTTGTTGGAAAAGAAGTGCCAAAAATACCCTGATTTAGCATAAACTGGCCTAATTCAGGGTGTTCGTAAGAAATGTGATGATTTATTTCATGAGTTAGAAGAAAACAATAAACAAGAGCAGATGCATCAAATATTTGAAATCTTAATAATGTGTACTCAATCAAATGTTAACTATTCTTGATTATAATAAAAATTTGTCATTTTTCACCCTCTGAGCCAAGCAGGGTTAGACCCCTAGTAAAGCATCAAAAATAGCATCATATTCATAATCACTGACCTTGAAATAGTCTAAAACAATAACCCCCATGCATATGTTTAAAGTTTGTCATTTTAAGTATTCAGAGAGTGTCTCTTAGAGGACTAGGACCACTGGTAAAGAATCAAATGATCAAAAATATTATCATATTCATGATCAGACACATTGAAATACCATAAATGACACACCACCTACCTATATTACCAATCCCGTTTTTTTTTTTCAAAGTTTTGTGAAAAAGAGTAACTTTGACCCCGCATCCCATTATGGGTTGAAGGTGGCACGCACAACTTCAAGTCCTTCTGAACCATTTTTGCTGAAGACACCTACTGATTTACTCTTTATCATATTAGTGTACTTTCCTGCACAAAATATGTTCCAAAACTGGGCCTAAAAGTTAAGATTTTATGAGACTAAAGGGCCATGAAACTGAACATTCTGCATAACTATTCGTCAGGAGGAGTCAAATGGTCAACCATATGTGGAGGTTTTCTCATACTGGCAAGTCAGGAGGTGCTAGACAAAAACAACCAAAGTGATTTAAAGCGTTCATAAATAATTCTTATGAATTCAACAAAAGGATAGCTGTTGTTTGGTAGCTGTATGTTTTTTCCAGTTTTCATGCTTATTCTTGAAATTTTGACATGTTTATCTAAAGCTGTGGATTTTGATGGAATTGTCTGTATTCCAATCTTTAATAAAGATGGATTAATAGCAGAGTGCTATGTAAAATAAAAGTTGTAGTGACTTCATTATTGCATATTTGATTTTGTTCATGTGGCTGATTTGCGCATTAATTTATTTGTTATTTTAAAAACTATACTTTAAGGTATTATTTTCCTGGTGAAATGCTAACTGTTGATTACTTTTTACTGTTACATATAACTTTTACTCTGTAAAAGGGTCTGTGTAAACAAAAAGAACAGTTGGAAATGTAGCAGGAACTCACTATTTACAAAATTAACTGCAAAGCGGAATGTACTGCTGGCAGTCACTATGACATATCAATTCTAGTATATAGTTTCTATCAATGAGAGGAGTTGTTGCTCTTTCTCCCTATGTGTCAAAACAGGTATCAATATTATGGAATGCTTTTTTTTGGCAGTACTATTGGATGGAGCCTGATCAGTATTGTATGTCTTTTTCCAGAATAACAATTTCAAAGGTACAGGGAAAATGGACAGCCATATTAAACTTCCAACTTTGAACACTGGGAATTTCCACAGTCCACATAATATCCAAGAAAAAGATGTATACATAAGTCAGTGGTGAGCAGGGTACTAAAGCTGCTGCAGGCTTATAAAGATCTGGTGGTGATCTCACACGTGCAGCATCAGGAGGCCCAGTCCACTTAGTCTAAACATTTAAAACACAAGGAACATACAATAAAAAGTAATATGACAGTATAACAAAGTAATATGAATCAAAGAGTAATGAAATACTCATTAAAAGAGTACTCTGAAGGTACTCATTTGCTTAGTCAGAGGATACATAGGGCGAATGGAACATTGACATTTGGCATTCTTGGCATTATGCCATAAAATTGCTACCTAATGCAAAATGTGTGCCCATTCGTTGTTTTGCTTCCTTAAGTCATTGACATAAAAAATGCAAGCCTGTATCAACTGAAAATATACATAAAAAATGCAAGCCTGTATCAACTGAAAATATACATACTATTATGTCAATCTGAATAGTCTTTGACAGAAGTTAGGCAGTTTGAGAATTGATGAACATTGCCATAGCATGCCCTGCAAATACTATAATAAATTAAAGTAGTATTTTTAAATGTAAACATGAACAAGATGGGGCAAACAAAGAATAAAGCTAAATACGGGTGATTTATTTCCAAAAAATGTAGGTAAAGAATGAACCAGAAAGGGAGCTGGTGAAATTAATACCACTTAGGCAAAATAAGCATACTACCGCCTCTCTCCACCTACTGTATGTAAAAGTGTACTATGTAGGATATGGCTGGCTCCACAAAATCACTCCTTCAAGCACTCACTGATGCTGGCTTCTTCTGGTGACCTCAGGCACTCCTGCAGCCCCGATCCACCATTCACTATAATAAACTACCATTTTAAAAGTACAGATGCATAGCACAACTGTTCATGTATTGTTATAGCTGATGCTCAGGTAGATTAGATGACTTACTATGGGCCACACAGTGGGTTAGGCCTTTAAATTCCACAACTCTTAAAGTGATTTGAAGACATTTTTCCAGTGATTTTAATTGATAAAGTAGATCAGCAGAATTCAATCAGGTTAAGAGTGAATCAACGTATTCAAGGACACCACTGGAAATTTAGAAAAATTTCCTTTAAGACTGATACCAGGAAGCAATTCTTTACGCAAAGAGTTGTGGGAATCCGGAACAAACTACCAGGACATGAAGTTGAAGCAGAAACCTGGACAATCTTTAAGAAGTATTTGGATAAGATATTGGGACAGCTTAGCTATTAGCTAAACAAGAGTTTGGAGGTCTCAATGATCTCCTTTTGTTTGTGAAATTTCTTATGTTGTTATGTACCATTACTGAATATTCTGAATCTTAATATACTTGATATTCATCATCACTATCACTAGAAGTTTACAAATGTAGTGTTATGTAGAATTATAGGGAATATTTGCTGGAGACATGACCAGCAAACTGAAGTTTTTTACTTCATATTTCCAATAACAGCAGATAGAAACAATTATTGCTAAGTACACAAGTTAAAATTATTAAGATTTATCTTCATTAATTATCATGATTTCCCTTTATTAGCAAAACCACTATTATGTTAAAATTACAGTGGTGCCTTGGTTTGCAAGTGTAATTCGTTTCGGAAACGTGCTTGTAATCCAAAGCACTCGTATATCAAAGCGAATTTCCCCAGTGGACACTCAGATGATTCGTTCCACAACCCAAAAATATTCATATACAAATGATTAATACAAAATATAAAGTAAAAATCTGCGGTGGGTTGGCGCCCTGCCCGGGATTGGTTCCTGCCTTGCGCCCTGTGTTGGCTGGGATTGGCTCCAGCAGACCCCCGTGACTCTGTGTTCGGATTCAGCGGGTTGAAAAATGGATGGATGGATAAAGTAAAAATACATACAACAAATTAACCTGCACTTTACCTTTGAAAAGAATCATTACACACACACACATGTGGTCACAGTGCTTTAGTATACAGTATACGCTCATACAGATGTTGACTATGTGAGTGAGGCATGCCGACTGAGACCGGGCATGGGAGACGATTACCCACAATTCCACAGTGAGAGAGTGAGAGAACCACCATCAGCTCAGTTTTGATCACATAACGCTCAGCAGACAAAGCATATATTGTTACGCTTGAGTCACAAAGTTGCACAGGAGCACTCAGGGTTTTCCAAGAGACAGAAACTTTATTGCAGTACAGGTGGAAGAAACACAAGTCTCTTTCAGGAGCGATCTGGGCGCACTGTCAAAACCGGCCGCCACAGCTCCACCTCTTGATCAAAAGAACACAAAATCTTCCACCTCAAAGGGGTGCGGCGGCTCAGGAGCCCCGACCGGAGCCGAGGATGTCTGGGGGAAAGAGACAAGGCAGTGAGACACTAGGACAGCCTCGGTACGATCTTTTAAATGTTCGAAGCCCAGTGCGAGATGCAGATCATGCGGCACGGCAGCAAGCAACAGGCTAGCAGCTGATCCTGCAAAGAGGAGAAGAAAAGCTGTGTTTGTTTCCCATTGTTTCACAGTTTAAGAGGGTGTTTTGGAGGAGCTGCCATGTCCCCTTGGGGCTGCGTTCACCGTGTTCACAATATGTGCTACTCGTATTGCAAGACCTCACTCATTTATCAAGTTAAAATTTATTAAAAATTTTTGCTCATCTTGCAAAACACTTGCAGACCAAGTTACTTGCAATCCAAGCTTTTACTGTATATTTTTTTCTACTAAGTATACAAATCATGGAATTTGATCACATTAATGGCAAGGGTTAATAATATACTACAGTATGCTAACTCTAGTCTCTAGAATTGCTCATCTAAATGTGATTTTACTATTATTAACTAATCAGTTAAATTTTCTTTAGAAGATATGATTTTGAAGTAATATTTTGTAATATATTACTGCTTAACAGTTTGAGTTTTGGCAAGAACATCAAACTCCACACTGATAGTGGCTGGGATTTGAGTCCAACCAATGGCATCAGGGAGGGCCATAGGACAAATACCCCTGTGTTCAACTTAGTCTTCTGTTTTTTAGTGTACAATGAAAAATTCAGGTTTCTAAACATCAAAGTTAAATCCCAAGAATTGTTATAAGACACGTTTTAATGAAAGTCATCTAAAGCATGTCTACATCAGTTTTATGAACATCTTGATGCAACAGACATTTAAAAATCAAATTGGTGGCATCAGCATTGGGTTGGTACTGCAGCTGAAAACTGAGTTTGTAATGACAGTGTGCTGGTCCACTTTGTTTAGATAAACCTGAAAATGATTCAGCTAAAGAGCAGAGATGCTGTAATAATTCATTGTCAAATGTAATACAGGGCAATGGGAGCAAAATATGAATGTAACATTTTGGGCTTTATTAATTAATTTAGGAGGCAGCAGAGTAGTGCAGTTTTATCAGTGCTGTTTCATGGTTCAAGTGTCATGGGAAATTGGAAAATTTTCTCTGTGTCTCCATGGCTTTTCATACTACATTATAACAGAAATGGGGACTCTAAATCAGCTTTGTTTGACTGAACATGGTGTGTGTGTGTGTGTGTGTGTGTGTGTGTGTGTGTGTGTACCCCGTGTCAGATTGGCACCTTCTCTTGGGTTGTGTTCCACCTTTTGCCCAATGTTGCTGGGATAGGCTATGTTTCCCTGTGACCCTGAACTGAGTTGAAAATGTTTGTATGTATTTAGAATTTAGCAGCATGGTTAACAGAAGAAACATTCTCTTCTTTTTTATTGTTATTATAGCAATTACTGTATCTTTATGTTTAAAATACAAATAATTGTTTTACAGACATTTACTTTTCACACGCTTATCAGCATTTGAAAACACAATGTTTTTATTGTGGTTTTTCAAACTGAATTTGGCTGACGCGTTTCCTGCCCTGTGTCTACCTTTCATAACTGTTGCAGACACCCCTCAGTAGACATGTACTTTCCAAGTGCAGACTTGCTTGCGGTGCAGTTACATAATATGCAGCAGATTTTTTTTGTTTTTAAAGTGAATGTGTGTACATTCACTTCATTCAATGCATTGCTTTGTGTTGAGTGATGTCATGACATATTTGACTTCCATCCAGTTTTACCTCAGTTGTTTGAATTTGCTATTATTTCTTGTACCTCCCATCACGTAACCCTGAAATCTTTCTACAATATCAAATGCTGCCTCAGAAAAAAGTGATATATTTTTCATCTTTCCATACATCATTCATGCATATGAATTCACAGTTCTAGGGAACTTGCAATTAAACACATTGTGGTAAAGTAGGAGGAATACCTGATTACCCAGAGAAGAAACCCCCCCACACACAAGAAGAACTCTACAAAGGCAGTGCCCTGACTTAGATTCTAACCCAGTCTGTCCTCTGTACGGCTGTGGTACCCTATTTTTTACTTAGTGTTTCTTGAATATTATTGAGTAAACGTTACAAGGTTTTCTTTTTTAGAGGTTGAGAGCACCCACCACATGACAGAGCACCAGGATTGGGACCCGAGTGCAGCGGGTGATACCTCAGCACCACACTGGAACAGTGTGAGGTTTTTTACGGTGGCTGGAGTGGCAATCCTGCCACCAACCCCCAAGTTTTCCCTGTAAGTTGGAGGACCTGCTTGCAGGGCCGGATGCAGATTCATGTCATACCCAGGACGAATCAATTGCAGGTTAAGGGCCTTGCTCAAGTCACTTCTGATGTTTCAAACCCTAGCCTCAGAGCCACCAGTCTGCCCTGTTATTACTCCCATCCTCGTTGGTTTCTTTTCTAGGTGTTACTATAAATCACATGCCTAGGCAACTGTAACAAACTGTTTACATACTGTATATTCCCATATATAGTATATCAGACATAATGTATATTCCCATATGTAGTATATCTTTTCTAACGCACGTGTGGAATTTTCTCTTAATCAGCTTTCCTCATGTTTCATACATGCACTCTCATAACCACTTATTCTAATTTAATCTTTAGAATCACTAATTTACAATTTAGAGTCACTAATCAATCTAACTTGCTCCTCTTTGAAGGAAGATCAGGTTAGCTGGAGGAAAACCTATGCAAACTTGAGGAGGATGTGCAAGCTCCACACAGACAATGGCTGGGTATGGGATTCGAACCCAGGATGTTGAATCCATGAAGCAGCAGTGTTAATCACTATACTACCCATCCATATAGTAATTAGATTCACAATATCTGATAATTATATAGGATTTCTTCTTACTTTCATTTTATTTAGGTT
This sequence comes from Erpetoichthys calabaricus, assembly GCF_900747795.2. NCBI lineage: Eukaryota > Metazoa > Chordata > Cladistia > Polypteriformes > Polypteridae > Erpetoichthys > Erpetoichthys calabaricus. The sequence goes on along the minus strand of NC_041401.2, from coordinate 158,115,725 downwards.
CAAAATATTTAGTTGTCTTTTCTAGCTCCTCTCATTACATACCAGGAAGTAAAGAAAATTACGTAGAATTGTTGGAGAGCTAGAATTTACTAAGAATTGTATAAACTGGTTTTCTATGATTTAAGTCAAAGGCTTGTTCAGTTTTAACAAGCTGGTCATTTGACACATCTGTGGTGATGTTTGATGTAGGGTCAAAAGTCATAGGAGCTGGTAACAGAGTGGAGCTGGACTTGTTCTGTAACAGATGGTTAACTTTATTTTACAGTCTATAGTACCTTTTTATAGTAAATAGGACAACAATCCTCCTCCTGCATTCAGAGCAATACCAAAAGTGAACTTAAAATTCAGTTTGTCTTTCGGTTATAGATACAAATATGTCAGAAACAGCTTTAGAAAACAGCGCAATATACATCATGCAGCATCAGTATGTCCTCATGTATAGTTAAATAAATAAATCTAAATAAACACATACAAAGTAATGAATTTCACATTGTAGATAGATGAAAGATGACATACTATATAGATTTTCACAGATCTCCTGGAGGTGCCTTGGACAGTAAGAGCATAGGGCAAAGACACAGGAGGAAACAGCCCAGCAACTCCTGTATTGTAAAACAGGTGCCCACACTGGTTACTGCTAGTATGAGTAAGTAGCAGCCTTTGTGCCATACAGGCCTCAAGAGTGCTCTGGAAATAGTTAGTCTAGGCAGAATTTGGAGGAAGACCAAGACAGCGGATGTTTCCTGAATTTCTTTGCAAACTGAAATGCAAAGTTTTCCTGCATACAGTATTCAGGTTTGTATGAATCATTTTGCACATCACTATTAACAGGCATTGCATAGCTGCATGCTTAAATTATGAGAAAAATTACACAGTATTTTACAGGGGTATTAGAAAGATACACATCATATACAGAATGTCACTTTGGCCTAAATCCTAAAATAATGTCTTGTAGAAGTAATATTTTTAAGGTGTATTCTTCTTTATTCTGTTTGTATTCTATATTTGTCAAAATCTTCAGCAGTTTCATTGTATTTTGGTACATTTTTTGTTTCTTTTTCTGGATTTTATTTTTTAAGTTCATTTTACTTATTGTTTCCTTCTTTTGTTTGTTATAATGTTAATATTGTCATTCTGTGTTTCAAGCGTATGCTTCAATTGATGACGTATTAGAGGCAGCATATTTAGGCACCCGAGGTTCCAGCACATATTTCCTCTGTATTTCTTCTGAAAAGAAAAGAGGAAATATATTTCTTCGAAAATATTTCAAAAGGACATGTTTTTGCTAAAGAATGACAGATTGTTATGATCTGGAGTCTCTCACATGGTAAAAATGAGGAGGAGGCCTCCAAAACCAGCCACAAAGCAGGCCAGGACCTTTACTGATCAGCCCAGAACATCCATCCATCCATTATCCAACCTGCTATATCCTAACTACAGGGTCACAGGGGTCTGCTGGAGCCAATCCCAGCCAACACAGGGCGCAAGGCAGGGAACAAACCCTGGGCAGGGCGCCAGCCCACTGCAGTCAGCCCAGAACAGAATCTCCCAAATTCTCCCAACCACCCCTACAACTACTACCTGCTTCTGGCCTAGCAGGCTTAAAAATTGGGGAACTAACATTTCAAGTTCAAAATATATCACAAGGTCTCAAAATATCACAAAAGCCTCCCAAGACTGAGAAACTATAGAAAAACAAAAAAGCGATGAATCTTTATTAATAACAATAGAATAACAGGAGAAAAGGCTAAAATATAGCAAAAAGGAGCTGCACAAATGCAGCCCAAAGTGAACAAGATCCAAAGCACAAACCAAGAACAGAATCCAAAAAACAGCTGAACAAAAAAATCAGAAAAAGAACCAGAAAAATTAAGAAATAACAATACTCACTTTAAAACTCTAACTCATACTCAATGAATCTCTACTGGATCCTTCTTTCCAGCATACAGGTAAGAAAAGAGAGAGAGGACACTGTAGTAGTGATGCCCATCCACAAAGAATAAGGAATGGATACCACTTTAAAGAGTGTGTATGTAAATAATAAACAATATCAAATGAAATAACACAGAAACATGAAAAATAATGATTCAAAGTTACCAAAAACATCAAAAAACAGAAAATGCATTCAGGCCAGGGAAATCCACTGGCTATATTATAACACCGATTCTTGGCATAAGTGTTAAATGCTTCAGTATGTTTCTAAAAATATAAAGGGATCAAAAGGGATTATTAAATGTTTCTAAACTGTTTCCTAAAATATGTCAGCTGTAAAGCAGTAATAATTCTTTAAGTAAAATGTTTTTGGTGGATGGAGTTAACAGCTGCTAGGCAGGGTACTGGTATAGTTTATGGGGGTCTGTTAAATGGATCATTATACAATAGAATGTGCACCTGAAACTGTTGTTCAATTTTTTTTGGTTGCCTCATTTCTTTCCATTAAGTTGACTATCCTGACAAAGGTCAGTTGAAAATGTAAATCCTATATTATGCAAATGATGTAAAGTACAAGACAGTACAATGATACTAGTACATATAATGACACTAACATGCTCCGCATTAGCACATCTTTGTCTCAGCTTAGAGTTGAGCAAAACACAAAGGCTGGCTTTCCTTATAGCAACACACCAACTATATCCCCAAGTCATAGCTAACCTGATTTAATATGTTTTCATGGGAGGAGGGCCTCTAGCATCTTCCAGTATAGAATTGCTGTGTATTTCAGACCACATCAGTTTAAATATCTAGGGGTAAATATCACAAGTAAATATAAAGCTCTTTTTCAACAAAATTTTGCTATCTGCCCTGGAAAAAATTAAACAAGATTTGAATAGATGGTCCACCCTCCATCTCACATTAGCAGGGAGAATGAACACTGTTAAGATGAACATTCTTTTCAAGCTTCTTCTTTTCTTTCAAACTATCCACATTTACAATAACAAATCTTTTCAATCATAACCTCATTTATTTAGAATTTGAAATGTCCACACATCCAAAGGGTGACTCTACAACAACTTAAAGCAGAAGGGGGCATAGCACTACCTAACTTTCAATTTTATTACTGCATGGCAGATATACAGGCTATAAAGACCTGGGGCCTCATGTATAACGCTGTGCGTAGCACTCACACTATAACATGGCATAAGCACAAAAGCGGGAATGTGCGTACGCACAGACAAATCCAGATGCATAAATCTGTGTGTACGCAAACTTCCACTTTCTTCCGCTACTTAAATCCCGGTTAGCGTGAAAAGTAACGCCCGTACACACGCCTGCTGTCCCACCCCAACTCCTCCCAGAATTACACCTCTTTGAATATGCAAATCAATATAAATAGCCCTTAAGCACAGCCTCATGTGAAAAGACAATGGGAAAAGCACGGGGGAAAATAGAAGAATTTCAGCGAATACCAAGTGGAGGCAAGGAAAAAAAGTACTATTTGTTGGTTTAAACAGTGATATAATCAACAAAAGGAAGTTGATCGAGTGACAGAGTGTCTGAGAAACTCGAAAGCTCAAGTTCACAAAGTCGCACAGTGCCCAAAATAAAAAAGAAGTTGTCAGATATCAAAGTCTCCGTGAAAAGGCAAGTCGTAGCCCACTGTCTGAGTGTCTTATGAAAGCTTATTAGGGTACAGACAAAAAAAAAATAGGCACACAGCGGGAAAAAAGCACGAAATGTCAACTTTAATCTCGAAATTTCCACTTTAATCACGTAGTTTATTTTGTCATTAAAGTAGAACATCATAAACTTCATCTTAAAATCGTTTAATTTACTAGTTTCTCAAATCCCATCGTAACTAAAGTAGCATGTTAAATGCTTTGTTTTGTATTTGATCTTCTATGTGCTCTATGTGTGTGAATCACTACGTGCTTCCGGGCTTTCTCTTCCTCCTACAGGACACAGAATTACAGCTCTCTGAATAATTAAAATACTGAGATGTATACGTGATATCATTTTCATGATAATAGGAGTTAAATCATGTTATTAAACATAGGAACACGGTGGCGCAGTGATTGTTCATGTCTCATGCAAGATGCTTGCTGCGCTGTGCACGACCTTCAATGAAATACTTTATTGTAGCAGTACTGTCTCTTTCAAACGTACTAACCCCTAATTCCTGTCCTTACTTTTCTTTCTCCAAATACCCAATCACCATGCAATCAGCTCCATAATAGACATTAAGCCATCTGTAAGCTTAGAACGCCGATTCTTCAAAACTTTTAAGGAACATTGAAATATCTTCATAGTACATGTTTAATTATTCTATCCATCTATCCATCCAGTGTCGTGTCAGCACCAGCAAGAATACAGTGCAAGGCAGGAACAATCCGTGAACGGAGCGCAAGCTCCTAGCTAGCGCTGCGGCACCGTGTCCTGGCATGTTTAATTATTAACAATATAGATTATTTAAATGAAGTTAAAGTTTTATGTGTATAATATAATAAACATATTTTGCTGCATTTCATCTTAAAAATGATATTGTCATCATATGTTAATATGCGCTTTATAAAGTGACTCAGGTTGTGCAATATTATAACTGTAGTGCAAGTTTACAGTGAAGTAATTGTACTTATAAGTACAAACAGTTCTACAAGAAACACCTGATGGACTGATTGAGTATGTTTATAGTTCTTGGGATGAAACTGTCTGTACATTGATTCCCCACTCAGATACAGTGATATAAATACTCTGAGTGGTGTAGTGAGAGTAATATGGAAAAAGATGATCCACTGTGGCAGCCCCTAACGGGAGCAGCTGAAAGAAGAAGAAGAAGAAGGTGCAGTGAGAGTAACGATGCTAAAGCAGCTATTGTATTTAATATAGTTTGACCATTCCATGGACCATTATATTGTTACTGGTTAATTACAATCAGATGCATTAAACTAGTGAGGGAAGAATGGAGCGGGAGGTTGACAGACAGATCGGTGCGGCATTCTCAGTAATGCGGGCTTTGCAACGGTCCGTCGTGGTGAAGAAAGAGCTGAGCCAAAAGGCGAGGCTGACGATTTACCAGTTGATCTACGTTCCTACTCTCACCTATGGCCACGAGCTTTGGTTAGTGACCGAAAGAGCAAGATCGTGGATACAAGCGGCCGAAATGAGTTTTCTCTGCAGGGTGGCTGGACTTTCCCTTAGAGATAGGGTGAGGAGTTCAGTTATCTGGGAGAGACTTGGAATCAGTTGAGGTGGTTCGGGCATCTGGTTAGGATGCCCCCTGGACGCCTCCCTGGGGGGGTGTTCCGGGCATGCCCCACTGGGAGAAGGCCACGGGGCAGACCCAGGACACGATGGAGGGATTATATCTCCCGGCTGGCCTTGAAATGCCTCGGGGTCCTCCCAGATGAGCTGGAGGAGGTGGCCGGGGAGAGGGAGGTCTGGGCTTCCCTGCTTAGGCTGCTGCCCCCGCGACTCGACCTCGGATAAGCGGTGGATAATGGATGGATGGATGCATTAAACTAATAAACAATATGCGGTTAATTTCAGTGTATTTATAAAGCTGCGTCAGGGATGTGGATCTGAAAAAGAAAGGGTAACCAAACAGGAACAGTAGCACTGCTTTGACGCTGGGTGCCGCCAGTCTGCAAAACCGAGTGGAGAACTTGCGTACACCAGGGTATGAGATACCGTGGAAATGTGTGTGGCTTTACGCCAAGTTTAGGTTTTATACATTGCGATTTGAGCGTGGAAATGTTCGTATGCAACATTTCTGTGCATACGCACCGTTTATACATGAGCCCCCTGGACATCAAGACAAATTGATGAACATACACAATCCTGGTCTACAACAGAATTAAAATCTTGCAGTACTTCTTTATATTCCCTACTCTGTGCTCCAATAAATACAAACTATTGTAAATACACTAATAATCCAATTGCCCTTTATTCACTCAGAACATGGAACCAATGTAGGATGCACTTTAAGACAGAGAAGATCTTATCAGTTGCACCTCTACATGGCAAACACTTTTTCCACCCTATCAAAAATGCACAATATTTAATGTTTGGAAAATGTCTGAGATTAAAACATTTAGATTCTTATAAATCGATTATGTTTTTGAGCAATTAAGCTTCAAATTTAACTTCTTATCAACATAATTTTTTCACATCTTTCAACCTAGAAACTTTGCTGAATGGAACTTCCTCACATTCCACCAAAGTGGAGAAGGACATAAAATCGTAATTACCTTTACCTCACTACTAGCACATAGATTTATCTTGCTCAACTGGAAGAATCCCACCCTATCACTTTTAAGTCATTGGGTAATTGATGTGTTGTGCTATTTGAAATTGGAAACAATCGAATTCTCACTTAGAGGATCTGTTCAAAACATTTTTAAAATATGACAGGATCTAATCAATAAGATTTTAGAATAAGCTTCTATATTGGGGAAAAGGACACTCTTCCTTCTTTGCTGCTTTCAAAGATTTGCTTTGTTGGCTGTCTCTCTTCTCTTTCTTTTGGGTGGAGGTTGAATTTTGGGTTTAAGTTTGACTTGATGTATGGATTGTTGTTTGCTTTTAATTAAAATTAATAAAATAAATAAAAAGAAATATTATTGTGTATTTCTAATCCACAAGTGGACAGTACTGCATGAACTCTGAAACAATAAGCAAACTTTAATAAAACGTCTATTTTTCTGAGATATTGTATATGGAATTTACACAAATACCACAGTGTTGTGATCCCAGTTGAGGATGCCTGGATGGACCTTTCAATTACTTCAATATCTGGTGTTTTTATAGCAGTAATGATATGACTAGAATACATTAGCATACATGTAAATGATGATAATTACTGAACATGCTGTATTTGTTTATAGCCCACTATTACATGTATCTTTGTTACAATATGATTAGCCCTGCTACCTCAGAATTTCTGGGAGGCAGGTTTCACATTCCATCTTGCTCATCGTCCATTCAACATGAAGCTTGTACAAACTCCCTGGGCACTAAAGTTCATCCCACATCCAATTCATGTGCAGTGTAGGCTAGTTGGTAATGCTAAATGTCCCAGCAACCCCATGATTATGTACATAACTGTGCCTTGCAATGGGCAAATTTTCTAAACTGTCCAAATGTCCGTAGTTTGGTTTTACTTTGCTCTTGATGCTACTGGGATACACTACACCTATTCAGATAAATGATTGGTGGATTTTCAGCACTGTTAAATCAAGAAACATTTAAAATGTATTTTAGCCTCTCCCCAAAACTTGAGTACAATCACCCATGCTACCGATTAACAATCATCCATTGAATTAAAATGAAAAATTGTATATGATGATCAAAGAAAAGGCCAACACCAAGCACAAATCACTTCTCTAATAATTCTCCTTTACACTTTTGAAATAATAAATCATTTAACAGACACTTGGATTAAAACATAAAATAACCAATAAGTACAGTCATGAGGATATACAGTACATCAAGAAACAACAACCAATTTTTACCACCTATAACAAAAAATAAATAGTATAAGTAAACTCTAGCAATTAAACACCAAATTGCAATATGCAACACAATAGTCTGAGTTACTTTGAATCAACAATAAAATGAAAACTATTTAATGATAGCTTTAGACCCAATAATTGAATGTAACAGTACATGGTTCACAGAGAGTTTCCATTATTGTGATTTCTTGATTTTTCTCTTTCTTGGATTTGTTTGTATTAATGCTTATTGGATTTTGCTCTTGGGTTGTGTATCGGATTTGTTCAATTTAGAAACATAACATTTTCCGCAATGGGTGACAGAGATATTCAGTTTATTCTTTACTAGACAAAGAGCCCGTTTCGACAACGTAAGATGAAACAGGCACGAGTTTGTGTCAGCAGTGTATGAAGAACAAATGATAAGTAACGAAGAAGTTGTTTTGTAATGATTGTAGTCCGCTTTACTCATTACTGTACAGGCTTGTACTGTTAGTTGATGAATTGTCCAGGCCTATAGTATAATATTGAATGATGAATGTTCCAGTACAATATGGAATAGTAATAAGTATAAGCACCACAAACCTGATATAGGTTTGAATGAATGCGTAATTGAATCAGAATGCGTAATTAGGCTTCGAGCTGTAGTCGAAATCGCCTTTCAGGCCTCTAGAGCTTTATTCGAAGTCGCCTTTCTCTTTGAATTTTTGCGGCCGTAAATCCACCGCATGCCGCGATGTTGGGGTTGGATGTCGGCCTCGGAAGGTTTTTTGGGCAGCTGCGCAGAAGGTGACTGCGCATTCGGCTTCGGACGGACGTGAGTGAGTGAGTGAGTGAGGAGGCAGGCGAATTAAGTGTTAAGATTTGGCACTTCCCATATATTACAGGGAAAATTTTTTTTCCAGTCTTTTGACCTTTTTGACCTCTGTTCTTTACTCCTCAGTATTTTAAATGTGGCAAACCGCAGTTGAATTCAAACTAAGGAGGTCATGGGAAAACCATTCTGGGAGTAAAATGCATCTCAAAAGACAAATATTTAACTAAAGGCATTCCATATATATTGTAGGGAAATGTGATTAACACATATTTATATTATTATACAATATACTGCATGCTTTACTTTAAAAGAAAACATTTTAAAAAAGTTTAGATAGGAGATACCAGTTATTTGTATGTGCTTCAAAAGGACTACAAATATAATAATAATAATAATAATAATTCATTACATTTATATAGCGCTTTTCTCAGTACTCAAAGCGCTGTTATGTTTTTACTTCAGTTGAAAAGCATAAAAAAGAATAGGAAATACAGTCCTTTATTCAGTGTTGGAATAGTAAAATCAAAATTGTGCTGCAGACTAAATCAGTTTGGATTTCAGATGAAATATGCACATAAGTCACAATTCTAATATGGTGATGTTTCTCCATTTGCTTGAGATACACATTTAGGCATTATAGCTTTAAAAATATTTTTGCGCTCATAAAATATACTCAGTCCAAACTTTTTATTTGTATCTGATTGTTTGAATGAAATGAACGTAGGCATCGTGTGGAGCAGCCAAGTGTGGAAGCGATCACTGAAGAACTCTGACAATTATGTCATTTTTAAATAATATTTCCATTGAAGCCTAAATCCTGACTACTTACTTCTCTTTGCTTCCTTTTAGATATTAGTTTTCCAATCCTTTATTTGCTCATTCAGTAGGCACTTTACAGAATATCAGAGACTTAAACAGAGCAGCAGCTGTTTTGGCATCTTGAGCCTGTATATCTGAAGTCAAAATGATTAGAAAGAATGATAAAAGCAAAATGTATTTCATGAAACCTAAATTCTGCCAGGCTTAAATCACAGTTTTGTAAGTAATTACAGTGACAATGTCTATATATATATATATATGACTTTTCAGTCAGAAACCATGTAGATCATTGGAGAGTTTCAGCATCTGATTTAATTGACAACTGTTTTTCAGTTTGTAGAGCAGCTAGCATGCTATTTCCTCTGGGACTTTGTCAGAGGGACATATGTAGTTGAGAAATTGGTGGATTGGTATGCACGCCAAAATGTAGTTTTGAAAAGATGAAAACAGTGCAGGTGTCTGATCACAAAGTGTTTCAGTAATCAAATTCACCAGTGTAAAAGTTTGTTAAAGAGTACACTGTGGATAATGAAAGCCTGAGCACATTTTTGGTGTAAAGCTGAAATCAAAGCAAATCATCTTTGACTTTTTAATCTTTTAAAAGAACATGTCAACATCAACATTTAAGTGAAAGACAAATTGATAATTGTATTTATCAAAAATAATTTAAAATGATAATCAGTTATGTTCACACCCCTTAAGTAATATTCTGTAATAGCAATGTTTGCTTTGATTACAGCAGGAAGTCTGTTTGGGTAGGTTTCTAACAAATTAGTTCACCTGGAATTTGGAATTTTCATCCTAATCTTCTTTGCAGTAGAGTTCAAGTTCAGTCTAATTGTGAGGGGATCCTCTGTGCTTGGCTGTCTTTAGACAAGTTCTCAGATCTTCTCTTGGATTTAATGGCAGGGCTCTGACCGAGCCATTGTAAGACATTGATCTTCTACTAGCTTGATTGTATGCTTAATTTGAGTCATTTTGAAAGGTCAATAAAAAATACCATTTATGTAAGCAAAAAATTTAATTTCTTTATTGTTTGTAGACATTTAATATCCACTGTATATGGGCAACACACTGACAAAGTGGCTAGCACAGCTGTTTCTAAAGAGTTGTTTGATTCCCAGTTGGGTCAGTGTCCAAGGGGAATTTCCATGATTTTTGTGTCCCCCCACAAGTCTTTCTTAGGCACTTATGGCTTCTCCTCATCACAAACACCTGCATGTCAGGTAGTTTTAAACTGGCCCAGTATGGCTGAGTGAGTGTATACAAGAATGTGCCCTGAAAGTGGACTGCTGTTCAGGGATGTTCTACTTGTGCACATTAAACACAAAGTTCAGAATGGACACTGTATAGATCCTGTAAGTTTTAATTCAACTCTGGTAAATCTGCTCTATACATTGTAACAAGGTGCTATATAGGCGCCTGACCCGACACAGATTAGACACAGGAGGCTAGTATAAAAATAAATAAACTGTTTATTTTCTTCAGCTGGAAGGCACGTTTTCCATGTGTCTCCCAGCCACAACACAGTCCCAAGCACAAACTCAAAACACACAAGGTATAGCACCAAACTCCTCTCTTCTACCACCACTCCTCCACAAGCTTTGGCCTCCTCCTCCTGACTCTGGCCGTTGAGTGGTGGTTGCTGGCTCCTTTTATGGCCCACTCGGAAGTGCTCCAGGTGCTTGATCACCTGTTTCCGGTTGTATTCTCGGGTGGGGCTGAAGATTCGACCAGTTGGGCTTAGGAGTCCATGCAGCGCCTCCTGGTGGCCACCCCAGATCCCAACAGGACTGTGGAGAACTCCATCTCCCATGGAGCCCTGCGGGAAGCTGAGGCATCACCGTCAGCCAGGGAGGCTGCCACCAAGCATCCCGGGGGAGATATTGAGCACCCATGGTTGCTCCCCCGGAACATACATTAAAGGGGCGTCCCGGCTGGACATGGGACCCTGCCGTCCACCACAACATCTACCAGTCTGCCCAATTATTTATTTATTTATTTGAACAGCATCACAATGAACATGGCAGGATCCACCCCAAACAGAGCCAAGGTCCACTGCACTGCACAGTTACCTCTGAACACCATCACTTAATCATACTGGGCCAAGATAGAAGTACAAACCTAACCTACCTAACAAGCTAAGAAGCTGATGTGCTAGTCATTTCACAACTGTGTCTCCCAAATTTGCTATGTTTAGTATGTAAAATAGATTGTTATTTTTTTACAGGGTTTTGAGATATATACTTTAGTTTCAGTTGAGCTATAACTTTATTTTTCTTGTCTTTCTTTTTATCTTTGTATTTGTAGGGACCCAGCGAGCCAATGCCCGTGCCCCAGCACCCTACAAGCGAGATTTTGAGGCCAAATTACGGAACTTTTACCGCAAGCTGGAGACTAAAGGTTATGGGCAAGGCCCCGGAAAGTTAAAGTTAGCAGAACACGTACTTTTCACAACTGTTGGTGCAGCAATTTGGGGATATATATTTTTTTGTTTATCCTGAAGAGATCTTGTAAAATACATTTTTTAATCCAAAGGCATGACATCCTTTTTTGCCTAAAAATGAGATTATAAAATTTATAAATTTACTTACCTACAATTTAGTTTAAATGCATTTTTGGGAATGTATTTATTGTAGATTATTTGTAATTTTTATGAAGTGAAAAAAATGAATGAAATAACGAAGTTAGAACGAGAATATGGGCTCATTATACCACTTACCTAGGCCTGCTTGATGGTCCACATAATTTTTATTTTATTTGATTGTACTAGCTGATATGTTTTGATAGGCTTACACTACTCTTAAAACACTATTCACAGAAAATGATTTTATATCAGTGTTCATCTTTAATACCTGATCAATACACTTAGCCTCTAAATCAAGTATTTTAACATTATTTTGTTTCATGTTATTTAGGTCATTTAGAATTTGGTCCTGTTTACATTTCTGAAGTAACAATACATTAATGTGCATATGTTAGCATGTTACCTGGAGGACATGATAGTTAAAAGTCATTAATTCTTGTAGCCTCCTCTGGGTATTAGAAAAGCATCGTAAAGTTGATATGGTAGCCTCGGGTTAGCAACATAATGTCAGTGACCTAAAAACAAAATACAGGCAGCCCTCCAGTTATGAACAAGTTGCATTTCTCCCAATGTTTGTAACCCAATTTTGTATTTAAGAGACGTGCTTTGAAAATGTCAATTAATGAAAATATTGGTAAAAATGCTTTATTACTTATTTTACGATAGTGAAGCGATATTACTGTACTTATTAATCCAAAAATAATTTAAAATAAGTGAGCTTATATAATGCTGAGCTAATGTTTAAACATACTATAATTTTTGATAATGATACACTACCTCATAGAGTTGGTAAAGGAATAATGATGGCTCAAAAATACATTAACTGAGAATTGATCACTTGGTAGAGATGAGTTGGCCTTTCTTAGGGATCACTCAAAGCATCACATCTCGTACCCAGCAGGTGTACTCCATGAGACTATATCGCTGGGATGCATACTGTACTTAAGATGCTCGGAAATACAAACAGCGGTTTTTACCATTCAGCTAAACAGCCTGCTGGTGATCATGCTGCTTACTTGTGACTGAGCTTACTGCACGGCTATGCATGCTGCCAGTTATATTTGGTGATACTTGAGTACAAAACAACAAAATGATTGAAAATGGCATCAAAGTCCATAGTGTTCAATACTACTCCTTGCTGTTAGTGATGGCTATTACATATTCATCCATGTCCAAACTAATTTGCTTCATTCATAAGTAAATAAACAAGGCACGAGATGAAAATTAATTGAATTTCAGTTGAAAAAAAATATTGGGGTTATATATGCTTGATCTTAGCTGCAGGATCACTGTAACTCAAGACCTGCCCATACATTTACAGTATACGGAAATGCAGTGTCATCATTTAAATCACTTAATAGCATTGTAAATCAATATGATTTTTACCCCCTTTTATAGTATTTAGAAAATATAAAGTGTGGATCAAAAATATGAGTTATTAAACATCCAAGCAAAAGCAATAAAAACAGCTGCAGCATCAATACAGGCTATGGCTGAGGCTAGGGATCTGCACTGGCAATCGGAAGGTTGCCGGTTCGAATCCCATAAATGCCAAAAGAGACTCTGCTCTGTTGAGCCCTTGAGCAAGGCCCTTAACCTGCAATTGCTGAGTGCTTTGTGTAGTGAGAAAAGCGCTATATAAATGCAAAGAATTATTATTATGGTATATTTTATAGTGAGTTCATAACTCAAAAACGAAGAACTTACACTTTAAACAAGTGAAATCACCATTTTATTTTATGATTTTGATTATTAACAAGGATGATTTTCACCTCCTTGGACTAGCTACTGAAAGTAGTCCAATATTTTTTATTTGCCTGGAACAGAGTATTGTTGTGAAGGACAGTTACATGAACTGGTTTCTACAGTTTCCTACTTTTTCGTCTGCAGTTATTCTTTTGGGATTATTAAAGTATCTATCAGTAGTATCTCATACACCCACAATGCCAATATTGGTAATTGCATTAGTTTCAGAACCAAAATATTCTTCACTAACATTTACTAAACTGTCGGCAGCACAATAACAGTGGTTAGTACTACTTCTTCATTGACACAGCACTCTGGGTTCAAATCCTGCACCAAGTCATTGTGTGTGTGGAGTTTGCTCATCCTCCCCATATCTGCATACAGTTTTTCCCTGATGTTTTGGCTTTCCTCCCACATGGGGGTTAGGATAGTGATTCTAAAGTAGCCTTTTATCATGTGAGTGAATGAGCCCTGGGATGGACTGCTGCCCTGCCCAGATTTGTTTCCTGTCTTGCACAAAATACAGCTAATTTCTTAAACTGGATAACTGGATTTGAGAATGGTATTTACTAAATTCTTGTATTATTGTACTTTTGTGTTTTTAATCAAGATGCACATAATTGTTTTTATTACATTACACATAATCTACACATTTTCAAGAAACTGCGGAAAGAGCCATATCTTTCTTTACATTTAAACACTCCCTTATCAGACAATTCTAATAATTTAAAGAATAACAAAAATTTACATGTGAACACATGACTAAATATGGCCAACTACAGATATTTTATAATTCTTGAATATGTGTAGTACAGTAAATGTTCTTGTGCCTTAGAACGGATGACAGAAACTTGTCCGTCAAATACGTCAAATAAATTACTTCTTTTAGCAACAGAGGGTGCAATGGAAGACTTTCACCCTCTTGCAGTGTTGAATTAATACTAGTGCTCCATGCAGGACACAGTTATATGCCAGGAAGGAATATGATTTGGCTACTTATACTCACAGTTACATTTTTCCCCATATCTTTTGACCTTGGATGAGAATCATGATGCTGATTGCTGCATAATCAGTAGCTTCATCAATGGATTTAACTCTTGTGTCACCACCATAAACACTTCATGTATTAATCTGTCTGCCTAAATCAGGTGTAGGCAAAGTTTTCCATATTGTGTTAATTTATTAGACAACCAGCACGCCAGTGGACAATAACATGCAGATTATTTTCAAGTTTTGCACTCATAGCTGTATTGTTAATGTCAAGTTAAACTCATTGTGTCATTGATATTCACATTTTCATCCAAAGCCACTCTGAACACTGGTGCATATATCAGTGCAACTGACTGCTAGAAATCAACGTTTTTTCTGCCATTTTGGAAATCTGCCTTTCAACAGTTCTTGCTGAAACAGGCAAATATTCAGTTCTGGCCATGATTGTTTCTTTACAACAACAACAAAAACATTTATTTCTATAGCACATTTTCATACAAAGGATCTATCTGAAGGTGCTTTACAAGATGTCAATTAAGTAGTTACATGCAAAGAAACAAATTTAAATAGGAAAAATAATGCATAGTGTTAAAAAGTAAATAAAGCACACTTACAGTGCATCCGGAAAGTATTCACAGCGCATCACTTTTTCCACATTTTGTTATGTTACAGCCTTATTCCAAAATGGATTAAATTCATTTTTTTCCTCAGAATTCTACACACAACACCCCATAATGACAATGTGAAAAAGTTTACTTGAGATTTTAGCAAATTTATTAAAAATAAAAAAATTGAGAAAGCACATGTACATAAGTATTCACAGCCTTTGCCATGAAGCTCAAAATTGAGCTCAGGTGCATCCTGTTTCCCCTGATCATCCTTGAGATGTTTCTGCAGCTTAGTTGGAGTCCACCTGTGGTAAATTCAGTTGATTGGACATGATTTGGAAAGGCACACACCTGTCTATATAAGGTCCCACAGTTGACAGTTCATGTCAGAGCACAAACCAAGCATGAAGTCAAAGGAATTGTCTGTAGACCTCCGAGACAGGATTGTCTCGAGGCACAAATCTGGGGAAGGTTACAGAAAAATTTGTGCTGCTTTGAAGGTCCCAATGAGCACAGTGGCCTCCATCATCCATAAGTGGAAGGAGTTCGAAACCACCAGGGCTCTTCCTAGAGCTGGACGGCCATCTAAACTGAGCGATTGGGGGAGAAGGGCCTTAGTCAGGGAGGTGACCAAGAACCCGATGGTCACTCTGTCAGAGCTCCAGAGGTCCTCTGTGGAGAGAGGAGAACTTTCCAGAAGGACAACCATCTCTGCAGCAATCCACCAATCAGGCCTGTATGGTAGAGTGGCCAGACGGAAGCCACTCCTTAGTAAAAGGCACATGGCAGCCTTCCTGGAGTTTGCCAAAAGGCACCTGAAGGACTCTCAGACCATGAGAAAGAAAATTCTCTGGTCTGATGAGACAAAGATTGAACTCTTTGGTGTGAATGCCAGGCGTCACGTTTGGAGGAAACCAGGCACCGCTCATCACCAGGCCAATACCATCCCTACAGTGAAGTATGGTGGTGGCAGCATCATGCTGTGGGGATGTTTTTCAGTGGTAGGAACTGGGAGACTAGTCAGGATAAAGGAAAAGATGACTACAGCAATGTACAGAGACATCCTGGATGAAAACCTGTTCCAGAGCGCTCTTGACCTCAGACTGGGGCGACGGTTCGTCTTTCAGCAAGACAACGACCCTAAGCAGACAGCCAAGATATCAAAGGAGTGGCTTCAGGACAACTCTGTGAATGTCCTTGAGTGGCCCAGCCAGAGCCCAGACTTGAATCCGATTGAACATCTCTGGAGAGATCTTAAAATGGCTGTGCACCGACGCTTCCCATCCAACCTGATGGAGCTTGAGAGGTGCTGCAAAGAGGAATGGGCGAAACTGGCCAAGGATAGGTGTGCCAAGCTTGTGGCATCATATTCAAAAAGATTTGAGACTGTAATTGCTGCCAAAGGTGCATCGACAAAGTATTGAGCAAAGGCTGTGAATACTTATGTACATGTGATTTCTCAGTTTTTGTATTTTTAATAAATTTGCAAAAACCTCAAGTAAACTTTTTTCACGTTGTCATTATGGGGTGTTGTGTGTAGAATTCTGAGGAAAAAAAATGAATTTAATCCATTTTGGAATAAGGCTGTAACATAACAAAATGTGGAAAAAGTGATGCGCTGTGAATACTTTCCGGATGCACTGTATATAAAATAAATATAAATTAAAGAATTGTCGCTAAATAATGGTCCAATGATAAGGTCAGTTGGCCATGGTGGGAAAAAATAAATAAATAAATAAACTCCAGTTAAGCTGGGGAAAAAAAAAAATATTCGGCCAGGGTTCAAAGCCAAAAGACCACCCAGGCTCCACTGTTTATTTTTTTAAGGTTTTGTCTTAGAGGATTCAATGCAGTGCATTTCTTGGCAGGCTGGGGTATCCGCTTTAATTCAGACCTAAGAGTTGGCTGCACAGGACTTTGATCAGTTAGTGGTGGTGCAGGATGCCACCACAAAAGAATCGAAGAAAACAGAAAAGTAAAGTTTGAAGATTTATAGAAGAGTATGATAATTTTGTGCTTATCTAGTTTATTAAAGGTAGAACTAAAATGTAGTTACAAAAAAAACCATAATAAAAAGTGGGTTTTTAAGAGTTTATTAAAGTGATCTGCAGTGTTAGCCTGGCGTGTCTGTATTGGTAAAGTATTCCAGATTTTTTTGTGAATAACAGCAAAAGGCCGCTTCACCACTTCTTTTATTCTTGGCTCTGGAAATAATAACCAGACCAGTATTAGAGGATCTAAAATATATTTGGCAATTCATCAAATAAAACCATTACACTGCTTAGGAAGGCTTCTTTCAAATATTCTCCATCTGTAAATGCTTTTCTGTATTTGGCGACACATTCCGAGAGTTTATAGCTGCCTTCTGTAGCCCAAGTTTTAGCGTTGCACTCTTTTGAATGCACTGCTTTGCTTCTCATATTTTGCTACTGCTCTCCTGATAAATTCCACTCTGTCTGCCTCATCCTCTTTTTGCTCATACTTCGTTTCAAAGAGATGCATGCAACATTTTCACAGCACAAAGAACTCCTTCATCGACCTGGGTTAAAAAAAGCAACTGCTACCCTTGCCTACCCCTTTGATAGATAGATAGATAGATAGATAGATAGATAGATAGATAGATAGATAGATACTTTATTAATCCCAAGGGGAAATTCACATTTGCACCATACTAACACATAGCTGTGCCAATTAGATGGTTTTGGCAATTGTTAATGTTGCTGTTGTATGTGCGTCTGCCAAGTGAGGAGAGCACACATCTTGAATATTGCTCCTAAGCATTATTTTTTATTTACTGAATTAGTCTTTTTTTAATATAATTACTATAATAAACTTTGATGACACTATAGACTACATAATATTTAACAAACTTTCCTACAGTTATGTTTTAATGAGAAGTACCAAATCATTTTGTGGACATGTGACTATTAATTTTACCGTTGCCACTGAAAATGGCATTGTGTGCTCACTGTGGCATGTGTGCCTTAGGTTGCCATTCCCAAGTTGCAGTCATTAATCAATCCCACAATCCCTTCTCTGCTTATCTGTGAAGGACACACTGAAATACTTAATGATCTCTCCCATCCACCTGTACAGTGCATGTTGCTAATTTATTGAAGAGAAGTTTGCTCACAGATTTGGAGTTCCCATTTCTTGCTCCACTTCACACTCATTGACAAACACTTTGGAGGCTACTGGAGATCACTGTCAGATAATGCCAAAAGGTCAACGCTATGTACATTTAGAAGAGATGCAACAGCTGGTTCCCAGTTTGGATTGCCTTGAAGGATTTGAAATGTTGCCCAAGAAGATCACAAACAAGAGGGGAGATTTCTTGACAGAGTCTCAACTTTAAAGATTTTTTTCTGTTTCACAAATGCAGATTTAATGTGTTTCTATATAAACAGGAATTAAATGACATGCAACAGTGCCCGAACAGCAAACTACTGAAACAACTCAATGCTTGTGAAAGTACAAATCAGTGTTTCAGAGCTGGACAAAGTAGACAGAATCCACATTGTCCTTCTTGAATCTGAGGATGCAGTCTTCTTTCAGCATTCCAGAAGAGGTTGTCCCAGGGAGGAAGAAGACTTAAAGTATACATTTTAGTCACTCTTTTTTTAAAAATGGGACTACTACATTAATATTCTAGCCCATAAACATTGTCCACAGGCAGGAGTTTTCAAGTGAACTTCAGAGTAAGGACAAAAAGAAAAGCATTTAGAGCAGTAAAACTGATGGGATCCGAAAACTCATGTAATGGTTATGAATTGCTTGAAAATGTCTCAAGCAATATAGTGATTGATAGTAATGTTTGGAAAAATGCCTAGAAGAAATGCTGAGAGGAGTTAACTGAATGAGGAACAGAAATCAATTAATGATGCTGACAGCATCATAATGGAAGAGTCTAACTGAATACTCTTAAAACAGAAGATTATTAAATCATTGAAGATGAATGGAGGTAAAGCATCTGGGTCTGCTCCTGGGGTGTTGGAAATACTCAATGCAGCTAAAGTCCTTGAAGTTCGATGGGTGACAAGTCTGTGTAACGTGATTATAAGGGAAGAGAATATACCATTAAATGTGAAAAGAATATATAAATAAAAGGGTAATCTATTAGAGTGTTGGAGTGGAAAGTAATGATAGACGTGTGAGTACTAAAGAAAACAAACTGCGTTCAGTTGAAGGTTAGTGAAGTGCAGTTTTATTTCATCCCTAGGAAAGAAATTTATGGATGCAGTGATTTTACTGAGGCAAATATAGAAAACACACTGGGGGAAGAGTGCATTTATAAATCTGGGGAGATTATTTAACAGGGAGTAATGAGAAGTTCTAAGAAAGGCATTTGGCAAGGTGTAAATGAATGGTTAGTTTGTGCAATCGTTTATGAAGAAGCACCAAGGAACCAAAAGACTGATCCAAAAAAAGACATAATGAATAAATTCAAAACTGGCAAAAAACAGTAATTCAAACCAGAAGAAAACCACTAGGCAAATGTCCAAGGACTGAACAATGGTTTAAAGACTAGAAATAAAAATCACCAAACTGAAGGGAGCCTTGTTGCAGTGACTCTTTTGCAAATGCTTGAGTAGAACCTACAATGTATCTTTTAGTTTCCCCTTCTTCATCATATCATGTGATGGGGCACATTACGCTAAAGGCAGGTAAACGAAAGTACTAAGAGCAGAGCCCCAGCCCATTCCTCACCTTCATGGTTGAACTTTCTTCTTTAATTTTTATAAACAGTCCCTTGGTCTCAAAAAATGTTTAAAATATTGTTTAGAGAGTTTTGGAGGCCAAGGAATCCAGTGGTTAAGTTTGTTTATTGTTTCAACATGCTTTTAACAGTGTCTTCCACAATACCATCTTCTTTTTTGTATAGGTACTCGTATTTTCAGACCTTACTGTTTACAATTGCAGTGCCATTGCTAGGTAAGGTCAACTTGACATGTGCAGTGTGAGACTTCACAGAGACAAAGTTATAAAAGTCAGCATTGTACACTTCCTGGTTGTCCAAGTTTGTGGATACAACCTAAACCCTTATGTGGATTTCTTTTAGATTAATGATTTAAGATTACAAACTTTCTCTGAATTTTGACTACATCTTTTGGTTTATATCTTAGCTTTGTTCTCTAAGCACTTTAATGATTTTTGACCTTGGCTAGTTCATATTGCTAACCCATTTAGTGCAGTGAGTAAATTGACATAATTGATGGTTAAAAGTTAAACTAAGCTGATGGAGAAGATATTGAGATTTAAAGCTTATATGAAAGTGATGTTGGAGTTGTTGAAAAGCTGGAGTACTTGGTTGTGAGGCATAAGTGAAAAATCAATGAGAAGAAGTACAGTATGTTCTGCTGGAACCACCTTCATCCAAGATGTTGTATTGTGAGGAGCAGTCTGCAGATGAAGATTCCAAGTCTGGTTGTTTGTTAGAGTGAGAGGGAGACACTCATTTTCTATATGTAAACAAGTGAGTTTCTGCTATTTATATAATGGGATGTGAATTAAAAATTGTCTAAAGAACCTACACCAACACACAACCAATCTTTTCATTTTTAATAGTGAAGACAATACCATTACACTTACATGACTTTAAGTCGGACAGCACATCATACTTAACTGCAATTGCTTGGTCTCATTGTCTTCAGAATGTTAGATTATGACTAGGAATCAATCACAGGTGAAGACACATTACATGACATGTCAGAATAGTTTCAGACTTCCAAAGTATTGCAAGATCACTGCATTTTGACAGCCAAATAACGTGTTCCATGGTAGCGCTGGTGGCTGTATGAATGTTTTCTGAGTGTGGTGAGCAAATCTATCCGACCATCTGTTTTCTTTTTCAAATCAGTTGTGGCATGAAAAACGAGGACCTTGAACAGACAAGCCTGACTTCTATTTTTGCCATCCAAAACACCTGCTTTTCTTCTTTTCTTCAATTCAGTATTCGCTGTCATTGGTTGTCAACTCTCACACAAATAAAATCCTACCCTACACCTAAAGACAAAATCAAACCTGTTTAATTTTGTCATGACTTGTTTCAAACTGCTAAGGTTGCCTCGCTGGCAATGTCGCAATACATAACTGGCAATCACAGGCGCATAATGTGACTTTCCACATCTCCCTAAGATTACAGAAATGAAGTCAACAACTGAAAATTGCTTGAAAAAGTTTGTGATGTGACACTGACTTTAGCACTACAAGAGTGCTTCACTTTATAGGATGAAGTTTTCTGTAGGAAGAAGAAAATGTGTCACCTAATCATCTAATACACACAATGCTATTCATTTCAGTAATTACAAAGAAGTGTTGTCAGGTTTGTCTTTAACGTACTGATTTGCTGAATAATCCACTTATTTGTTTGATGCAGTATGGCCTTCAGCTCTGGGACATTCTTTTTGGGGAGCTTTGTTGGCATGGGAGGGAAGTGAAAAATACCTGCTATATTTTACGCCTTCCAGAATTTATAAATTGATTTGTTTTCTAATAAATCAGTAACTATTAAGATTAATCAAATTATTTTTCTTTATTCTCTATTATAGCCTCAGAATCAAACTTGCTCTTTCTTTCTCCAGGTTAATCATCCGCAGGGACCACCTATTAGAAGATGCCTTTAATCAGATCATGGGCTACTCTCGGAAGGACCTTCAGAAAAATAAGCTCTATGTTACGTTTGTGGGTGAGGAGGGGTAAGAGAAACTACATAATACACATTTTAATAAAATTAATTGGTTTGTTCTGGGAAAACCTGATTTTTTAACATATTTAATATTTTTCAGATTGTTAGTTATCAAGTAATGATTGTGCTACAATATTTGCTAATCCAGAATGCATAGTCAGAACAAAGGGCAAATTTCCAACGAAGTCTTGTTAATGGGGATATTATTGAAATTTTTAAAAATGTTTATTAAGTTCAAACAATTGGTACTAGCGAGTGACTTTTTTATTGGTTCATTTGTTTTGTTGGTCCTGGTCCTGGTGGATTTTTCTGGCCTCAGATGTGCATAACTTGGTGCCTCTGTGGGTCACTGTCAATGTGTGTAATAACGGAGGAACCAAGGAGCATAGCACAATATTGTGTCTGCAAGAAAGCCTGAGGCATACATTTTCTGTTTCTGTCAATCATTTCTGTTTCAAAGTAAGTTAGAGCACTCATTCTCAAGCTTTCTGGTGTTGTCACCCACTTTTTCCCATGTAAGTGTCTTTGCGATTCCATGGTGGGGAGCAGGGGGGTAGGGGAGATCATCAGAGCAGTGTTGGTGATTGGGTGTGACTGTTGGGGCATGACCCATTTACATTACAAACTATAGCAACTTGTGACCCAAATCTGGTGGGGAATCACTGCGTTTAAGCATGACAATGTGTCCTCGCCACTCCTGGAGACCTTACTTTTGCTGGGAGAGAAAGTCCACCCCAATGCCAAAGAACTGCTTTGCCGTAAGCCTGATCAATGTAACCCTGTTGTTTGTCTTCCTTTCACCACAACATGGTGGTACTTGTCCACATAAGTTATTGCAGCTTTAATGTACTTGAATGTACAAAACATAAGCTACAGTATATAGAATATTTTGATTATTTTTGTCTTTGAAAACAATTATTCAGTTACTTTCAATTACTGTTCAGTTACTTTGTTTCTTTTGGCAGTAATTGAATATAGTTTGTACTATGGATGAACTTGTACTGTATAATGCTAATAGTTTAGTCAGTCTTCTATTACCAAATCACTCATTCATTCCCTTTCTGTATGCATGTCCTGGTTCGCAGTACTAATGGGTCAGTAATGTTTGTGTTGCAAGAATATTTAGAAATCTGGAGATAGTTTAAATTTACATTTCATATTTATGTGTTGAAACATGTCTTCTATTCCTGTTTATGCTAGTGAATTTGTACCTTGTTTTAAAAAGATAAAATATCTCTGGCACTGTTTTAAACAGAGTAAAATGTGCAACAACAGATGTGTGATGTTTTAAGGTTTAGCTAAATGCATGGAAGAAAAAATGAGGTTAACTTGGCTTGTGACTGCATGCTAAACCTGCAGAATGATGAGTTTCACCAAAACTGCTAAACCTGCTCAAAACCCATCAAGCCTGATTGACTGTACAATTTCACGATTACACCTTGTTTAAGATGTTTATCATAGTTGATCCTGCTCTTGGTATTGAAGTATAGCATTCAGATATTTGCCTCAATTGTGCAAAATAAGATTCAAGATCAAGATATGATCATCTGTTATTTTTTTAAAATCTTGGTAGAAAATATGTTGGTGGGTATGAATGTGTGTCATTGTAGTGAATATTATTTATTATTATTAAAGGATCCATGTTCTGGGTATGATGTTAAACTTCATCCAGCCCTACAAGTGGTCCTCCAACTTGCAGGGAAATCTTGGCGGTTGGTGGCAGGATTGGCACTCCAGCAACCATAAAAACTTCACGCATCTCCGAACCAGCAGACAGAACTCCGTT
Source organism: Erpetoichthys calabaricus (assembly GCF_900747795.2). Taxonomy (NCBI): domain Eukaryota; kingdom Metazoa; phylum Chordata; class Cladistia; order Polypteriformes; family Polypteridae; genus Erpetoichthys; species Erpetoichthys calabaricus. The sequence goes on along the minus strand of NC_041401.2, from coordinate 158,092,260 downwards.
ATGCTCTCTCTGTGAAAGTAGCTCTGCTGCAGCTGCCCATAGGAAGGCTGCTCGCACTATGAAATGGTTGGGGGAAAGACCTTGAAAAAGTCAAAATCATCGGAGAGCCAATGGGGTCAGGCCTGTTCAGGATTGTAACTGGTGTGGAGCTGAGGCATCACCTGCTGCACTGCAGCACTCGGTCCCAATTTGAAGCGGCCTATCCAGGTAGGTGCGTGGAATGTCCTGTCTCTCTGGCATGACGATCATCTGCTGTCGGAGGAGCTTTGTAAATTCCGCATTTCAGTGGCGGCACTCTCTTGAGGTGCGCAAACCTGAGACTGGCCAGGTTTCTGTAAGTGGGTACGTCTTTTATTGGTCTAGTCACTCTGAAGGCTGTCATAATCAGAGAGTAGCTGTTGCTGTGGCGAATGTCCAATGTCGCTCCTTTCAACGAGCGTAATATGAGACTCAGAATCTCTGAGTGCCTTATCTGTTGTCTCAGTGTCTTCTCTGACCACAGTGAGTGATGTCTTAGTGAGGGAGACATTTTATCCGCAATTTTGCTTGGTGGTTGATGGGTGCCCGTGAGGTGACACTCCTCTGGTCATAGTTGACATTAATGCAACCAGTGACACTGACAGGCCATTCCTTGGTCGGGGCATATCAGAGAGTGCTGCCACTGAAATGCGGATGCTGTGCTCTTTGTTGAGTCAATGGAGGCTTGGTACAGGGCTCTCGACTGCTTGACCCACACCACACAAGCATGCAAGGTCATATCTCCAGCGATCAGAATGGCTCGACAACTTGGCATCCCCGCATATCTGATTTATCCGGCAAAGCTTCGGATTTCCTTTCCGGGAGGATAACAGCTATTCACTGACCCTCAACAAGCGCTTAATGCCCTGAACTCAATCTAGTCGACTGGTACTTGGCCACTTTGACTGTTTCATGTGAGCTATTCCTGTACTGTTTAATTACTTTCTTCAAAAAATTGAGTAGTGTTGGATAGTTGCTTTGACTATATTTTATTTTAAAATTTTCTTTTTGTGAATGTATTGCTAGCAGTTGTACCACACACGTTTGTTTTTAACTGAAGTGTACTGTATATGTATTTCGATGTATATTTCTTTAGCTTTATTGGGGGTTCAGATTCATTTGTCATGGATTGGGATTGTGGGGGGTGGGATTGGGACGTGAACCTGCTATCTCTGGTGACAGTGTGCCATGAGCTGGGTGCTTCTCTTATCCCTCAGCTGTTTGATACATTTTTATGTGTTACTCGTAGTTATGTTTTCAGATATGTTTTTGGGAATTTTCACCATCTTGGCAATTGTGCTGTGGATGATGGGGTTAGAGTGAGGTTGTTACGGTTTAGTTATCTACACGGTTTTTGTTAGTTGTTTTTCCATGGGTTCTGGGGTGGGTTTCTGGAGTTAGTCTATATATTATATGCAGTTGTTGGCAAGCCTTTTTACCTTTACCTTTACTATTCTCCTTTGCTGTTATCCTTTTCTCTCTTTTGTAATGGCTAATTTAATTATCTTTTCCTGGAACGTGAGGTTGCTTTCTCCAGCTTGAAAACATTTGAGTGTGGCTGATTTATTATTTTGCAATACTGTAAGGTGGATATAGCCTGCTTGGCCAAAGACGTTAATTAAGGTGGCCTCCAAGCGTCACTGTGTGGCTGCATCCTACTCTGCTACAAAGAAAAAGTGCAGAGTTTTGATTCTGGTTCACCGAGCTTTGCAACCAGAGTTTCTTGGTTCTGAAGGTGATCCTATGCATTGATGGAGATCAGTGGAAAGAAGATTACCTGTATTTCAGTATATGCCCCAACTCCATAAAGTAATGCATTTCTCCCTGATATTACCAAATGCATCCTTTCTTTTTCTGAATATCAACTTATCATTGGTATGAATGCGAATGCTTTCATTGACCCCCTGCTTGATAAATCACCTTCTCTGATTAAACAGTGCATTCCACGATCTTTACGCACTCTTGCTAAACTTATTTTGGATCTAAATCTTGAAGACTCATTTAGATTACTAAAACCCTCAGCTAAAGAATTCTTTCTTTTCCCCTCATTCTAAGTCTTTGTCAAGGATAGATTATATTTTAATTTCAAAATCTCTTGCTCCTCACACAATGAATGCATCTCTATCTTTGTCTTCTTTGTTTGACCACTGGTGCATAAATTTACAGTTTTATCTCCCCCATCTATCCTTCAAGCCACCCCAAAATGCAGATTTTATTGAAAAAACATCCACTAAACTTGAGGAGTTAATAGCATTGAACAAAGACTCTGTTCAGGACCCTACTTATGTTTGGCTGGTTATTAAAGGGCATATCCAAAACCTGCCTATTGCCTTTGCATCCAGTATAGCCCTATGGCACATAGGAATATTGATGATCTGGAGAATTGTTTGAATACTCTGGAGAAATCACGCCTGCGTATCTCTGATCCAGCATATTAGCTAAAAATTACACAAACCAGAGCAGAGTTAAATAACCTCCTTAAGAGATGCACAGAATTTGAAATTCATTGCACATGCATCCATTACTATCTGTCTGTCACTAAGCAAGCAAGTTGTTAGCAGTTAAATTACGTACAGTAGATGTGACTCATTTGCCTCTATAGCCCAAATTAAATCGAAATCTGGTAATATTACTAACCAACCCTCAGAAATTAATAAGACTTTCCTTAACATTTATTCTGAACTTTTCACTTCTGGAACTTCATGTATAAATGGTGCATATGCTCAAAAATGTTGCATAAGCACATTTTCCACGTTCACTTCAAGATGTATAAAAACTAAACTTGGCGTAAAACCACACACATTCTCACGCCAGCCTTACCCTGTATGTACGCAAGTTTCCACTCGGTTTTGCAAACTGGCGGCACCAACGTCAAAGCAGTGCTATTGTTTCTGTGTGGTTTCCCATTCTTTTTTAGATTCACATCCCTGACGTGGCTTTATCAAATACACTGAAAGTAACCGCATATTGTTTATAAATTTAAGGCATCTGATTGTAATCATCCTGTAACAATATAATGGTTCACGGAATGGCCAAACTATTCCAAATACCATAACTGCTTTAGTGTTGTTACTCTCAGTGCACCACTCGCTGCCTCAGCTATGTGCACAGTCTCTTTGAACGTCTCCCATTTGGCAAACACTTCAGAGCCTTTCCTGCACGAATTTCAGGGTTCAGAAACAGCTAGAAACACACTCAATTAGTCCATCAGGTGCTCCCAGTAGAACTGTCTGATCATAGAATTACAATTACCTCACTGTAAACTTGCACTACAGTTGGAATATTGCACAACCTGTTCCACTTTATGAGCCATTTGCACTATCTGCACTATATGTACATGTATATTGTACTTTTGCTTTCATATTGTATATTTTTCATAGTTTTTTTATTGTATTTTTTTTAAGTTTATGGAGGATTTGCATATTAATATCACTGTACCATCCAATAACAATAAAGGAGCTCAATTCAATTCAATAGAAGAGAGCGCGTATTTACAGATGATGACGACTGGCCTCTAAGTTGATTTAAACTTCCAAAAGCTGTCTTCTTGGAGTTCTTGATATCATTTTTAAGATGAAATGCATTAAATTATGTATATTACATTATACAGCTACATTTTTAACTTCATTTAAATAATGTATATTGTTAATAAGTAAACGTGTGGGCACAGTGGCGCAGCGGTAGCAATGAGCTGGCGCCCAGTTTGTTTTTGCCTTGCACTGTATGCTTTCTGGGACTGCCAAAACCCTGGATGGATAGATGGATAGAATAATTAAACATGTATTACAAAGATTTTTCAATGTTCCTTAAAAGTTGTGAAGAATCGGTGTTCTAAGCGTACAGCTGGTTTGACATTTCAGAGCTTATTGTGGCGATTGGTTACATGGAGAAACAAAAGGAAGGGCAGGAATTGTCTGTACGTTTGACAGACACAGTACTGCTGCAATAAATTATTTCATTGAGTGTCACGCACGTCCCAGCAAGCATCTTGAGGGAGGAAGGAATAATCGCTAGACGGGGCTCCAGCTCATCACCACCACTGTGCCACTATGTTTAATACATGCTTTAATGCATTTTATCATGAAAATGATATCAAGTATACATCTTAGTATTCTAAAATTCTAATATCATGAATGTAATGTATTATAACTGGAGATCGGTGCTGTAAGAGAAAGATCGTTTAAGAAGCACGTAGTGATTCACACACGTAGAACACATAGAATATGAAGTATTTAATGTGTTACTTTAGTTACAATGGGATCTGAGAAACTCTAATAAATTAAATATTGATTTTAAGATGAAGTTTACAACATTCTACTTTAATGACAAAATAAACTATAATAATAATAATAATAATAATACATTTTATTTATATAGCGCCTTTTCCATGCTCAAGGCACTTACAGAATATAATAAAGAACGGCAGAATATACAGTATATAGCATTGTACAAACCAGATAAATAAACAAAGAAGATTAAGACAGTAAATTCTGAAAAAAAAAACAGACAACATAATTGATGGTCTCGCACACACATACAGGTTACATGAGCATCTTGACAGAGAAGTAAACTGAGAGAAAGGTAATAAAGTCAAGTAGAGCTAAAAGCCTTCCTGAACAGATGAGTTTTGAGTTGTTTTTTAAAAGAATTCATGGAGTCAGCTGACCTGATTAATTTTGGTAGGTCATTCCAGAGTCTGGGCGCTATACAGCTGAAGGCCCTGTCACCCATGGAGTGTAGATTAGTGACGGGCACAACAAGATTACCAGAATCAGAGGACCTTAGTGGGCGGGCAGGCACATAGTGATGGAGAAGGTCACTGATGTAGTTTGGCGCGAGGTTATTTAAAGCTTTGTAGGTTATTAGTAGGATTTTATATTCGATTCTGTAGGACACAGGGAGCCAGTGAAGACGGAGCAGGATGGGTGTGATGTGCTCGCTGCTGCTGGTTCGAGTAAGGACTCTTGCAGCTGAGTTTTGAATAAGCTGGAGCTGTGATATAAGATTAGAAGGGGCACCTGCCAGTAGGGAATTACAATAATCGATGCGGGATGTGATAAAAGCATGGACAAGTTTCTCAGCATTAGAGAAGGAGAGGAAGGAGCGAACACGGGATATGTTACGGAGGTGAAAGTAAGAAAGTTTCTTAATGTGATTTATGTGGGCGGAATAAGTGAGGGAGCTGGCGCTGAGCTGGATCTACTGTTGCCAAGACTAACAAACTCTTGCCTATCAGTCAGATAGGACTTGAACCACTGGAGGGCAGTGCCAGAGATACCCAGCATGTTCTCCATTCTGAACAGTAGGATGTCATGTCTGACAGTGTCAGATGCTGCACTGAGGTCTAACAGAATTAATATGCTGGTTTGTCCAGAGTCTGCTGCCATAAGCAAATCATTGGTTACCCGTAGCAGAGCAGTTTCACAGCTGTGCCGCGCCCTGAAACCAGACTGAAAGGGTTCCATCAAATTATTAGAGGTTAGGTAATTGGTGAGTTGGGAAGCTACAACACGCTCAAGAACTTTTGACAGGAAAGGTAAGTGGGAAATAGGCCGGAAATTGTTAAGATTGTCAGCATCAAGGCCAGACTTTTTTAACGTTGGGGTTACAGAAGCAATTTTAAAAGTGAGCGGCACAGAGCCAGTGTCAAGGGATGAGTTTATTATTGTTGTAACAGTCGGGATTATGGCATGAAGGCAGGATTTAAGTAGTGTGGTGGGGATGGGGTCCAGTACACAAGTAGTCGGCCTCATCTTATAAAGCAGGTCATTAACAAACGCAGATGTGACTGGTGAGAACTTAGAGAAGGAGCTGGATGGAGTGGGAAAACAGGGAGAGATATAAACAGATGATGTATTTATGTTGGTTGAATTATTTAGATCTTTAATTTTGTTACGGAAAAAGTGGAGGAATTCCTCACAGACTTCAGTAGAAGAGGTAGTTGGACCAGATGCGGGTTCGAGTAGTTTATTAACTACAGAGAACAAAACCCTTGGGTTATCATGGCTACTTTCTATTATTCTGCCATAATGGGTGTTCTTGGCAGAAGTTAGTGCTTCTCTGTAAGCTCTTTGGTGGTCAGAGAAAGCCTGGATGTGCACGGTGAGGCCAGTCTTACGTGACATTCTCTCAAGGCGTCGGCCAGCTGCTTTCATAGATCGCAATTCTGAGTTATACCAAGGAGCTGAACGTTTAAAGGAAACCTCCTTATGTTTTAAAGGAGCTGTTTTATCTAATGCTGAGTGAAGGGCTGTGTTATAGTGGTGAACAAAACTATCTAGTGTTGATGGAATAGGTGCAGACAGTAAAAGATAAGAAATGGATCCAGAAAGGATAGAGGGACAGATATTTTTAAGGTTTCTGTAAGAAATTTGTCGTTTACAGGTAAGAGGTGGGAGAGGTAATGAGACAGTGAAAAATACTGCTTTATGGTCAGAGAGTCCCAAATCAGTGCTGTAAATGTTGGCAACAGATAGTCCAGAAGTGCAGATCAGGTCCAATATATGACCGCCACAATGGGTTGGAAAATCAACATGTTGTGTCAAGTCAAAACAGTCCAGTAAGGACAGGAATTCATTTCTCAGTTTAGATGTGGGGATGTCAATATGGATGTTGAAATCACCAAGAAGGATAATTCTCTGAGAGTAAGAGCTTAGGTGGGTCAAAGTGGACATGTCAACCTTTTTTTTTCTTTTCTCTGTAACCTAATACACCTTCATATGACACTCAGACGGTGGGCTATGAATCGCCTTTACAGGGCGACTTTGATATCTGACTACTTCTTTTCGAGCACTGTGTGACTTTCTGATCTTGAACTTTCGAGTGTCTCATTTTTCACATGCTTTTACCATGGTCTTTTTACCAAACACTGAACAGGGAAGGTTATATTTATATTGATTTGCATATTAAGATATGCAAAATTCTGGGAGAAGTTGGGGTGGAGTGGGAGGCACCTGAATGTGCGTTACTTTTCATGCTGACTGAGATTTATGGAGCTGAAGTGTGTGAAAGTTGGCTTACGCACGGTTTTGTACATCTGAATTTTTTTGTGCACAGTGTTGTAGTGTGAGTTCTACGCACGGTGTTATGCTTGAGGCCCCAGGTGAACACTTGTCGGCAGAGGCAATGGATGTTTTTTTCAGATCTATTGATTTCCCAAAATTCATGCATTGTGATGTAGACCGTTTGACAGCACCAGTCTGAATTAAAGAAATCAGAACCGCTTTAAACTCCTTTGCAAAAAACAAAGCTCCAGGTCCTCTTCATATACAGCCAGAAATATTTACTGCATTTTGGCCACAAGTATCAAGGTCACTGTTTCAAATGATTAACACATCTCTCTCCTCAACTAATCTAAACTCCAATATAAATTCCTCGATTATATCGCTTCTCATTAAACAGGGCAAAGATCCCACATTGTGCTCCAGCTACCGTCCGTTGTCACTCATGAACTCAGACGCTAAGATATTAGCCAAAGTTCTGGCTCTCCAGGTCAAATCCATGATTCTGAAACGGATTAATTCCAACCAGACCGGCTTTGTTTCGTCTTGATATACAGCTGACAGCTTCCGCCGGCTCCTGCACATTTTAAGTGTTGGCACCTTCGCTGTCAGCCCCGGCAGAACTCATCTCACTTGATGCTGAAAAGGCCTTTGACAGGATGGACTGGAAATTTTTGTGGAGAGTCATGAGCGAAATAGGGTTTGATACTGTCGTTTTACGCTTGCCCTATGGCTTCTGTTTTAGCAAACTCAAATCTGTCATGCTCCTTTCCTGTATTTAAGGGCGCTAAGCAGGGCTGTCCGTTATCACCACTGCTTTTCATTATCTCGCTTGAGCCTCTAGCTGTCACCTTGTAAGAATTAAGTGCTTTCACGCCTATTTTGGTTCATAACACATTCCTCAAGGTATCTACTATATATATGCTAACGACATTCTGCAGTTCCTAGGAAATGCCCCTTCCGATATTCCTCACATTTTAACATTATTTTTTACATACAAATCCTTTTCGGGCTATAAAAGCAACTGGAGCAAATCTGCGCTGCTCCCCATTAATCAAGCCTGTCAATCTCCCTGTTTTCTTTCCTTCATTCCAGTTATTAACTCTTTCAGACACTTAGAATCACCGTTACTCCTTCAATTACTGATATTTTACAGGCAAACTTCCAAACAGTTTTTAATGAAGTAAAACTATCAATGCATTCCTAGAATAACCTCTCTCTATCCTTTCAAGCTCATTTGGCAATCATTAAAATAAACATTGTCCCCTGTTTAAACTTCATCAGCTCAATGCTCCCTCTCTCCCCACCTTCCTCTTTTTGGATCCAGGTCAGATCAGCTATCAGCTCCTTTCTATTGAGCGGCAAAACACCTGCTATCAAACACACCCTTTTGATTAGATCCAGGACAGGCAGATATTTCTCTTCCAGATTTTGAAATGTATCATTGGGTATATGTTCTTCGTCCATTATCCCTATGGCTGATCCCCCACTTTCCAAACCATCCTGGCTACTTTTAGAAACAAATCTCGTCCCCCCCCCCCCCCCCCCCCGCCATGCTGTGCAGCACCTGCCATTTATTAGATTTAAAACAAAAAAGGGAGCAGACGAATATAATCCTCTCATAAATTATGTTTTGCATGTTTGGCACAAAGTGGAAAAGCACCTCGGCTCCACACAGCACCGCCACTCCCTCACACCATTGTTTCACAACAGCTCTCTCAACATTGGTGGGCGACCCATCTCTTTCCCACTTTGGGCTTCTAGTGGTATCAGCACACTCGGTGATTTGTTTGAATGTACTGGGCTTGCCTCTTTTCAGACTCTGAAAGACAAATATTCTATTCCTCCATCATCCTTTTTTTTCTATTTACAGATTAAATTCGTTCTCAGGACGTGTGGAGTAAGTGTTTCTGTCCCCATTCCCAGCCACCCATTATTTTATTTTTTTTCTCACCCTTGTGTTCCACTGTTCTGTATGCTCAGCTTGGTGACTCCATAACTACATCTATCCCAGATCAGAGATCTTGCCTCATCAATGCCATTGTGTTGGAATACTGTTTTTAAAAACATTAAAAATTCTTCTAGAAGCCACCAACACATCCAATATAAAATTCTTTCTAGAGTTTTTTATTACCCTATGAAGTGTTTCCTGACGGGCTAAGCCCCTGATTCACTCTGCCATCAGTGTGCCCTTAATGCACAGGGAACCTTTCTCCACACATTGTGGGAATGTCACACAGTTGCTATTCTTTGGGCTTCGATTGCTAAGGCCCTCTCCTCCATCTTTTCTATCTCTATTCTTTGCTCTCCTTCCACTCTATTTCTGTTAGATTTCTCTTCTCTCTTTCTCTTTCCCTTCACAATCAGCACAATAGTGGCCAAAGTTCTAATAGTCTCCCAATGGAAAAATCCTGTATCTGTCACTTTCTCAGTCTGGAAGTCCTCTTTTTACAATCTAGCATTATTAGCACTGTCAGATACGTGGATTAACAGGGTACCTGCTCATACTATTAGTAAATGGGAAAATACTATCTCCCAGATCAAGTCCTGGTTGACCCTTGATTTCAATCTGACACTTTTCTATTAGATTTCCTTCTTTAACTGGGCCTATTAAAGTAAGAAAGCTGACATAAGAATGTAATAAAATAAAGAAACTGTTGAATAATTGTGTGATGATTACTATTAAAGACACCTCTTTAATTTTAAATACTGACTTTCTGTCATGAACAGCTTCCCAAGATGCTTCACAACTACAGAACTATAATTTGCATAGCTGGAGCACTTGCAAGATACAAATTGATGAGGCAGAAGTTGAAATTCAACCAACAGTCATGAGGTTTACTCTCCAACACCTTAGCCTTAGGCCAGTCTACCTACAGTAAAAGACATTGGAGTTTTACATTTTTGGTGTTTGAAGTAAAAAAAACATCTTTCAGTCTGATAAACAATTTCTTAAACTCTCATGGAAAAACTGAAAACTGTTATAAGATCTCCAAAATACAACTGGTAAACAAGTACCACTGACTCTTGTTCCCAAAGATCCTAACTTGTAGAAATTTTCCTAAGTATGTAGTAGTAGGTACACTCTTAAAATAACTGTTATTTTTATATTTTGCTATAATGAAAGACAGCATGTGTAGTAGCTCTCAGGACTGGTGTAAAACAGCACTAAACTGGGTGATAAGCCTCCATACTGTACACACTAAAATACCAGGATTACATCTTCTGCCTGTTTCTTCAAAAACACACCTAATTAAGCATTTGTCAAAATGTCCCAAAGAATATTTACAGAAAGGGATTTGTCTCTGTTTTCATGCTTGCAGGCTGGACTATAGTGGCCCATCTCGAGAATTCTTCTTTCTGGTGTCCAGAGAACTTTTTAATCCTTATTATGGCCTGTTTGAGTACTCTGCTAATGATACGTATACTGTACAAATCAGCCCCATGTCAGCCTTTGTTGATAATCATCATGAGTGGTGAGTCAGAATTTCTCATGTAATTTTTCTGGTTACATGTTTCTTCAAGCCCTTTTAGAAATAACATGGCACATTTTTCATTTACAGGTTTCGATTCAGTGGGCGGATTCTGGGCTTGGCACTTATCCACCAATATTTGCTGGATGCTTTCTTTACAAGACCTTTTTATAAGGGTCTTCTGAGAATGTGAGTACTGACTGTGAGTAAGAGAATTCTGGGGTGGAGTGTGGCATCAAAAATACAATGTTAGTTGCAACCTGTGAGTTCCTTGTTGGAGCAAACTGGAGAAAACACAGTGCAATAATACCACACGCACATGCTTTTTTGCACTCTACTATTATTTTCAATCAAATATTTTTCCCACATACAGATTCATTAAGTCATTAGTTATTTTCTTCTTCTTCTTCTTCTTCTTGTTATTATTATTATTTTTATTATAGTTATTGATTTGGAAAAAAACAAAACAAATGTAACCAATTGTATATCAGATGTTATGAGTTGCCTTTCAATGAAGGTGTCAGCCACATAATAATAATTTGTGTCATAGTTCTTGGGCGGCATGGTGGCGCAGTGGTAGCGCTGCTGCCTCGCAGTAAGGAGACCTGGGTTTGCTTCCTGGATCCTCCCTGCGTGGAGTTTGCATGTTCTCCCCGTGTCTGCCTGGGTTTTCTCCAGTTTCCTCCCACAGTCCAAAGACATGCAGGTTAGCACCCTGCCCGCTGGGATTGGCTCCAGCAGACCCCCGTGACCCTGTGTTAGGATATAGTGGGTTGGACAATGACTGACTGACTGACTTTACTCAAGGCAACATACAGGATTAACTACAAATGTATACTGTACAGTATATGCTTTATGTACATACTGTTTTTTGTTTTATAAGATAAATGAGTGACTCAGGATTACTTAATGAATAAAGTTAAGGGTTTGAACCTGAAACTGGGGTCTTCAAGGCCAACAATACTATATAGGTTCTTTTAGTACTTATATTGGACTTTTTTTGTCAAAGTGAAAACTCAGTCCATCCTTTCCTGACGAATAATCCTAATAAACAACCATTTTGTGATCTATGATCCAGAAACTCTTAAATTTAAATCTACAATAGGTTAAGTAATGATAATTCAAATTTGATTCTTACTGTTAATAATCAATGTATGGTAGAGAGTAGGAAATTATACACTTTCAAATCTCAACTTAATATCATTTTGTAGAATATAGAAGAATAGGACTGGCGAGCTTGTGAGGCTGAATGACCTGTTCTCTTACAAATTGTTCTAATGTTCTAATGAATGTTTAGTATTTTCCAGTTTTCATAGTGAAATATACAGATTTTCTGTTGTCTGTATTCTAATAAATCTGCATAAATGTTTGTCATCACTCTAGACCATGTGATTTGAGTGATCTAGAGTATCTAGATGAGGAGTTCCACCAAAGTTTGCAATGGATGAAGGACAACGATATCAGTGATATGCTGGACCTTACTTTCACTGTTAATGAGGAGGTCTTTGGACAGGTATTCAGTTTAATTATCATTTTTTATTCCGACTAGTTCCCCTCAAATTGTGATATTGCTTTTTTGTTTCTTGTACAATTTATATGCCATGTAACTTAAGCTCACTCTTGTTCAACCCTAGCTCTTATGCATACTGTGTTGGCAGTTTAGAGGTTTGTACAATGAGTATGCCCAAAGCTGAACTGTTGTTATGTGCTGAGTTAATTCCTCCCTTGCAGAATATCTATCCCTGGGTACCCAAAAGAGGAAAAAGAAATTTCATAAAACAGACGGATGGTTGGAGTGAACTGTCAGCATGGGTGTTTGACAAAGTTTTCCATCTGAAGATCCCTTAGACACAGTCCAAGCTGAAACTTTTTTTGTTGCATAAATAGTAAGCAGCTGGGGATTCAACTATTTAAATATTATGTATCTGTCTGCTTGTACTATTTGATGAGACTTAGTGTTTCAGACAAAGAACCTAAGGATCCTGTTGCTATTTATAATTTACTTATGTCATGGTATGTCTCCATTACCACATCCTCTGATTAATGTACTTACTGATATACCAACACAAGTATTGTTCTATAGAACAGAAAGCCATTTCTGCAAAAAGGGAACTCTACTGATTATAATGTAAAAAATCTGCCACGAGAAGTTGTAAATGTGAACCTTTATTTTCTGGATAACATGTGACTGATTGTTTTAAATGAAACAGCCTATAAGGCTTAAGAAATTTTTTTACCATATTTTTATAGTGTATATATAAGAAGATTCAACAGCTGTAGTCATAGCTGAGAATATGCTGAGAAGATTAAGTGTAACAGTCAATCTTCTTTCATGATGTGATGTAGTCTGGATCAGAAAATGAAGCATTAATCTCTAAAGATATTACCTTTTTAAGGACATTTAAACGTGCAGAACGATAAAAGGATGAAGTTTTGTAAACATTTAATTAATTATTAGAAAATGTGGAAAAGTGGAAATACAATATGTGACAATCTTCTGTATCAATATTTCCATTTGCAGATCACAGAGAGAGAGCTGAAGCCAGGAGGTGCAAACATCCCAGTCTGTGAAAAAAACAAGAAGGAGTATATTGAGCGCATGGTTAAATGGAGAATTGAACGTGGCGTAGTTCAGCAAACAGAGAGTCTTGTTAGAGGCTTCTACGAGGTAAAAACACTCATTACTGCATTTCTTTTGGAGCTGAGCCTATAATTTTTATTGTTTTAAATTTACTTTCAGTCTTCTTCTTCTTCTGTGAAAGTGTTAATGGAGACTAAACTTCAAATTATGCATTTAACAACAATTTGGTTACTGCAGTCATCAAAATTTATCATTTATAGCTAATTACTCTACATCTATTATCACTTGAAATGAAAAGGAGTACGGGCAGGAGGGTCCATTTGGGAATGGCTTCTGCAAATCTTGATTCTACTTACTGTCATTTGCCTGCCTCATTAGAGAGATGGACCAGCTCAGACAAGTTTAACAATTTACAGTGCTGATCAAAATTAGAGAACAACTTAAAAAAATATTCAAAATCACTGCTTATACCTATTTGAAATTATCCTAACTAGAATAGAATGGCAGTTTTTTAAGCATATGTCATAATATATATTCTGAAGCACAATATAAAGAATTTAAATGGGAAATTTGATGAAAACTCAGATCAGAATTAGAAAAAACCTTCCTCTCAGTTATAGGTGTTAATCGGTCTTTTGGTCTCATCCGTTTCGGGAGATGGACATTTGAAACGGAACTCTGTTAGCAGCAGTGTTATTTTACTTTTTTTTTTTATGATCATCCTGAGGTGTCCTGTATTTATTGAACTTGGGCTTTAATTAAAGAAAATGCAAGTATAGTCAAGCATGAGTAGCAGAAAAAGGGCTCAGAAAGAAATGGAAAAGACAGCTAAAGCTTCACCTAAGCCTAAACAGGCCTCAACTTCAAATTCAAGGTATGGCCTGCCAGAGACTAACCTGGAACAAACAGACGAAAGAATAGATCTCCGATGCTACTTGATGCTGTATTATTGGCTCCGGCCGAGAGTGAAAGTTGAAGCGAAACTGCAAGTGAGTTGGGCCAAGAGATCTTGTCGATTACAGAAGGTTCATTGGAATTGTGCATGGCCTTACTATCCCCGCTGTCAATTACCCTCTGCAAATCAGCGGCACCGACTCCAAACAGGCTTGCTATACCGCCCGCGAAGCATGGAGAAGACCAAAATGAACAGTCCGAGCTGAAGGCAAACATCACCACAATGATTACCGCAATAACTACTGCTCTCAGAGGAACATAAAGGAGCTAAAGAGTAATATAAAGAACATTAAAAATGATACAAATGATATAAGGAATGATACAGAGGGCATAAACAAGACAAACAATAAGCTGCTTCAGGATATTGAAGACCAGGAAAAACGTTTAAGTAATCGCTTTGAGGCCACCTTTGAAGGCATGCTAGAAATAATTGAGGATAAAATACAAGAAAATACAAGCAAGTTTGAGAATAAATTTCAGAGCACTTGGTGCTCAGCTTCAAGATATTAAGCAAACGTTCTTGACTCGTATTGCAATAATAGAACAATTGGCATCCACCACTGACGAAAACACAACGACTGCAAATTCTGAATGCAAAGTGCTTGCAGATAGACTAGCTGCACTGGAAGATGGATACAGAAGGAATAATATCAGAATCGAACATCTCCCTGAAAACTGTGAAAGTCCAAACCCACTGAAATTCATAGCTGAACTATTCTCTAAAATAATTGGAGAGGACTTCAAATCAGACACCGAGATATCAGCAGCTTACCGCACACATGGATCGAATTCCTCAAAACCTACCCTTATAATAACATCAGGGTAGCCATTGGGACCTAATGCTTTCCCAATCTGATGTGAGTTTATAGTATCTAGTAATTCTGAGAGTGTCAGAGATTTATCCAATTCCTCTGCAGCAAGACTGTCTAGATCTCGACTCTGGCTAGTGGTATTTTGGAACATTCATCCATACAAAATGCCTCAGTTAGTCAGGTTTGATGGCTTCCAAGCATGGACAGCCTGCTTCAAATCAATCCATGTTCAGGTCTGGGGACAGGGATGGCCATTCTAAAACATTGTACTTGTGCCTCTAAATGAATTCCTTGGTAGATTTTGAACAGTGATTTGGATCATTGTCGTGCTGAAACATCCAAACCCGGCGTAACTTAAAAATGGGATGTGCAAAAAGTTTGGGCACCTTTTTAATTGCATTAATTTGAAGACCTGCAGTCATTTAATGCTGACAGGTTGTAGCACAAAATTGCTTTGATTAGCTCATTAGACCTTAAACTACAAAGATAGATGCAACCAATCATAAAAAAGGTTATTTAACATAGGTAACTGCTAGTTGTGTTTGTCCTTGGTTCTCTCTTAGAGAATGACAACATGAGAACCTCTAAAGAACTCTCTGCTGACCTAAAAACTAAGATAATTCATCATTATGAATTAGGAGAAGGATAGGTATAAGAAATTATCACAAAGAATTGTACAGAAATGTAGTTAGGAAATGGAAGGCCACAGGAACAGACCTTGTGAAGGAAAGATGTGGTTAGCCAAGAAAAATATCTGAAAGGCACAGCCAAAGGATGGTTAGAATGGTCACAGACAAACCACAGACCGCTTCTAGAGAGCTATAAGAACATCTGGCTGCTGATGGTATCATTGTACATTGTCCACAGTCCAGTATACTTTGCAATGGGAACAGCTTGGTGGAAGGATGATGCGCAAAAAGCCATTTCTAAGTACTCACCACAAGAAAAGTCGCATGAGGTATACAGAAGTGCATCTGGACAAACCAGAAACATTTTGGAAAAATAACACTGTGGACAGATGAGGCTAAGGTAGAGTTATTTGGTCACAACCAGAGGCGCTATGCATGGCGAAAAAAACACACACTATTCCAGGAGAAGAACTTGCTGCCTACTGTAAAATTTGGTGGAGGGTCCATCATGTTATGGGGCTGTGTGGTTAGCACAGGTACTGGAAACCTTGGTAAAGCTGAGGGCCGCATGAATTCCTCCAAGTATCAGCAGATTCTTGAGAAGAATGTTCAAAAGTCAGTCACAAAGTTGAAGTTACACCGGGTTTGGATGTTTCAGTACAACAATGATCCAAATTACCGTTCAAAATCTACCAAGGAATTCATTCAGAGGCACAAGTACAATGTTCTAGAATGGCCATCCCTGTCCCCAGACCTGAACATGGATTGATTTGAAGCAGGCTGTCCATGCTCGGAAGCCATCAAACCTGACTGAACTGAGGCATTTTGTATGGATTAATGTTCCAAAATACCACTAGCCAGAGTCGAGATCTAGACAGTCTTGCTGCAGAGGAATTGGATAAATCTCTGACACTCTCAGAATTACTAGATACTATAAACTCACATCAGATTGGGAAAGCATTAGGTCCCAATGGCTACCCTGATGTTATTATAAAAACGTTTCAGTTAACTTAGCTCCGCTTTTATTAGCAATATTTATAGGAACCAGAGGCAGAGACAATAAAATTCTACCTCAAACTTTTCGCCAGGCATTAATTACCATTTTTCCTAAGAAAAATAAGGACTTATTACAATGTGCATCATACAGACTAATCTATATTGCACAAATCAATGCCTATCATAAAGCCTTGGTGTCTCAATCACACCTAACCCATTAATAGCTGTGTTTGGTGTACCCTCAGATGGGCTTAAAGTGGAGAAGAACAAACAAACTGTAATTGCCTTTACTTCACTATTAGCATGTAGACTTATCTTGCTCAACTGGAAGAATTCTAGCACACCTCTTTTAAGTCAGTGGGTAACTGATGTTATATACTATTTGAAATTGGAAAAAATCTAATTCTCACTAAGAGGATCTGTCAAAACCTGGCAGGATTTAATCTATAACATTTTAGAATAAGCTTTTATATAAGAGGAAGGCCTAAGAGAAGGTTTATGGATGTGGTGAGAGAGGACATGCAGGTGATGGGTGTAACAGAACAAGATGCAGAGGACAGAAAGATATGGAAGAAGATGATCCGCTGTGGCAACCCCTAACGGGAGCAGCCGAAAGAAGAAGAAGATATTAGGGGAAAAGATTCTCTTCCCTCTTTTCTGTTCTTAAAGTTTTATTCTGGATGTTGGCCTTTTTCTGTTTCTCTTGGGTGGGGGTTGAAATGAATTTAGTTTTTTTAAGTTGGACTCGTTTGTATGGAATGTTATAATATTATGTTATAATAAAAAGTTATAGCTGTTAATCTTGCATCTGATGCTAATTTCCTTAGTTATCTGACAAGTCCTATTTATCTGGCAGCACTCCTAATTACTCTGCAAGATGGCACCCTGCTCTAAGATAACTGAAACTCTGCGACAGTAGGATATCCAAATGAAAGCTAAAGGGCTAACTCTTTCAGCCATTGCAAGAGAAGTTGGTTGTTCCAAGTCTGTGATTTCTAGAATATTGTAGCTTTACAATGACACTAACTCATTCAAGTCACCCAAAAATGTAGAGACTCTCAATAGAGAATCGGTTCAGCACTGCAGCTGGAATTGCTTTCCAGTTCAGCTCTGAATAGGGTAAGGATCGGTCTTGGCATACTGTATCTCACCGTTTAACACTAGAATTACCAGAGCCTACAAAAAAATGTGTAAATCTGGCCCACTTTAAATCCCTTTGCACCTCTCCATCAACGTCTTTTGTCTTCTAAATGTGTCGATAAGCCCAAGCAGCAAGCAGCCTGCTATACCATCCCCTCCCCACCACATCAGAACAGGCAAGAAGTTCTCCCAGTTCCTGTCTTGATTGATTATCTGGGAGTGAGCTACCCAGAATTGTAAGGGGAAAAAATTTGATGTGTGTTTTGTGCCTACAACAATCTATTTAAACACATAGTTAAAACAGAAACATTTTTCATGTTTAAGTAATACAAAATGTAGACATGAACTGTATAATGTGTGAAGGCTGATGGCCAAATATCAAATAAACACTTTCACAAAAGGTGCAATATAACAGCTTACGTGA